>NC_071354.1:123962441-124273066 GCF_943734655.1 Sabethes cyaneus
CAAATAAAATAAACGAAATAAAAAAAAAAATACGGAGATTTCAACCAACACAATCTTGACTTCATTACAGACATTGACAACGAGAGCATTGTTCTCCCAGTCGTTGGTGAAAACGAAACCTTGCAATTAATATTTGACAAATCTGAAGACTTCTGCGTAACTGAAACGCAAACTCCATTATGGAAAAACGAGGTATTTCATACCGCCATCGCATATTCGTTATTTATACATGAGAATCTGCGATCATACGAGTGCGAATATGAAGAAGTATTGGACTTCCAGTCCGCAAATTATGAGAACATAAAGCAACGGCTTAACAATATTAATTGGCAACATGTATTACGAAATGAAAATAATGCAGAAATGGCTGTCGAAGCCTTCTATAAGCTCATATTTGAAATATTAAAAGACGAATTGTCTATGAAACAAAGAAGACGTTAGGCTCATTCAAAGCATCCTATATGGTACAACAGTCAAATAAATAATATAAAAAATCGCAAGCAAAAGGCACACAACTAAACCAAGCAATAAAAGTTGCCTTTGAAGAGTATACACAAAAAACCGAACGTGAGATAAAATCAAATCCAAAAAACTTTTTCAACTATGTAAAATCAAAATTAAAATCAGAAAACTTTCCATCTAGAATGCATTTGGATGAAAAAACCACAGATAACATAGAAGAAATTTGTGACCTTTTTGCCTTTTTCCGAGATAGGGTAAATGATTTTGAAATGGACCTAGTCGAATTCTGATCTTGAATGGACCTATTTTTAAATAAGAATTTTAGGATATAATTATCAAGTCTTTGTACTGTATTTAGCTTTTATGTTTATCTTTAATCATTTCTGAACGTAAATATGCTAAAATTAAATTAAAATTGTAGCCAAAACCACTTTATTGCCGCTTATTTAAAAGTAGCTGTTTTTCAGCGTTTTGGCAGTCACCATAGAGTATTTTCAAACTGTTACTACCCGGAACCCTTCTGGTTTGAAATAAAACAATACTCTTAAAATGATGCTAAAATATGTGTAATTTCAATTTAGGTATTTAAAAGTTCAGTAAAACCAGTAAAATCTTCAAATTCCTTAAAAATGTTAACCCCCTTTTTTGATCTTGAATGGACCTAGTATTGATTTTAGAATGGACCTAGTTTTGCGCTCCGAGACATCACTGGCGGTAGCTATCATTGCCTACCACTAACGAACTCGTCGTTGTATATTCATTGAAACTGCTTGTTGTCACTATAGTATCTCCGTTTATAATTAATCTATAAGCACGGGATTGATTTATAGCCTAAATAAAAACTTAATCATATTGATAAAACTAACTATCACTCATCCTTTTTCGTAGTTGCTTCATAGTGTTTGTACATTGTAGCCTCTAGTTTTGAAACTAAAAAGTCTTCCTAATTAGTTAGCTAACATATGTCATTTTATGCTTAAAACAATATAAACTTAATTTATTCTCAGTATTGTACAAAAATTTTAACCATCATTGATTAAAAGATAAGATGGATCAAAAGATAAGAGGGATACTAACTGCCTTCTGTTAAGGGGGCATAGTACCTTTTCAATTTTTTAAAACCTAAATTTTTTTATTGATTATTTCGAAAGATTAACATTTTGACCATATGTGTTTGAAGTCGTTTGCATGAATTCCAAATATTGACAAAGTTACAGCTATTTGTACCGCGCATGTCTGGAGCGATTAAACAACGAGTAAAAACTTCAACGTCGTTTTTCTCGAAACCAGGTTTTGAAAGTCGGTACCATAAATAACTCAAGAACGGCTCAAGCAATTCTTATGATTCTTTTTTTGTTTGAAAGCCAACAAAATTATCTAGTGTTTGACCCATCCTTTTCTTGATATTGTAATTTTTGAATTTTTTAGAAAAGGTTAAAGTCAATTTTTTCGCTTAAAAACCATACTTTTATGTTTCAATGTCCGCCGTTTTGTTATGTGTTCGAATTCTAAAAAAGGATGGATCAAACACGAGATAATTTAATGTTCTTTCATGTCGTTTTGGAATTTTTCAATTCGGATAAGCCCCCCAGCGCCAATCCATGGTACCGCAATTCATGGTTTTTTTGAACGACTATCTTCAAGGAGCCGTAGGGGCAAGGGGAAGAGGTTCCCTTATGAAAACAAAATTGCAAATATTAGTATAAAATGCAATGTTTCGAATGCAAAAAACCCGATTCAATTTGCCTTTCGCGTTATCGAGAAAAAATTATTTGAAATTAGGCAAAAAATATGGTGTAAAAGGTACTATGCCCCTTAAAAAAGAGCTATTTTTGCTTCATTTGCATTTAGCACAAAACCAGTTACACTTAAATTTTTCAATTGGATTTTACGTATTTGTTTTAGCACGAAGCAAAAGTGTAATCTATATAATCTATATAAGTAATCTATATAAGTAGAGCAAAATTTTCCCAATTTGTTCGCCCTATGTAAAAAAATTCCCAAATTATGCTAAACGGAACAATTCTTGTATCATTAAAAGTAATGCACAGAAGAATGAAACAAGTTATTTGAGAATACAATTCTGATGATTTATATATAGCTTTATTGTATAGGAAACTCTAATATTGGAACTTCGAATTGAGTTACGAAGCTAATATTCCAAACTCTATTTCAAGTGGTTATCCCTGCTTAACTATCTACAGGCAACATCGTAAAAATGGTTTGAATCAAAAATTTTTTCATGGACAAATAACGTCCTGTATTTTCCATATAAATACAGCAAAGAGTTTTGACAAAACTCAGATGAGAAATAGTTTAAACACGTTAATCAAGCATATACCAAAGCTTCAAAACACCTTTAGCGCGCTGACCGAAAACCCAAAGGCCAATAAAATTCAACCGGATCCTGTAGTCACAAAATCAGAGTCGTCTGAGTAAAAAGAAGCAGCCACTTCTGATGGTTAAGAACGCCAACTTCCTCACCCTCGTGAAACTTTGTGATGCCCAACCGCCCTACAAAATTACCCGGTTTGGCAATAAAATCATCTGTGCGTCAATGAAGGATTCAGAAATTAGGTAAAGGCCTGGATAATGATATGGTGCAAAAAATATAAAATTTGGATCAATATCTGGACCATTTTCGAACTGGATATGCCTAAAAAAATAATATTGTGTTTGATAATTTTCTAGTTTAGTTAAAATAATTATGAGACTCAGAATAAAGTAAAATTAGGCCATTACAAATATTTTATAAAGTTTTTGTCGGTGTTGGGCCACTAAAGGGGGGGGGGGCAAAGTGAATTTTTTAATCGAGCAAAAAACATGGGTTTGAAGCATTTTTATTTAAAGTTTAAGCGTGAAAACCAAATCTGTTCTTGCTTTTAATATATACGTTATTATTTTCCATGCAAAAATGTACGAAAAGAAGACAAAAATGAGAGAATTTTTTTCGGACGATTTTCGGAAACTCCGAATTCGAATTTCCATTTCTGTTTCGTGCTAGAAGTGTTAAGTACACTCATTTTTCGAGTTTTTCAGGCTGTAGAGCCCACGGACAATTGATTTTATACTCATATCCTCCAAATTTTTTTTAGCCCCCCGATTTTTCAAGCCAATTTCCAAGGGGGGGGGGGGGGTTGACAAAAACTTAAAAAATATTTTGCAAAGACCTTATATTCCGCCGATAAGTAAGCAGGTTGACTTCGCATCACCTTTTGGTCGATTGACAGATAGATTAAAAATCAGTTTAGTAAAATATTCAAAATTATGCAACCGGACTAACGTTGTACTACGTCATCCGTGGTCGTATCTTATACACAACCCCTCTGATTTTTTCTTGGGGAATGTAAAGTTTTCTTTAAGCACCTCTCCCCTCTGACTTGTGACAAAATTAATACCTGCTTGTCCACCGAAATTGAGTGACTCTGAGACCTAAAATATTCATTTTTGAAACTTCCTATTTTCTATCTGGTACAGTTCTTCATCGACTATCATTTAAAATTAAAACCTAGTATCTAAGCTTACCCTTAAACCTAGTAGAATTACCAAGTCTAATTTTTTCAAGCACCATTTACAGTATGATTTCGAATTTGGCAACAAATGCGTGTCGCCTATGTTGCCAAAATCGAACCCGTGGCAAAATCTAGACCATTTTTCAACTGAAAAAATTGCATATAAATGTGTCAAAAATTGAATAATTACCACTAATTAACGAATTTTTCACGATTGCAACGGTTTTATATTCAAAATGTTCGACAGGGGCTGTCGCAAACCTTTAGATGCTTTGCAGTATGACGTAGTCCTACGTCAGTAAAAGTCTGACCTTTCGAAATATGTATTCACTAAATAAAAGCTCGAACCCCACTGTACTTGATAAACTACGTTTATTTATTTATTTGCAGTCAATCGTGTGTAGACCGTGATACAAGCTTAACCTAATGTTATCAATCGATTACATTTTCTATTTATGTTTGCTCGTTTCTGCCAGTTTTCTGTTGTTATTGACTTGAATTACTTATTGTCCTAAAATATTGCTTCAATTTGGTTTTTTTAATTGTGAAGTCAATAAAATTACAATGTTGGTTGTATAGCACCATCATTTGATTTATGGGCCCGAATTTAGCATAATTAGTTCGATAATGATCCGTGGCAAATAGTGTACGAACACGTAAATTTCTAGTAGGTGCGTAAAAATTTAATTTAGATAAGAGTTCGGCAGAGTCA
Organism: Sabethes cyaneus; assembly: GCF_943734655.1. Classification (NCBI taxonomy): domain Eukaryota; kingdom Metazoa; phylum Arthropoda; class Insecta; order Diptera; family Culicidae; genus Sabethes; species Sabethes cyaneus. Next base: position 123,967,128 of record NC_071354.1, read on the forward strand.
ATACGTTGTGAGACTATGTCATTAACAAATGAGACCATTGCAAATTCACGACGCGCCTTTAATGTTTCGATATTTATAAGCTTGCAGCGGTCGTCATATGACGGAAGAGGAAGGCTCGTCCAATTTAAATTACGGAGTGCGTACAACAAGAATTGTTTTTGTATTGATTCTATTCTATTTATGTGTGCATTGGCAAACGGAGACCATACCACGCTACAGTACTCAAGAATTGAACGAACGTAGTAAATGTAAAGTGTTTTTAATGTGTATGGGTCTCGAAAATTAAAGCTAAAGCGTTTTATGAAAGAGAGCATGTTGCTTGCTTTACAAGTAATTGTATTATAGTGATCTACAAACGTTAATTTTGAGTCTAGAATAACTCCCAAATCTCTAATTCGTTCACAATTTTCTATCATTTGATCTCCAAGGGAGATGTTGGTTATAGGTGTATTTCGTTTCCTACTAAATTTAATTAATTTACATTTGTTCACGTTTAGTTGAAGTAAGCTCTTCTTACACCAATTATAAAAAATTTGAATTTCGTTACAAAATGTGTTGACATCTGTCTCATTTTTTATTTCTAAGTATAATTTCATATCGTCGGCGTAAATAAGGATTTTTATATTCTTGAGAACGAATGAGATATCATTAACGAATAAAATAAACAATAGCGGTCCTAAATGAGACCCTTGAGGGACTCCAGAAGTGACTTGAATGGGATTAGATGTTTTTCCTTTAAATTTAACAATTTGCTGGCGATATGTGAGATATGATTCGATCCATATTAAAAGTTCTTGATGTATACCTATTTTTTGCAATTTGAAGAGAAGCATTGGTATATCAATGCGATCAAATGCTTTACTAAAGTCGGTATATAAGGCTTCAACGTAGTTTCCATTATCCATTGCGTTAAGCGAAAAGTTAACAAACTCGAGTAAATTTGTTGTGGTTGAGCGTCCTTTGTAAAAACCATGTTGTGTATGAGTAATTCTATTTTTTATTTGCGAGAATACCTTCTTATTGACAATTGCTTCAAAAAGTTTTGGAATACAAGAGATAATTGCAATACCCCTATAATTACGGATATCAGATTTCTTACCAGCTTTGAACACAGGCACTAAAAAAGATCTTTTCCAGATGCTTGGGAAAATTCCAGATTGAAGGGACAAATTAAAAAGCCAGAATAGTGGAGTAGCTAGCTCTGTTGCTAGTTTCCTTATGAATGCTGGAGGTAAACCGTCTGGTCCGGGGCCTTTGGAGGAATCTAATGTTTCTAAGGCGTCTAATATTTCTAATACACTAATTTGTCTAACGTTTACGTCATTTGAGGATTCTGGAAAATGTGTAAAGTAGCCGTAATCGCGATCCTCTTCTGTGAATGTACCATAGATATCTCGGAAGAAAGTGGCAAAAAGGTCGCAAATTTCTTCTATGTTATCTGTGGTTTTTTCGTCCAAATGCATTCTAGATGGAAAGTTTTCTGATTTTAATTTTGATTTTACATAGTTGAAAAAGTTTTTTGGTTTTGATTTTATCTCACGCTCGGTTTTTTGTATATACTCTTCAAAGGCAACATTTATCGCTTGGTTTAGTTGATCACAGAGATCAAGATAATTTGCTAAGTTATTGTCATTGTTATGGTTTTTGTATGCTTTATGTGCCTTTTGCTTGCGATTTTTTATATTTTTTATTTGACTGTTGTACCATATAGGATGCTTTGAATGAGCCTGACGTCTTCGTTGTTTCATAGGCACCTCGTCTTTTAATATTTCAAATATGAGCTTATAGAAGGCTTCGACAGCCAGTTCTACATTGTTTTCATTTCGAAATACATGTTGCCAATTAATATTGTGAAGCCTTTGTTTTATGTTCCCATAATTTGCGGACTGAAAGTCCGATACTTTTTCATATTCGCACTCGTAGGGTCGCAGATTTTCATGTATAAATAACGAATATTCGATGGCGGTATGAAATACCTCGTTTTTCCATAATGGAGTTTGCGATTCAGTTACGCAGAAGTCTTCGCCTATGTTAGTAAACAATAAGTCTAAGTAGCAATCTTGCCTATTCTTTATGTGATTAATCTGATAAAGGCCCAAGTTGGCAGATTTGTCAAATATTAATTGCAAGGTTTCGTTTTCACCAACGACTGGCAGAAGAATGCTCTCGTTGTCAATGTCTGTAATGAAGTCAAGATTGCGTTGGTTGAAATCTCCGTATATGTGAAGCTTTATTTCAGGAGAGAGCTCAGATAAGACATTTTCCGCGACTTCAAAAAACTTTTCATAGTTTTCTTTACGTGCATTGTTTGGAGGAAAATAGACGGACGCAAAGATATGTGTCTCACCAGCTATTCGTGCTTTCGCCCATACATGTTCAAATTCGGTAAATGATGGAGTGATTATGATGTCTGAGTCTAGCTCTGATAGAATAGCAATTAATACACCGCCACCTGATTTCATTTCAGACAATTGATAATTACGATCATTTCTATAGACATTATATCTATTACCAAAAACTTCCTCGCTATGTACACTATCATCCCAACTAGTTTCGGTTACAAGAATTATAGAAAAGGAGCAACATAAGATATTCTTTTGAATTTCATTAATTTTGTGAGCACTTCGCATGCGGTTTAGATTTTGGCAGTATACCGAAACTTCAGTTACCGTAGAATAATTAAGCGAAGAAGTTGATGGGGTTTCAATGATTAAATTATTTGGTATATTTTCCAAGCAATGTTTGGAATGAGTATTAATAGTAGCGTGGTTATCAAACATATTTACCGAACTATGACTTATTTCATCAAAAACACGAGTGTTGCTGCAGGCAAGCCATACAATGTGTAGCAGAAGAATTAGATGCCATCGGTCGTTGCGGTTCATCATTTGTTGTGTAAGGGTTGAGTGTTTAATACAAGTTATATTACATATTTTTAATGAATGGTTTAAATTTTTGAAACTAATAGGCGACATAATTTTCTTATGACGTGGAAATCGTTTCAATCATATCTGAGCAACAGGTAATAATAAATTCCCAATATTCAAATGTCACACACAGGTACATACACAACGCATATCAAGTCACTGAAACATTGTTCAATTGTTGGGCTGACATAAAAACAAGATCCTCGGTGACTGTGACCGATTTCAAATTTTTCAACCGACTTTCATACCTTTCTAACAGAGTATAAGAAAGGTAAAAGCTGTTCAACCTTGTGTCCTATTAATAAATAACAGTAGTATAGTTGTACTATTAAAAAAAAAATCTTTGTTATTATTTTGTTCATTTACATGGAAGAAACTATGACAATCCTAATTTAGGTCCATTTCAAAATCAAAAATAGGTCCAATTCAAGATCATGTTGGGTCCATTCAAGATCAAAAAAAGGCTTTGGCAAAAAACGATATATTTAATAAAAGTTTCATCAATTATACATTTTTAAAGTACTGATAATGTAGAAAAAAGGTGGTACTTTCCAACAAATAGTAACATCACCACATATTATTTATAAATGACGAGTAAATTGAGCAGGAGTGCGAGTGGTGGTGTTAAAAAGCGCTAAATAGGTCCATTCAAGATCAATTACCCTATCTATGGTACATTCACAGAAGAGGATCGCGATTACGGCTACTTTACACATTTTCCAGAATCCTCAAATGATGTAAACGTTAGACAAATTATTGTGCTTCCCGAGAAAATATTTCGTTTTTCAACTTTATATAGTTGTGCGCAGAGGTAAATCATGTATTATTGACAGTGTAAGCACGTGTAAGTTTTCTATGTTTATGCTCTTATTCTTTGCTTAGATAACATTTGTTTTGTTCTATTACGTACAGACTTACAAACAACACAGTTACAATGTCTTACGTTAACCGACAATGATAAAATTTAAATGCTGATTGCGTTTGTAAAAAACTGGTCTATGTTTGAACGGACAAACACGAAGCAAGCTACCCTAGCATTCAGCTGATGAGCGAGAGAGAAATATTGTTGCTTTTCTCATCACCCTTGCGTTGACAGTTTCTTACGAGATTTCGTGTGAGTGTAAATGAGATACTTTGACTGCGAGCAACCAGAACAGAGCTGCGCGCAACTGTTAGGCGCACAACTTAACCTACGAAAGAAAAATTTTAGATAATAATCGCAATAGTATGGGAAGACGAAAATTATCGGTTAATTTATTCCGTCATTAATACCGCTCTGGATTTATCGTCTGACTTCCAATTACGATATAGAAGGTCAAACTGCAACCATGTTGATGGCATGTTCCGGATTGCGTGTGAAGAACTTCGTTAGCAGCGTTGTGGCCTATTACTCGAAAGAAGAGGTAATTATGCAATTGAAGATAGAACCAACGAATTTCGCAAGCGTAAACAAACCGTTTCCTTTATTGGTTCGTTTTTTTTTTTGCATTTACAACATTCGCAAATCTATGTAGAATTATGTTTCAGTTTATGATTTATATTTTTCGTACTATGACAGTTCCGACGGAATCTCCGAGTTACCAAGTCCACAGCGCAGTATTTGACGTCTAAATATGCCGAATCCGAGTTTGGCAAAACAAACATTGGAATCGGAAGAAGAAGAGTACCAGTTACCCAACAGATGTTAGCTTCTTTATGGTAAGTAATATTTTTTCAATCAATAGTTTTGGAAAACTCATGTTCTGTTGTGAAATGTATCTCAACGAAAATCTAGAACGAAGTGCTTGAACGAGTGCTTAGTACCTAGAGCTACAGAACGCTAAATTTCGTGGTTAGCGATTAGCGAAAGCGTGTTGTTCCTAGAACCCCGAAAGTTCGACTTCGTGGTACTGCAAGCCATCTACCGCGAAGCCGAGAAAGCGCGAAGGACCTGGGCTCAAATCCCAACCCCACCGAAGTCACGAATGGCCCAAGTAGTGATGTCCGTTAATCGTTCGATTAATTCACTAATCGAATAATTATAAAAATATTCCAATAATTTTTAATCGAATACTGCCAGCACGAGTAGTTGAATTAATCGAATAGTTCCAAGGAAATAATATGAATGCGAATAATCCCCGAATAATGGCCGCTAATCGTTCGTAATCGTTCGATTAATCGAATTAATTAAAAAAATATTCGAATATTTCTAATCGAATACCACTAGCACGAATAGTTGAATTAATCGATTAGTGCAGACAACGCTCGCCGATTAATCGGTAATCGAATAATTGAAAATTTCGGACATCACTAGGCCCAAGTTAAAGTGACTATATAGTCAAAATGTTTTCAATCTAATCAGCAATTTGTTATTTAAGAATTTTGTTATTTATACTTTTGACGTAGGACTACGTCTTACGGCAAGTTTTGAGATAGGGTGTCATTCCAAAAAATCGAAAAATGCGAGCGTCACGAAAAAAGAAAGGTTTTGAGCGCTAATATCTAAGCGGTTTTCCGATCGATTTTCAATATTCTTACACCAATCGATCGGAAAATCTTCTAAGAATTGACCCAAAAGAAGAAAAGTATGGATTCTTGATGTTGAACTATTGAAAAATTGAAAATAATGAACCAATGTTTTACCAGAATTCTCGCTTGGTGATTGGTTGGAAGATTCTTTACGATGATCTAAACCTATACCAATTTGACATCTGTGCTTGGGAAACAAGCCAAAGCAAGTGACCAAGTTTCCTCATTTCAACAAGATTTCTTAACACCGCGGTTCAGCCTAGGCCATTTTGATGTCCTTGCTTGGGAAGTACGCCAGAGAGAGTATCAAAGCCCCCTCGTACCAACAGATTTCTTACGAACGCGATTAAACCTAGTCCAATTTGATGTCTGTGTTAGTGAAGTGTGCCAGAAAAAATGACACAAGTTCGTTGTCCCAACAGATCGCAAATTCTTTACTGCGAGACGATTAAACCTCGGCGATCTTGATCTGTGTTGGAAAAATGTGTCACAACTGTAGTATTCGGTTATAATACGACTCTGTATGAATACGCATGCTTGCCGTTTCATTAGAAGTGTAGTGAAAAGATGTGCTGTTGATAAAATAGGATTGAATAGGTAAAATCCCTTCAACGTGGAAAACCATGGATAATAGAGCTCTCTGACAGCTCAAGCACCCACACTATCAAACAAGAAATACGCGTGAATATACATGATGTTTACCTCATTTTGGGGAACAGCTGATGCTGGAGGAACAAACCGAAAAATAACGATTAGGGGAAATGTGTATAATGTGCCCCGCCTAAGAATAAATGGTTATATCTCCGTTATACTTCCCCAAATTAACGTTACAACTACGTGCATATGTTGGTGTTTAAGCTGACAATGACAACCAATTGCAATTGTTTATTTCATTTAGTATTGTGGAATAAACATGCTAGGAATTATAGGACTATAGGATTAGCACCTAAATGTTGTGTTTCTCGTCTGCGCGGGGTAAAATGCCCCACCTGCGGTATAATATGCCCAATACGGTAATTTGAGTATTTCTACCAGTGACAGACCAACTCTATTTTGTAGAAAGTAAAACTATTTCCTTTGTTTTGCAAAATATCGTTATTTTATGTAAAATAAACCTAGTTTCGGCCTTCTGGTGCACTTTTTCTTTTCTGCATGGGGCACATTATACTGCAGCTGTGGCGTTTTGTACCGGGTAGTTGAATTACCTAGAATTTGGACGTTGGTAACAAATTATTCCCACCACGGTTGCTCTACAATACTAATTGAATTAAATAATGGCAATTGGCTTCAACTTAGATATGTTTACCTATGTTTATAGCCACATTTGCAAGGGGGGCAAATTGCACCACCGCAAGTGGGGCATTTTGGCTGCTTTTACTTATTTGAAAAAAATATTAAATGCTAAAGCAAATCAAGCGTTTCATACCGTTATTTTTGGCAGGGATGTCTTTTTGAAGTTCACTTTACGCAATCGAATCACAACAACCGGTTATTTACAGATTTTGACAAGAAAATAGCTTATGGAAATGACGCCAAAAGTTACATCGGAAGCTGCCCAAAAACAAATTTATTTTTGTTTTGTTTTTACAGCATGTGACAACTGTCATACTTGCATAGTAGGCTAGTTCCATCAAATACTATGGTTTCTGGGTGGTTTTGCATTTTGATTTCGCTTGTTTAGCGAAAAACGAAGGGGGGGCACATTGGCCAGGGGGGGCACGTTATACACAATTCCCCTACTAGTTGTGTTTCTCCGTTTGCCACACTGCAGAGCACATATTTCGGTTAAATTTTCCATCCTGTTCCAAATTCAAGCTCATATTTTGAAAATTTGCTGGTATTTAAGCCAGCGGAAGACGAAATTCATCCTGTACCTTGGTGACAAAGAAATGCATCTCTTTTGTTTACTGTTGTTGTTTGCCTCATTTTCAAGCACTAATACACACATAACTGGAAAGCTCTATAAAAACAATCTTTATTTCAGTAAGGTAGCAGGAAAACAATAGTTTGTGTTCTTGATTTTGTTAATTTGTTTTCAAATGCACAATCTTTTGAGAATTGAACGTACGCAATGTTACTACTTTGATAAACGTTACATACAACGCATGTAGCATGTATATATGTTACATATAGCATGTATACATGAAGAATCGAATGATTACGAGCATGAATACATGCTACTATCACTACAAAGAGACTTACGTAGTCCTGCGTCACCTATATATGCTGTCGTGTCTTGTACACAACCCCTCTGATTTTTTATTATCTGTATGTATTTTCTAGCAGGTGCGAATATAAATCTCAGATAACCATGACGTCAAAAGCTGAACATCAATATCGTGCTGATCAACGCGTAGTTGATTGTGAGTTGTGACAGATGTATGGGCGGTGGCTCGGATCCGGTCGCAAAAATGATCACCAAAAACGAACGGATGGTGGCTGTGCTAACAAATCGCAACGCTGTCCGCACCCTCAGTAACGTAATTTCGCACGCAAAAGGAAAAAGCGATGGTGATGACTTACGAGTAGGGTGGCTAACAACCGTTCAATCGCGCACAAGGTAGGGCTAGAGAATCAATCATCACGAACTCGACACATTTCATCAATAGACTATATAAGCGCAAAGGGAACATTGCCGCGGTTCTTTTTGGAAGAGTTTCCATCCGAAAAAACAGTAACAGCTGAGCTTCGGTTCTCAATCGACTACTGCTTAAGAAATTACTGCTTAAATTTAGAGATCTATTATTATCAAATGTATTTCACAGTAGGTTTGAATTCACCTTCATTGATTATGGCAGCCAACCCGATGAGTGTTAGCGTACCAAATCCGAAACCAGCGTATTCCCAGACAGCACCTGATCTACTGGAAACTTTTGCTACCATTCCATGTAGATTAACTTCGGAAAGCTGCGACATCACCGTCATCAGCATCGTCGCCACTCGCCAGCCTCAATCGCTTAGTAGTGCTAATCAGGCTTCATTCTCGGTTTTTTGCTCAGTAGATGCTCAATTGACTATAGTGCTTCAACTAAACAGAATTCGAAAAAGTAGTGCAAAGGACGATTGTAGAGCTTATTATTACTTGCATTATTGTTCAAGAAAGCATGGGTTTATCTTTTGTATTTACGGTGCTATGCGATTGCTACCCCGTTGATAGCCAAATGAGCGCTCTTTTTGCTACCAACGGGGTAGCAGCCCCGTAGCGCCGTAAATATAAAAGATAAAATTATACTTTCTTCAACAATAATGTAGATAATAATAAGCTCTACAATCGCCCTTTACACTACTTTTTCGAATTCTGTTTAGTTGAAGCACTATAGCCAATTGAGCATCTACTGAGCAAAAAACCGAGAATGAAGCTTGGTGCTAATGTTTCACCGTCAGCAACATCTAAAACCAGATTCAGCGAAATAGTCAGTTGGGCAGTGTTATAGCTTTGGACATTCATGCTAATAGCAGATTTTTCCCTAGAGAACTAAATTGGTTAAGATAGTCTTGTTCAGCAACTTTTACAGCGGGCTGGAAAGTATGCCCCAAAGTTATCCCATAGGTTTTAATCATCACCTATGACAGTTGGATACAGAAAATTACCGTCATGAATCCTAATTGATCAACTAAGAAAACTTTAAATTTGTGTGTGTGTGTGTGTGTGTGTGTGTGTGTGTGTGTGTGTGTGTGTGTGTGTGTGTGTGTGTGTGTGTGTGTGTGTGTGTGTGTGTGTGTGTGTGTGTGTGTGTGTGTGTGTGTGTGTGTGTGTGTGTGTGTGTGTGTGTGTGTGTGTGTGTGTGTGTGTGTGTGTGTGTGTGTGTGTGTGTGTGTGTGTGTGTGTGTGTGTGTGTGTGTGTGTGTGTGTGTGTGTGTGTGTGTGTGTGTGTGTGTGTGTGTGTGTGTGTGTGTGTGTGTGTGTGTGTGTGTGTGTGTGTGTGTGTGTGTGTGTGTGTGTGTGTGTGTGTGTGTGTGTGTGTGTGTGTGTGTGTGTGTCTACAATCCATCGCCCACTGACTGGCAGCGCTTTTATGTAAAAAAATTACTTGCATCTAGAAAGTTTGTTTCTGTAAATGCAAATAATTTTAGTCCTGGAGATGGAAGGTGATAGCTCTATTGTTCATCCACCGACCCATTTCTAGAATGCCTGGATATACACGTACATTCCGAGGTCGCCTTCATAAACAATAAGCCCCGCAAGGATATTTTTACATATCCATACTTCCAGAATAATTTTCATTATTCTGGCACGTATTTAGTTAAACAAAATCATAATTGCAAAATTCTTCTAGACCAATTTCATTTTGATCTTAGATTATTAATAGTACATAGATATGCAACTCTTTGATTTCTTCATATAACGCCTAAGTGGTATGCCATCAGCGCCACCAGTTTGCAGCTGGGTGAACCACACTGTCAATGTATGTGTGTAGTGTTCTCATCTTATAGAAGTGTTGGTGACAAATGTGAAAACTGTCATATGTCAAATGTGCACGCTATCCAAAGTAAATTGATATATACCAGGTATGTGACCATCGAGGGTTGCATTAGTGTGTGTAGAAAGAAGAAGAAATAGTTCTGAAATATGATGGAACTTGCATGAAAATTAAAACTAAATTAATTGTAATTAATGAATGCAGCTATATTATTCCAGACAAATATTTGAACATTTACAATGAAATGTAAGGAATATATTTTAAAGTCATTTGCACTTGTAGCCTTCTTTATTATGCGTAAAAAATTTGAGAACATGGGTGACTAACTATTTCGATGTGCAATTGAAAAATGAATTAATGTTAATGTAATACTTCACGATCAATACGGTATACGGTTGCTTGAATTAAAACACGTTCCATCCAACATTTTGCTTGCATGATGCTCTTGAATATCTGCCTTTGATGTCTTCTTTTAAAAAATAGTTTTATTCGAATAGATGCTTGTGCTATTGCTTGAAAAGTCACTGTTCCAAGATGATACCTTTTTATCATAAATTTACCCGTCTCAACACTACGTAGAAAACCATAAAAAGTAATCTTAGATTGCTACAAAACGGTCTTAGAAGATAATTAACACTTTAAAAGCTTACCAGAAATCAGACGAAAAATATCGCGGGCGGATAACAATGTTGCTCATGCTGCTTATTGAACAATCATGTCCGAGCATTTTAAAAAAAATCTTTTTTGTTTGCTACTTGTAGGAAAGCGATATAACGACATTTCTTTGAGACATCTTGATACCGCTCTGACGAAAAAATTTCCGCTTGCAATTTGGAATGTTGCACTTCATTGTATTCATGAAAATACATACTAGAAATAATGTTCTAAGCATAAACATAAAAGCTGTAAGAAAAAAAAGACAAATCTTGCGTATCCAACGATTTTTTTAAAAAATTAACTAATTTTCCATACAAAATGCTCGAAATCTCAGAACTAGTGTAGATGTGTTAGTGCAAAGTGTATATGACAGCTCGCATTGTCATATACCTGGTATATATCAATTTACTTTGCACGCTATCTAGTTTTATACAGAAATGAGATTAAAAATACAAATGAAAATTTTTCATTAGGGGGCTATTCGAAAACGATGTCGTTCCAAGAAGCTGTATTTAATTGCCAAAAACATAATTAAAGAGTATTAAATGATCGGAAACATCACAGTTTTCTTTACATAATTCTAGTTAGAATTAACGAAAGGGTGAATGTCGCAAATGTGAACAAAACGGGTGAGTTATTTTTTGCTGAACTAGTATAGGAAAATCATCTCTCACTGTTGAGACATTCACCCTTTGTTGATTCTATCTTCAATTTTGGATTGGCTTTTCATTCTACACGGTCGATATTTCTGAAAATTGGAACTACCTGCAATGTTTTAATTGGATTTGTTTCGAACGTACAATCAAACTAGGGCGATCTCATATGTCAAATAAAGTTCGTCATGTTTATTCGCATTGGAAGAGAGAAAACCCCCTATTTCCACTTACACGAAATCCCGTAATGAACTGTCAAATCATCAAGGATGACCTATCCGACGATTTGTCGACTTCAGATATGCGCGAATCGTTGAACAGGTGCCAAATGGGATCCATATACGACAGTTATGCTTTTATAGGTACTTACCAACCAACTTGCCAACCAATTACCAAATAATGCAAGACATTTCAAGAATCAAAGGGGTCGTTTGTATAGCCACGACCGCAAGATTGACGTAGAACTACTTAAGACTGTTTGTTATAAGATTTACAATGTTACATTAGAGAGTGATAAATTTCGAAGCAAACACCTCTTTTTCAACAATTCTTAAAATGATAGGCACTATTACAGAGTTTTATTTCGGCAACACGTTTAATTTGTCAAGAGAGTTGAACTCAAACAAGCCATTATGCGCTTCCTTACAAAATGAATTTTGTGGTCCTATCTTTCAACAGATTTAATCTTTCATGTTTAACTCATCATCCAATCACATCACTAGCGAAATCGATGTTGTGATCGTCCGTCGGAGGGAACTTAAAATCATGATTGACTATATCGTATCAATATGTCGAATATGTTCATGTACGAGAAGGCCACGCTCAGTTCTGATTGATCGAAATCTGTGTTTCTGCAAAGCTTGACATTTTTCAATAATGCAATAGTAATTGAAATAATGCGTCCGTAATTGACGAACGACAGTCGAATAATTTACTAAATCGCAATGAGAGACTCTGGCAGCAGAGTGGAAAGATGTTTTCGCATTTAATATGATATATCCGGTAGAGAATAATATATCCAGCTCCAAAATGCAGTTATTGATGCTAGAACAGAGCAGAGCTTCATCGAAGGAATGTCGGAACCATCAACCAGCAAAGATACCCGGACAGCGGAAAAATGACGAATCTGCATTTGGCGAAGACTTCGAATTCTCTGTTTAAATTGGTAAAAGAAGCAAAATATATTAAAATCTTGTAAATATTTGTTTTAAATTATATTTACCAAATCTAGGCAGTAATTTCTTTTTGAAACTTACCTCCAAACTATTGACTGCATGTCGGAGTATCCTCTCTCATCACGTCTGATAGCCGTAAAATGTTTAATTTTTTCGCTTTGACGACTCTTTTGGATTTCTTTCGGTCTTCATTTGTTGATTTAAAATGATCGTTAATTTGGCTAAGCTTAGCACAAATTAAAACATTTAAGTATTTCTCCGTTAACTGCATTGCACATTTGCAACACAACACGTTTTCGACCATAAACTGCTCGTTCTCATGATCGTCTGTAGCAGGAAAATTATAGGGGATTGTCCCCTGTTGTGAAACGGCCCCGGTTGTGAAACACCCGTAATTTTAACGTTTTTATTATCCTAGTGCAGTCAAGCTACTACCAACGTCTAGTCTCATAGTAATATAACTTTTGAGCAAACAACAGTCAAACTTCAACATTTACAATGCTTTGTAGGAAAAGTATTTGAAAAAATACCCAAAATAGTTTTTTCGCATGTTTTGCAATTGATTATTTTGTGTACCAAATGGAATGAAAAAGCTCAGGTGAAGGTATCCAGCTTTTTACGAGCCATAATGGCGGACGGCGTTCGTCATATTTGAGCAGCATTTTTGACATTTCCCTAGTACATCGCACGTTTTCTTTCCGTACATTCCTTTAGTTTTACCGTGAACGCGCGGAAAGCAAACGTGCGATGTATTAGGGAAATGTCAAAAATGCTGTTCAAATATTACGAACACGTCCGCCATTGTGGCTCGTAAAAAGCTGGATATAAGCTAAGCTCTGGACCTCTATTTCATCACACAGACAAATTTTAGGTGAAATAATTGACTGAAAAATTATAATATAATTTTTTTGCAATATGGCCACCCCTCCGGTTATGAAATAGTCGAGTTCCCCGGTTGTGAAACATCTAGAAAATCAATTATTTTATACTTCAATGATCGTACATTACTTCAATTGGAGCATAATGAGTTTTTATGGTAGCCGGATTCATTTGGGTTTAGCAAAACTCAATTCCTTGTAACACATGTAACAGACCAGTGCATTTGAAATGCGCCAATATGATTGCTTGCTTTTTTACATGCATTCATTGCGATTCAGATTTAGATGATTAAACGAATAAATTGATAAATGATTTTGTATTTTTAGTATTTTCCATGAATAAATGATTTTAATTTTTGATTTTTCTTCGATATTTCTATATTTTCTTTTCTTTTCTAAAGATTTCCCGAGGTGTTTCACAACCGGGGACACTTTTCTTTTAGCCAAAAAAACCATGTTTGGAAATTTTGCTATAACTTTTGTGTTTTAAACAAAACTCATATACTTCCTTTGGCAAAAAGCTAGGTATCCGTTTAAACTTTCCAATGCTTCAAAAAGATTTAAAATTGGATGATCCGATCAAAAGCTATGGCCAAAAAACAAAACCTGTTTCATAACCGGGGACATTCCCCTACATTTCTCGGACTAGTTCATCTCTTACTCCCACGGTGTCTGCCCCCAAAATATCTTCGAAGTTTGCTTTGAATATCATAGTAACATTTAAGAAGTACGCCGTAATGTTGCTACCAGGCTGTTGTATATTTACTCCTTCGTGATATTGCGATTATTATTGCGATTATTATCTAAAATTTTTCTTTCGTAGGTTAAGTTGTGCGCCTAACAGTTGCGCGCAGCTCTGTTCTGGTTGCTCGCAGTCAAAGTATCTCTTTTACACTCACACGAAATCTCGTAAGAAACTGTCAACGCAAGAGTGATGAGAAAAGCAACAATATTTCTCTCTCGCTCATCACCTGAATGCTAGGGTAGCTTGCTTCGTGTTTGTCCGTTCAAACATGGACCAAATTTTTACAAACGCAATCAGCATTTAAATTTTATCATTTTCGGTTAACGTAAGACATTGTAACTGTGTTGTTTGTAAGTCTGTACGTAATAGAACAAAACAAATGTTATCTAAGCAAAGAATAAGAGCATAAACATAGAAAACTTACACGTGCTTACACTGTCAATAATACATGATTTACCTCTGCGCACAACTATATAAAGTTGAAAAACGAAATATTTTCTCGGGAAGCACAATATTTTTTGAAATTGGTTAGTGCCATGTGATCTGTAGTTAAATTTTTGCCGACCGCAACCCTGTTTATACAGTCCTGATGTTTTAATTTACTACATGCCCACCCTGTAACCCAGTGGATGCTAGATAACTGATTTGCATCAATTGTTTCATCCAGGCCGTTTAGGCTCTCTGTTTTTCGGTTGTTGGCCGATGAAAAGTCGTCCTTAGAAACTATCTGAAGTTCGCGTATTTCTTCGTTATTTACTATGCGCTTACTCACATCCGCTTCGACGATACCAACTTTTTTAGGAATAAGGAGCTTATTAATTACAACAGCCTTGTAAGCGGATTTGAACTGTAAACTATCGGGATGGGCATTCTTTCCATTGCGCCAACGAATAATGGAAAAAATGCTCCAAGCAATCTTGTGATAAGTTTCCGGTTCGCAGGAATTTGAAACCATGGTCAAACTTAAGTTCCACAACATTTTCACTGCAGAGATGTACAGTAACCAGCCGTTTATGCAGTAAGGGACTCTCGAGTTTTTGATCAGAGGACGAAATTTTTGCTCCTACCAAAAAAGTAATTTAAAATGGATTTTTAAATTATTAATTTATATAAGGGCGGCCCTTAGATAGAAATGATTTTCTAAAAGGGGAAATTTTCCTGCCCATATCCCTTCACTCTTCTGATTGAAGTGTGTTAAAATGCTAGTGTGTTAAAATGCGTTAGTATCCTCGCCCAGTAAACCATTTGGTTTGTATATCTCGATTGCAACTGAGGTATACGAAATCATATCTGAACGAAAAAGTTATATTTCACGCCATATAAGAGCATATATGTACCAAAGTGGAGGCGATATACGTGCGAAAATTTTGACAACTATTTGTAATTCTATTTTGCGCAGTTTTTATAACACGCAACTAAATACTCCTGAATATATGATATAGATATAATCAAATATTGCAATTGTCTATCCTGCTTTATAATTCACAGTCATGAATTGTATATGAAGACACGCACGACTGCAAAACAACTTATTGTTCACGTCGATTTGACATACTCTAATCATTATACAACTCCAATATGAAATTGACATGAAAACGATTTAATGTGGACTTTCTATTACGATTTTGTGTTATCTGGGCGTAAATAGCGGAAGAGAGGAGACACGAAGAGAATCTCTCATTGTCACCAGGACCCGACAACGTCACCTTCAATTGCATAGCGTCACTGAACAATGAAGTTGTAAAGCTTAGGTTTCAACAGAAGCAGCACCGCTTCAGTTTCAAACTGGCTTCAGTCAGTGTCAGCGAAACGGGTTTCACTTCGTCATGACTATCGGTTTCAACTTTCCATTTGTACTTTTCTATCAAATATTCGGAAAAAGGCCAGCAATTATGAATGCAAATGAATTGGATTTGAGTAACATTTCCTATAATGCAACGCATATTAAAGTTATAAAGTCTTTGTCAATGTCGACAAATCGTGCCTGACTTTCTGCCGTCGTCAATTGAAACAGCTACCAACTTCAACTGAAGCTTGCTTGAAACGTTCTGTTCAACAAGTGAAGCAAGTCACTTCATGTAAGAAGCGAAGGTAAGAGAAAGTCAGTTTCATTTATTTGTTTCGACGATGCCGGGCCCTGTTGTCACATAGGTCTATTTGAAAAACTACCCGAGAAATAACGTTAATATACAGCTCAAAGAACTAATACACAGATTAAACATCTTCGCAGACACTGGGAATCGTAACGTATCCGCTGTTTCCACGACAGACGTTTACATTTTCGTAATCGTAAGATTCAGGTGGTGGGGGTGGGGAGTAAATTTTGGGAAAGTTAAAAAATAAGGGCCACCCTAAATATATTCAATATTTACTTGTGCTAAATCTGAGCATTTTTTATCGATAAAATAAAGCTTCCGTAATTTTATTACAACTTCATCCAGAAACAACCAATGCGATGAAAATGATGTTATTGGCCGTTTCAGTTCCTAATGCAAAACGTAGTGAGTTAGATTGGTTTAAATTCACGATGTTTAAAGTCTCGTGTAACTTTTCAAAAGGACCTAAGTAACATTGAGAGACTCTCTTTGATTTCCCTCTCTTCCGATTATTACGGCGACATAAATGCATTTCAACAAAAGTTTTCTTGACGATTGGGTAGCTAGTGATACCAGCAACCGATTTATACTACACTCTTAAATGATTCTACCTGTAAATTGGTCAGATTTAGTTAAAGCTAGGTTGAAACTACTCAAAATGCCCTTAAAGTGTACAAACTCAAACTTTGGGTAAAAATTTCAACCAATTTTGGCTACTTGCTAGCGATAATTGAATTATTCTCTATGACAAATAACGCACTTGTAAGTTCCTACTACCAATTTTTTGGTTGAAAAACTACTCAAAATCTGAGTTTGTACACTTTAAGGGCATTTTGAGTAGTTTCAACCTAGCTTTAACTAAATCCGACCAATTTACAGGTAGAATCATTTAAGAGTGTAGGCTGATGTTTTAAAGTTCATTTGCATCGCCGTGGTAACCGAAAGAGAAGAGGCACAAAGAGAATCTTCCATTGTTACTTAGGTCCTTTTGAAAAGTTACGCGAGAAGTGATTAAAGAAATGCAGGTGGCACATATGAATAACGTAACGCTAAGAATTGTTACATAAGCATTCTATGAATACTTCCTTTGACAAACTCTTGTTCGCAAAAATTTAAACGTTACGTAATTAATGATGCCACCAAAAGTATATGTAATATGTACTTACTTTTTTCTCCTGAAAGGTAGATGAATTTGCAATATCGAATAGATTATCGATATCTTTACAATACGTTGCTGTATTCAAAGCACCAGTGTTTGCCTAACAAAAACAAACACGAGTGGATGTCAAACGGATGAATTGCGTTCATTCGTGACGTCACCTTGCAAAACCTTATACTCGTACGCATGTTAGGTTTGAAATGAACAAAATGTTGGCAGGTTATTCTGGGGAGCGCCGAACCCAACATCTTCTTGACCTGAATCTGAGTTCAACAACCAGCATAAAATATTGTCACTAACAATCATTACTGTAATTTTAATGATTTTGTCAAAACTTATAACGTAGATGGTAGTAGAAAGCAAACATTATACAGCAGACTCTCAGAAAAGTTAACTCTCTGAAAAGTTAATTGTTCAGAAAAGTTAAGCGTATATCAGCTCTCATGCAACGCTCTAAAAAGTTAATTTATGCTTTAACTTTTCAGAGAGTTTGAATTTATTGGTTGTCCAAGCGTTTCTTCACACACGTTTACCTTCTATCTTTATTTCTCATTTTTCGGCTTATTGTCACCTTTCCACAGTTTCATACAGAATCGCATCATAACTGGGATTAAATTAAACTCTTGCAACAATAGTTCAATACGGGCATATAGTTACTTCAGGATTTTTGGAAATATACTGGAAAAACGCAAACTCAGATTGAATTTTAAATGCAAAAGAAGGAACAACAAGGAACTAAAAATTAGCGCGAACGCTTATTTTTAATCAAAACGTAGACTACGAAAAAACAAAAGTAAACTAGTGTAACCGACTGTTTTAAACTTAGTGAAAGGTATTATTTTATAAAAAACTATGAAACTATAATTTCATAAAGATATTGCTACATATTTCTTTCCATTACAACTTCCAGGTACATAAAAATATGTATCCTATATCCCGGAATGCATTTTTAGCTTTTGTATTCATCATTTTCAATGACTTTTAGGCACAGAGAACAGACATCCAAGCGAAAGGTCCCCACTTGGATAAAACTTATGTCAAATTAGTTGGGAAACTATAGTGATGGTGTCGCTAAAGGCGCATGAAATTCTACACTAAACTCACAACAGCTAGCTTCTGGCGCTAGCATAACGCATATAGTCCATATATACTAGCGTCAGAGGAGCCAAAGGTTGTCAGTGTGCAAATCAAATGAATCATTTAGTTGGGAAACTATAGTGGTGGTGTCGCTAGCATATTAGGTGATTTTATTTGAAATTTTATCCAAAAATTCCAGAAAAATTTGTTCCTGAATGGATGTCTGTTCTCTGTGTTTTAGGACTACTCAGAAAAGTTAATAGTTCGGAAAAGTTAATCGACCGATTCCCCAATCGATTAACTTTTCCGAGAGAATACTGTATTGCATAAATAGCTTATGAGATAACGAAACGACTCGCACTTATCCTACGCGTCGTGAGCATTTTTCTATTTTGCTTTTTTGAATCCTAAAAAATGTTTGGCATCTGCTTTGAACAATCCCTGACTCAAAAATCAATTTGTGTTAAAATTTACCAAAAAATAAGCAGCTAACGTTTAGCGTGTATGTGCTTTACAAATATCATCAAACAGTGGTTCACCCAGCCGCCACAGATGTCTCTTTACCACCACGCAAAATCGCGCAGAGTGGCGTATCTATGTACTATTAATAATCTAAGTTTTGATGCATAAAAGAATAATTTCTACCGTAGCGCCAACTACATGTCAAATGGAACCACGTTTCGTCAATAAATATCGAAAATAATTTTCGATAATTGGCATCTGGAAAAATTTTATCGGGGTTTATCAGGTTTGTTTTGTTTCCATGACATGTGTTTGGAACAGGGGGGTGGTGTCAAGCGAAAATTTCGTACCTAGCCAAAGTAAATTGATATATACCAGGTATATGACAATGCGAGCTGTCATATACACTTTGCACTAACACATCTACACCTGAGAGAGAGTCGCGGAGACGGTCTTCTTTTTCTTATGCTTTGGCTGTTCTTCTTCTTCCTATTACGTTTGCTTTCATTTTCGGGCAAATAAATGAAACTTGTGCGTGAACATCTCATTGGACGTGTGAAGTGTGCATTTTATAATAACATATTTTGGTGTTAATTGTCACACGGGCATTTCAGTTTTTGCAAAAATGTTAATTTACAATTGAGACAAACAAGACTAATTCAATTCCGAATGTGTTTTTCACAAAAACACCGGCAGAAAACTTATGAGAATTAACAATACTTTTCCATTTTGGGACAACGATAACGACTGGCTGCATTTGACAGATCGTACTGGCTGCATTTGACGTTAGAATTTTTCCTCTTCGCGAATCTCTCTCAGATCTACACTAGTTCTGAGATTTCGAGCATTTTGTATGGAAAATTAGTTAATTTTTTAAAAAAATCGTTGGATACGCAAGATTTGTCTTTTTTTCTTACAGCTTTTATGTTTATGCTTAGAACATTATTTCTAGTATGTATTTTCATGAATACAATGAAGTGCAACATTCCAAATTGCAAGCGGAAATTTTTTCGTCAGAGCGGTATCAAGATGTCTCAAAGAAATGTCGTTATATCGCTTTCCTACAAGTAGTAAAACAAAAAAGATTTTTTTTAAAATGCTCGGACATGATTGTTCAATAAGCAGCATGAGCAACATTGTTATCCGCCCGCGATATTTTTCGTCTGATTTCTGGTAAGCTTTTGAAGTGTTAATTATCTTCTAAGACCGTTTTGTAGCAATCTAAGATTACTTTTTATGGTTTTCTACGTAGTGTTGAGACGGGTAAATTTATGATAAAAAGGTATCATCTTGGAACAGTGACTTTTCAAGCAATAGCACAAGCATCTATTCGAATAAAACTATTTTTTAAAAGAAGACATCAAAGGCAGATATTCAAGAGCATCATGCAAGCAAAATGTTGGATGGAACGTGTTTTAATTTAAGCAACCGTATACCGTATTGATCGTGAAGTATTACATTAACATTAATTCATTTTTCAATTGCACATCGAAATAGTTAGTCACCCATGTTCTCAATTTTTTTACGCATAATAAAGAAGGCTACAAGTGCAAATGACTTTAAAATATATTCCTTACATTTCATTGTAAATGTTCAAATATTTGTCTGGAATAATATAGCTGCATTCATTAATTACAATTAATTTAGTTTTAATTTTCATGCAAGTTCCATCATATTTCAGAACTATTTCTTCTTCTTTCTACACACACTAATGCAACCCTCGATGGTCACATACCTGGTATATATCAATTTACTTTGGTACCTAGCATCGAAATCATCATCCCTAGAGTGACTGTATACAGAGAGGCGACAATGTCAAAATTGGAATGATAATTATCTGTCAGTGTCATTCCAATCGAGCAGACGACCTATCCAACGCGTATGCAGGAAAGAGAAAGAAAAACCTTGGAAAAACCGCATTGCATACATTTGGGATGACTTGTCGCCACTCTGTATATAGTCACTCTAATCATCCCCATAAAAAATTCCTCCTATTTAGTATTTGCAGTATTGTGCTTCCCGAGAAAATATTTCGTTTTTCAACTTTATATAGTTGTGCGCAGAGGTAAATCATGTATTATTGACAGTGTAAGCACGTGTAAGTTTTCTATGTTTATGCTCTTATTCTTTGCTTAGATAACATTTGTTTTGTTCTATTACGTACAGACTTACAAACAACACAGTTACAATGTCTTACGTTAACGGACAAACACGAAGCAAGCTACCCTAGCATTCAGCTGATGAGCGAGAGAGAAATATTGTTGCTTTTCTCATCACCCTTGCGTTGACAGTTTCTTACGAGATTTCGTGTGAGTGTAAATGAGATACTTTGACTGCGAGCAACCAGAACAGAGCTGCGCGCAACTGTTAGGCGCACAACTTAACCTACGAAAGAAAAATTTTAGATAATAATCGCAATAGTATTTCAAAAACAACAATCCCAGTTCTTCCAATGTTCGTTCTTCATAATAACACAAATACTCAATAGTAAAAAGCATTCAGTCTATTCGTAATAAGCTAAGCAAACTTGTTTTGTTTGAAGGTCATTGATAATGGGCGTAATGAGTTTTGTTACAATTAATTAAAACGAGCTTAAAGTATCACAATCCATTTAGTTTTATATGTAAGTCAAATTTTTTCTTCGCTGTTATTTCAATTTCTAAGCAATTAAAAAAATGCCTGATTGAAAGTAAAAAATATTGCAAAAATTTCTTGGTCACTCTAATTTGGAAAAAATGGTAATCCTAAGTAAGAGCCAAATTTTTGGTGCATATCAGTAACGCATCGAATATATGGAGTTTGACAAGCACACCATAGCCCTGGTTTGGAAACTACTTTAATTTTGAAAATGTATTGCGATTATTATCTAAAATTTTTCTTTCGTAGGTTAAGTTGTGCGCCTAACAGTTGCGCGCAGCTCTGTTCTGGTTGCTCGCAGTCAAAGTATCTCTTTTACACTCACACGAAATCTCGTCAACGCAAGAGTGATGAGAAAAGCAACAATATTTCTCTCTCGCTCATCAGCTGAATGCTAGGGTAGCTTGCTTCGTGTTTGTCCGTTCAAACATGGACCAATTTTTTACAAACGCAATCAGCATTTAAATTTTATCATTTTCGGTTAACGTAAGACATTGTAACTGTGTTGTTTGTAAGTCTGTACGTAATAGAACAAAACAAATGTTGTCTAAGCAAAGAATAAGAGCATAAACATGAAAACTTACACGTGCTTACACTGTCAATAATAGAGCTTGCTGAGGGTTACAAAAACTTATCATTTTTCACTCAAACGTATGTTTTTTTACCGGGGTATAACTGGGGGAAAACAAAAACAAACGTGTAAAATCAATGTAAAATCTAACAACAGCAACAACAAATCGCACGTCGATGTGTGCGTGCGGCAAACGTCAGCAAGCTCAATACATGATTTACCTCTGCGCACAACTATATAAAGTTGAAAAACGAAATATTTTCTCGGGAAGCACAATACATGATTTACCTTTGCGCACAACTATATAAAGCTGAAAAACGAAATATTTTCTCGGGAAGCACAATATACACGGTAAAAAATTGTCACGTTGAAGCGAAGTGATTTACAGTTGAATTCGCACTACTTGCCAAACATTACGATTCGAAATGAAAATTTATTGAAAATGAATCAACACAAAGTATGATGAAATCAACAGAAAATCACTTTAATTTCGAATGTGCTTTCTTTTGAACTTTTGAACTGTCAAATGGATAGAAAGGATTGTATTTTGATTTTTCGTAAAGTAGTTTTATTTATTACTCATAATTGAACAATTACATAATTACATACAAAACGTAATGCAAATAAAACCTCAATCGCTGATAGTAACCGGATTCCTGTGTTTAATACTCTGATGTCTAAATAAAATTGATCTCGGGTTGATTGCTGGTTGATACTAACCTGAAAACAGTTAGTAATTTATTAATTATGATCACAGGTATACTTTAGTCATACTTACACTCTAGAAGAGCAATAATTTGGAACGAAGACGTATTTTCTCTATTTGGGTTTCTAATTTTGCTTCCGATTGCTGCTTTCATGTTTCGCGATTTTTTGACCTTTGTAAATTACGAAAAAAAATAATTGCAAATTCTATAGATATGCATTACAATTCGATGGTGATATCCATTGAATAGTTTTCAATAGCTAGTTTCTTGTTTAAAAATTTGAAAACTCTCCAAAATCAATACTAAATCACTTCGATTTGTAGTGCTGCACAACAAATTGATTTAAATGCAAGAACACTTAAAATGAACTATATCAATAAATACTTTGATTTAACACTGAAAATTTCTAGAAAAACGGAGCGTTCGAATGAAAACAAACAACCGGAACTGTGCTCCCGGACTGTTTTCAACTAAGAAAACTTTAAATTTGTTTATAAAAAATTGTAAATAATAATATGTAGCTATAAAGAAAATAAACCGTATTAACCTTTAAATTATCGTATTGTGTATCCAGCACTAAATTGGACTTCCAAAAAAAACGGCAAACGATTTTTCTTCTGTACCGTGCATTAAACCTAGTGTCGGAAATAGTGCGTTGTATAGCACGTCTCATTTGCTATACAGCGCACTGCTTTCGACACTAGGTTTAATGTACGGTACAGAAGAAAAATCGTTTGCCGTTTTTTCGGAAATCCATTTGGTTTTTGAGAACAATGCATTGAACATTGAACAACAAGCATTTGAAATCTAATCTAGCCTATATAATATTCAAATGGATACCATGTGAAATATTAGTGTTTTGCCTTTAGATTTTCAAATGGACGACACGTGAAATTTTAATGTTTTGCCTTTTGATTATCAAATGGACGACACGTGAAACCTTAGTGTATTCCTTTTGAAATGCTGGTGTGGCATATTGATTGAATCTCAAGTGTATTCCACTTTAATATGAAGTGGTTCATCCTATCGACCTTTTCGCGTGCCTAATGGCGGCTAGTTAAATCCCTATAAAGATATACATTTATAGGGCTTCACGGCTAGTGGGCACAACTTTCGGAAAAAATAACATGCTTTTGGCAACTCTGCTCACGTCAAGTTGACCTTTTCCCCCTTGTAAAACTGTCAAGCGTACGTTAGCAAAGTTGCCAAAAGCATTTAAATATTTTCCAAAAGTTGTGCCCACCGACCGCCATTAAGCACGCGAAAAGGTGGATAGCACAGATCTAAGTGGAATCCACTTCATGACAACGTGTAGATTTTTTAGAGTGTACCATGAAATTTCTTTCTGTGTAGCTTACTCTTGCGAGAAAACCCTGAGAGAGAGTTGCGAAGACGGCCCTCTTTTTCTCATGCTTTGGCTGTTCTTCTTCTTCCTATTGCGTTTGGTTTCATTTTCGGGTTGGCAAATCAAACTTGTGCCTGAAATCCTCATTGTGCATGTAAACTGTGCGTTTTAGAATGATATATTTTGGTGCTAGTTGGTCTGTAGCTTAAACGGTACGTAGATGGCAAAAGGGCAAAAGATGGGTATGTAGCTTAAAAGGTATGCAGCTTAATTTTATTAATGGAACGAACATTAATACCAATTACAATTTACAATTACAAGTTTATTACTAAACCTGTCCGTAACGAACGAACGACCAACTCTTTCTACAATTTTACCTGAATCTCTATCTTTCTACATTTTGAATCACCATCTCTATCTTTCTACATTTTGAATCTGAATCTCTGTCTTTCTACCTTTTTAATCCCCTCCTCGTGGCGTTGCCGCCTGTATTTATAACAGCTTTTAATTGTTCGTAGTAAGAAGTACTAGAACAGCTGCTGAGAAAAACAAAGAGAGAGTAGAGCGGAACTTAAGTTCGATGGGAGTTTCAGTTGGCGCGCGAAACCTCTCACACATGTACTAAGCTAACTCCCATCGCACGTTCGACATACAATGTTTGTTATGTTCCATGTGCAAACGTTTGCGCTTGCCCCTGAAACTGTCAGAGAAATAAACTTTACAAAACCGCACCGAAAGGTAAAACTTACGCTGTCGCGGAAGCTCCAGTCAATGTTAACCGTCAATGCTACCGTTTGTCAATGTTACCCGTACTGGGCACTGACGCTGCAGATCCCCCTTCCGAATGAGGTCGCAGAATTTGGAAACAGATTTTGCGAGGGTACGTTAGCTGGAAAATTTTAATTCTCTATCTCTCTCTTTCTTCTTCGGTGTTAAAAACTTCCCTATTGTGGACTACTGGCAGATAAATAAATATTATTGCTCTATCCCCCAGCATTGCGTTATCCTATTTTCTTTCCCCTGTAAATTCTTAACTTTGATTTGTTATGTGTTATGTGTTTCAACTATGTAATATAATTTGCCTTAAACACTATTCTGGAGCTCGTCTCCGCGGTGGTGCTAGTGTCTTCAATTTATTCTTAATTGGTTCGGTAAAATGTGCTTTATGGCGTGAGTGGGGAAGAACGGGGAAACATTGAGTGCAGAGTCAGTCGATGGAGATCGTAAGTGATTGTTGTGGTTCCATTTCTTCTGTTGCTCACCTTCGCTTCTCACGTTGCCTAATTCTATTCGGTTATTTATCCAAGATGTTGGCGGAGTAATGGCTTTCACTCTGCGGACCTCGTATATCGAGCTGCTTATTGATACTAAACTGTGTTAGCTTTTCGTCTATTTGCTGGACGAAATAGTGTTTCGTGGTGTATTAATAATGCCAAGTTCTATGCTTGACCACTTTTACGTTTTCTAATGCACACTGTATAGTTATAGTGTATATGTATAGGGTGTGAATATTGCCTTGTTCACACGACTTGGGAAGTAGATCCCTCCTGAATTGCGTTTTACTTTTGTGTACTATTTGCCGGGTTGGTGCCTTTGCGATATCTTCATCGCCCCTAGTAATTGTTTATTGTAGTGCGTTGCCTTCACACTGAATTTGGAAACCTCTTGTACTGGAATTCGCCTGGGAGGTCTATTTTCTGGTGTATTGTTACGTACTCCTTGCCCGTCTACACTGGTTGTCCCCCACAGTCCTTTCTCCTCTCGTTCCTGTGAGAGCTCTCCAAGCTTGAGCTCACCGATATTCGTACGGTAGGATGTCTTCACTCGTCTCGGGTACTGTAGGATGTCTTCACTCGTCTCGGGTCGTCTTCCGGCTGCTGGTCTCAATGATCTTCATAATTTAATAATACTTCACTTCTTATATCTACACTCGCGAAAAAAAATTTATGCCAATCAAAAAAAAATTAAAGTCTTTGAATTTGCTGGGATGCTCTGATCGCACCGAATTTTATTGTCCTTTTCTCTGAGATTGGTTTACACTTAAAACGTTAATAATGGAATTACGCAATTAATTTAATTTCTTTTTCATTAATATTTTATGGCGACTTTTTTTTTTAATCTTCACGCCTTTGATTTAATTTACTTATGTTCTTTATTACCTTCAATTTGTTCATCGAATGAACTCTTACATTTTATCTACTGTTCCTATTGAACTTCTTTCTTATGTCACTAACCGTAATATCGCTCATTTTCCGTGAGTTTCGATTTTCTATCGGGAGTTCCTTTCCCTCTTTTAATTCTTCTACGGAGTCATACTTGTTACTCTCCTTTCTTTAATTCTTCTATGGAGCCATACTTGTTACTCTCCTTTCTTTAATCTTCAATTTTCAAAGTATGTTTTAACTTTAACTTTTAAAATATTATTGTAACTTTCTATTTTTTTTCCAAATCTACTAAACAACAAAAATAAAAGAGTAATAAAAAAGGGTGCAAACTATAAGGATTCGGAGAAAAACAAACTATCTTAATTTAAAACTTTAAAACTTTATAACCTTAAAACAAATTAGCTTCAGTTCTATTTAACTCTAACTAATTTATTTTTCTCCTTATGCCAAAATATACTCTACCTTCCTTTCCCAGCCTTAGCCGGAAAGACTTACTTATTCTTCTCCGTTTGCATAGTTGCATCTCTCTCTCCCCCTTCCGATCCGAGGTTCGCGCGTCCGCTTCCCTACTCTGAGGATTTCCTGGAAAATATAAACTGTTAGTAAAAGAATAGAAAGGTTTGAAATCCCCCTTCTCGTGAAGGATAAGCCATTATTATATGTTCGTTCTTGTCTATCCGGTTTCGACTTCTCTTCGCTCTTGTCCACCCTGCTCATTGATTTCCATCCCGTAATTGTCTACTTTATAGATATTTATATTCCTATTTTATCTTATCAATTGCATTTTCCGCAACTGTCACAAGAATTTTATCGTCGTATGAAATTCTTTCTGCATAACGATGATTTCCGTACTGTTAAGTTTGACCACTGCCGTATTACCACCTTAAAAACGAGGTACTTAATTTGGACTACTACCAGAACACCCTACGTATATACGGTTCGTTCAACAACATGGATAAAGCTTTGAATTTGCTTGTGCTGTTTCTTTAACAGATTTCGTACTGCTATTTCCATTAATGTGTTCAATATATATATATGTTTCGTTTACGACTTTAAAAATTTGAATTTACTACTTTTACTCCGAATTTCAGCTACCATATGTCATTTTATTAGCGCTCAAAATTATGTAAAGTTTATTTATTCTCAAATTTATAAAAATATCTTTTTTTTCATCATTAATTTAAAAATAAGCGAGACTATTATTTTGATCCTTCTGTCGGAATACACTTTCTCCGATAAGTTAACAATGGAGAGTGAGTCTTCCTTCCCTTCTACTATTAAATTCCCCAAGTTTGCTTCGTATTTCGAATATAGTTTTGGGTTTTTAAATTCATTAAAATAGTTTAATTGTACGCTTTCCGTCTGGATACTCATATTTGGTTTTAACTGAAATTCCCCGTTTCCGGTTACTTTAATATTTGTTGAACTATTTCCTTGTGAGATATTTACAACGATTGTCTGTGGGCTTATATATTTCCAAATATTTCGATCCCCTGTCCAGAACCATAGATGTCTCGGTTTTTGTCGACTCTTACTCTATCATTGTCGTTCCTGTCGTTCCAGAATGTCCATGACCTTTTGCACCTGCTTCCTCCGAAAAATAATTTTATGTAGTTCGGGGTTTCTGTAAATTTTCTTAGCATTTCTTCTTGCTTCTCGTAAATTGGTATACAGTGTAACTGTCTTAAATCTAGTTCCAATTTACTACACATCCCGTACCAATTTTCCATTACTATACGCAACTCGCTCAAGTCGTTATTGATTTGCGTCGTGTTTAATATTACATTAAATTCATAGTTACCCTTGTAAGAAACAGTTCTTGCCATTAGGTCACAGGAAATAGAAGAATAGGAAAAAGTATGCTTCGAGGGAACCGTAAAGCATCGAAGTTTAGAAGGGGCAAATAACATCCCTTAAGAAATATATTGATAATTAGTAACATGTTAACTAATTGCTGATTTTTTTTTTAATATATCGTAAAATGTATTCATTCTTAATAGTAAGCTATCAAATTAACTTTAAGGTGCAACATATTGCACCTGTTTCAGAACTGTTCAACGATTGGGCATTCAAGCGTTGTCAAAAAATCGCATATTTTTCCACGAAAAGTTTATTTATTTCGTGCAAATGGCCATGTAATGTGAACATATTTTGTATCTGATTCAGAATTTTATGTTTCTGTCTATTTGTAATTATTTGTTTAGCAAATATCGTTAAAACTCAAAACGCAGAGGCTTAGCTGTGCGATCATTGGCAAATTACCCTACTCTACAAACTATTGTGTCCAAATATTTAGCAAAAATAAAAATGTACAAAATATCGTTGTTCCGCATTACATGAACTAGTCATACACTATTCCGGATATTGTACACGCTTTGGAGCAACGATCTGTGTGTATGTCGAGTTGATTCTCCGATGTTGAGTATGTTTTTGGAATATGCAACATAGCTATGGTTTACCAATAAACACTAATATTACGCACACGCATTTGATCTGCACAGACACGATTTATATTTATATTCCTTTGCAAATTAAACGCGTACTTTGTATCGTTATTTCAATTATGGTAGATGATTTTTACTCACTTGGCTCTAGTTCCTCAGTTCAGCTCTCCACCCAGTAGATTTTCCGGTAGAAATGAGTACAAGTTGAACGGTGTTCATCCGAACCGTCGCAGTATCGATGCCTGAGCACTTCACTAAACTTCACTTTCTTTCTTCACTCACTATTCTCCTACTCTATGCTATGTCCCTATAAACTTTAACTTTGCCTGCTGCTGGCCACCACCAGTCAGAAATGGCGTCCCTGAAGTGTTTTCACTTCTTTTCTGCTGTCACCATATGTAGCTTAAACGGTACGTAGATGGCAAAAGGGCAAAAGATGGGTATGTAGCTTAAAAGGTATGCAGCTTAATTTTATTAATGGAACGAACATTAATACCAATTACAATTTACAATTACAAGTTTATTACTAAAACTGTCCGTAACGAACGAACGACCAACTCTTTCTACAATTTTACCTGAGTCTCTATCTTTCTACATTTTGAATCACCATCTCTATCTTTCTACATTTTGAATCTGAATCTCTGTCTTTCTACCTTTTTAATCCCCTCCTCGTGGCGTTGCCGCCTGTATTTATAACAGCTTTTAATTGTTCGTAGTAAGAAGTACTAGAACAGCTGCTGAGAAAAACAAAGAGAGAGTAGAGCGGAACTTAAGTTCTATGAGAGTTTCAGTTGGCTAACTCCCATCGCACGTTCGACGTACAATGTTTGTTATGTTCCATGTGCAAACGTTTGCGCTTGCCCCTGAAACGGTCAGAGAAATAAACTTTACAAAACCGCACCGAAAGGTAAAACTTTCGCTGTCGCAGAAGCTCCGGTCAAAGTTAACCGTCAATGCTACCGTTTGTCAATGTTACCCGTACTGGGCACTGACGCTGCAGGTCCACGGGTATTTCACATTTAACAAAAAAGTCAATTTCCAGTGAAAAAAAAAACAAGTTGGTCCACGGGTATTTCACATTTTACAAAAAAGTCAATTTCTAGTGGAAAAAAAAACAAGACTAAATCAATTCTAAATTCTGTGAGTTATTAATACTTTTCCGTTTTTGAATAACGATAACGGCTGGCTGAATTTGACAGATCGTACTGGCTGCGTGAATCTCTCTCAGGGAGAAACTAGAAATACTCAGAGGTGAGAGATACGCGGAAGCAGCCATCTTGGGAGCCAACCGAGCAGCGAGAATTGTCAAAAGGGAGCAGCGATGCCAGATCAGCGGTTTTCCCGCTAGATTTAGCGGGATTTCAAGCCGGATAGCGGGACTTAATAATCAAACAGCGGCTAGCGGAAATCTAGCGGTTTTCTTAAATAACTCAGCGGGATTTTAGCGGGATCTCGATTTAGCGATATTTGGTAGGCAAGAAGAGTGCTGACAGAGAGGTTGACAGCAAAAAACTTCGTTTATTGACAGCCTAATGTCTGCTCATGCATTGGCAGATGGTTCAGTATATCCTGCTGATTAGAAAACTCCGTAATTTTTGCCTAGAATGGGATCAGTTCTGACAAATACTCATTAGCAAATACTCATTAGAACTTACTGAACAAGAAGACCACCAAACCAATCCGTTTTGCGTATTCCTAATTTTTCCACAAACTAATTCGTTGCCAATGGCAAAATCTAACTGATTCATGAATTGCAAACAAAACAACACAAACAACTTATGTACATATATACATCATAATTTGCTATATACCGCAGCATTTGTATGATAACAAAACCAAAAAAAATCGGCTGATGAGCCGATAAACCCTAAGTCTAAAAGACAAATCGGTACATTTTTGCTAAAACAAAATATCAGCGAGAACAAAGAGCCGATGCGCTTCACAGATATTTTTGAATTTGGGCTGCTTATAAAGATTGAAACATATCTTCTTTTGTCACCAAAAACCATAACCATTTGCCAGCTTTGCTGAAATTTTGCATTATTTTTATCATAGCTAGACACAGAAAGAGAATTTGTGCTAAAGCTTTTTTCGAAATTTTCGCATGTGTTCTTAGACTCCTTAATTATAAGATTAAGGAAAGATAAGATTAAAGATAAGATTATTCTTGCGAAATGTCGTAGTAAATTGTCATTATATGAGGGATAACAAGATACTTCTTTTTCTGTTTCCTGAAGCTTCGTCAACATGAATGCAGCAAATTTGCATAATGTTCATTTAATTGCAACCTCTCAATTTCAGCAGATCATCTTGATTTCAAATGCAAGCCTTACTGAAATGAATATTCTGCACCAGAAACGAAGGAATAATATGACTTTTGGGTCAGCGGGATTTCTAGCGGGAAATAGACTCTAGACAGCGGGATTTCAGCGGGAAATCAACCTCTGGGCAGCGGGAAAATGGGCAATCGACCTGGTAACACTGAAAGGGAGCCACATTCTCAGCCTGATTGTTAAGGAGTACAGACGCTATCGAATCGTTGGTCGTATAAAAAAGTTACAAATTGGGAAGGTGTCGAAAATTGGAATAAGTGTCCTTTATTAAAAGAAGGAAGGTAAATTAAGTTCTCTCGAAGTGCATTACGGATTCTCATCTCGGATCCAAAGAGTATGAGCGTCGAAAACGGCACTCCTATAGGAGTGCCGATGGATCAACAAAATGGCGGATACCACGAAAAGAAAGGAGATGCCAGACACGTGCGAGAAATTTATTATTACAAGCCAACAAATGTTGGGCCTTTTAAGGTTACAGTCGAAAAAATTTACGAACCCGCTACAAGCGACAAACGAATCGGAATCAACAAAATTGCCATAGGCAGAGTATTACAGCAGAATGGTTTCACTAAAACAGTGTTGGATATAAAAAAGGCGGCTTTTGCCAAGGTTACCGTCTACGTGGATGAGTGGAAGGAAGCAAACAGACTGGTCAATTTCCAAAACTTATCTTTGAAACAGCTAAAAGCATATATACCCAAGGGCTATCTATCCGTGAAAGGTGTCATTAACGGAATTCCTGAAGACATGAAAATGGATGAACTGCACCAAAATATCGATTCCGATGTCGAAATATTGGAACTTTTTCGAATGACTCGCAGAGATTCAGATGGTGACAAAATACCCACAAGAAAAGTCGGCATTGTTTTCAGAAATAATGTCCTCCCTAACATTATAAGAGTTTTCAGGGTACTGACTCGAGTTGACCCGTTCATCACTAGAGTTGTCCCACAGACTAACAGACGTAACACTGGAGTCTCATTCCATCGTCAATAAAAACGATCATTTCAAATTTTCGCTTAAGCCAAGACTCAAACAACAGTCGCTGCGCGAGAACGCCGCTCGCCTGCGTTGGCGCTGTTGTCAGGTAATATACAAGTAAATTTATAGCATTGCTAAATTTATAGCAACTTACTCTGCGTAGCGCGAAGACTGCACCAGGTGATGCTAGTGTTTTTTCCAAGTTTTAGGGGTGTCATTGAAACTATGTTTTGTTAGAAAATTTGTTCGAGGTGTTACGTCTGTTAGTCTGTGGTATTAATATCAAAATATTAAAAAATCTGCTATGAACAAATACTTCATATTGTCAATTCAAAACAAGTTTCGTATGTGGCTCTGAAACCCGAAAGTTAAGGCCGTCTGTAGACCCGTTAGAGGGTTAATTTCTAATTTTCTATACATATTCATTCAAGTCTGTAAAAATTATCTTTTGTGTTTACATTATTTTTCTATAAATATTATAAAACTAAATAAGGTGTTCATCAAGTAACATAAATGACGCTTACATGTATTTACGCACCCAAGGAAAGAAAATATAATTATTCTACACAATACGTTGTGAATTTTACTGGCAAATAAGGATTTTGAGGAATACGGAACGGATATTTAAACATATAGTCTAATATAACATCTATACATCTACAATTAAGTTCCTGAGAAATTAAATAATGATTATTGTGGCAGTAGAAAGGCTAGGTCACGCCGCTAGGTGGATTAATTCGGGTTTTTACAATGTTAGAGGGTTAGGAAAACAAAATGAGGTCGAAAAATAGTGCCAAAGCTGCGCCATAAACATGCTTGAGAATGGGAAATATGATCGATATGATTCCCAGTGCTTGTCTTTTTTTTATTTATTTATTAAAACATGACATAAGACATCTGTCCTTTAAAATGTCACTAACGAAAAT
The DNA here is from genome assembly GCF_943734655.1 of Sabethes cyaneus. Lineage (NCBI taxonomy): Eukaryota > Metazoa > Arthropoda > Insecta > Diptera > Culicidae > Sabethes > Sabethes cyaneus. The sequence goes on from NC_071354.1 coordinate 123,999,995, forward strand.
AAATCTTACAAAATTACTACCATGCAACGTATACTTCCAATTTTTCATATAACATTTCTAAGCTCTAGTATCTATTGATTGAAAAGAGCATCTATTGATGCGCAGAATTTGTTTGAAATTTGTATAAATTTATTTGGAAAAATCGACTTACTAGTATTTTTAATCCTATACACTACTATACCTACATGCTTAAATTAACTGCTTTTCTTCGCTTTTTGCTTTTCTTGTACAATTGTGAGTAACAGCAAGTGAACAAAATGACAATTGAAATCTGAAAGCAAAGAAAAGAAAAAGCTTTTCGATTGAATCCCACTATTTAATATTTATTTGCAACAGATACGTAGTTCGCCTACGACGTGCAGGCTTCATCAGTGTCTTATTTCAAAGCGTATACGTATCTGTCGCGAATAAATATTAAATAGTGAAATTTAGTTGGTAAAAGTTTTTTCTTTTCTTTAATTTCAAATTTCGTATTCCACTAAGAGGCTTCAAAAACTTTAGACAATTGACATGTTTCTCACTTTTCTTGAATTTCAATGCAAATTTAAAAATTGCAACTTGTCATCACATACACACACATACATACATACATACATACATACATACATACATACATACATACATACATACATACATACATACATACATACATACATACATACATACATACATACATACATACATACATACATACATACATACATACATACATACATACATACATACATACATACATACATCACACACATTGCATACAATCAACATTTGTTTTGATTTCACACGTTTTAACGGTTTAATATACGGTGCTTAAGTGTTAAAGTTTAAATAACTTTTGAATGAACCGTCCGATTTTAAATAACTCGGTTTCGTTTGATAGATCTCAGTAGTAATTTTCAAATAATAATAAAATGTGTGATGTTTTTCATTGAATTAATGCTTATATGTTACAAAAATATGTTTTAAATACTATTTTTTCATATTTCTTTATGTAACTTTCAAACTACAAGTCCAATCGTCATAAAATTTGGAAGTTAAGGGTTTGCAAAGCTCCTCTTTCATATGCAATCAATTTTGTTCAAATCGGTTAAGGGACCTATGAGATAATGAAGTCCCATATTTTTCGTATTTTTATACATAACTTTTGAACTAAAATTCCGATCAGTATGAAATTCAATACTGGGACCAATGGGACACCTAGACCTTTCATTTGACACTAAAAACATTAAAATCGGTCCAGCCATCTCCGAGAAAAGTGAGTGAGGTTAAAAGCGTCACATACACACACATACACACACACACACACACACACACACACACACACACACACACACACACACACACACACACACACACACACACACACACACACACACACACACACACACACACACACACACACACACACACACACACACACACACACACACACACACACACACACACACACACACACACACACACACACACACACACACACACACACACACACACACACACACACACACACACACACACACACACACACACACACACACACACACACACACACACACACACACACACACACACACACACACACACACACACACACACACACACACACACACACACACACACACACACACACACACACACACACACACACACACACACACACACACACACACACACACACACACACACACACACACACACACACACACACACACACACACACACTGGAACTGCAAGGGGCCAGATAGGAGCCAGTTGTGCAGGAGATGTGGCAGTGCTGGCCATAAAGCAAAGGACTGCGCGGAGCCTCCTAAGTGCCTGATCTGTACCGGTAAACGGGACGCAAAGCACGTAACGGGAGGTCCAAGGTGCCCGGCCGGTGTGCCGGCGACTAAGCCACGTTCATAATGCAAGTGACACAACTCAACCTGAACCACTGCAGCACAGCTCAGCAGCTGTTACACCAAGCAGTTTCTGAGTCAGCAATGGACATTGCCATAGTCTCGGATCCATATCGCGTCCCTGCCGGAAACGGCAACTGGGTCTCGGATAGGTCTGCGACGGCGGCTATATGGACAACAAGCAGGTTCCCGGTTCAGGAGGTTGTGTCAACTGCAGACGAGGGATTTGCGGTTGCCAAAGTGGGTGGAGTGTTCTACTGCAGCTGTTATGCTCCGCCGAGTTGGTCTATCGAGCAGTTTACGCGGATGGTAGACCGAGTATCAGTTGTGCTGACTGGTTTAAGGCCGGTGGTTGTGGCGGGCGACTTTAACGCTTGGACGGTAGAGTGGGGAAGTCGTCGCACGAACCATAGGGGTCGGATTCTGCTTGAAGCTCTGGCAAAGCTCAACGTAGATCTGGCCAACGTCGGCAACACAAGTACCTTCAGTAGGAACGGTGCGGAGTCTATCATCGACGTGACTTTCGGCAGTCCTGGTCTGATAGGAGACTGGCGGGTAGATAATGGCTACACTCACAGTGACCACCAAGCGGTCCGCTATGGTGTCGGTCAGATAACGAGGCGGCAGGCGGCGAGTAGGGCCAACACTCCAACCACCCGTGGATGGAAGACATCATACTTCGATCCCGAAGTATTTGTAGAAGCGATCCGGAGAGAGTGCGGTGATCGCGGTATGCCCGATCCGAACGCTGATCATTTGGTTGAGGTACTGTCGCGAGCATGTGACGCTACCATGCCTAGGAAAGGTCGTCCTAGGTATGGCAGGTCACCGGCTTACTGGTGGACAGATGAAATTGCGGAACTCCGCGGAGCGTGCTTTCGTGCGAGGAGAATTATGCAAAGAGCTCGTTCGGATGAAAGCAGGGCTGAATGTCGAGTAGCACTTGTTGCTGCACGCGCAGCGCTTAAGAGCGGGATAAAAGCTAATAAACGAGCCTGCTTTGAAAGGTTATGTGCTAGTGCCAATGCGAACCCGTGGGGTGATGCCTACAGAGTCGTAATGGCAAAGACCAAGGGTGTGATGGCGCCCGCTGAGCAATCGCCAGAGATACTGGAGCGGATATAATCGAGGGCCTCTTTCCGCACCACGAGCCAAGGCCCTGGCCCCAGGCCGCTGAGTCGTCCCACGGCCGACGTTCCAGTATCTCAGACCATAGCGTAGGATGGTCGGCCTCCCAGCCGAACATCCAAAGTAACGTGGGCGACGGCGGTTTGGAGGTCGGGGAGGAAGTGACGGTTACGAACGAGGAACTCATTGATATCGCTAAATCCCTAAAGGTGAGCAAGGCACCGGGGCCAGACGGTATCCCGAATATGGCCATTAAAGCGGCTATTTTAGAGGCTCCCGAATTATTCGGGGCAGTAATGAATAGATGCCTGGAAGCTGGCCACTTCCCGGACAGATGGAAGCGACAGAACCTGGTCCTATTGCCGAAGCCGGGAAAACCTCCGGGTGTCCCCTCGTCATATAGGCCGATCTGTCTACTCGATACTGCCGGCAAGGTGCTGGAGAGGGTTATCCTTAACAGACTCGTACAGTACACGGAGGGTACAAACGGTCTGTCAAGGAACCAATTCGGCTTCCGAAAAGGCAAATCTACGGTGGATGCCATCTTGTCTGTCACTAAGACAGCCGAGGTGGCAATCCAGCCTAAGAGGACAGGTATTCGTTATTGCGCAGTTGTCACGCTCGACGTGAGAAATGCGTTTAATAGCGCTAGCTGGGACTCCATAACCAGCTCGCTTCGGAACGTCCAAGTGCCGGTGTCGCTGTACAGAATTCTGGAAAATTATTTCCAGAATCGTGTGCTATGCTACAACACGGAGCAGGGTCAGAAATGCGTTCCAATCACCTCAGGGGTTCCGCAAGGTTCCATACTGGGCCCGGTGTTGTGGAAAGTCATGTATGACGAGGTGTTGAAGCTAAAGTTTCCGGTAGGGGTTGGCTTTGCGGACGATATCACCTTGGAAGTCTACGGTGAATCTATCAGAGAGGCTGAGTTGACGGCTGCCCACTCTATAAGCATTGTTGAAGATTGGATGCGATCCAGGAAACTGGACCTAGCGCATCATAAAACGGAGGTTATCGTGGTTAACAACCGCAAGTCGGTGCAGCAAGCAAATATCAGTGTCGGGGACTGCACTATTTCGTCAATGCGGTTCTTAAAACTCCTTGGAGTCATGGTCGATGACAAGCTCAAGTTCGGGAGCCACGTCGACTATGCCTGCAAGAAGGCTTCCACAGCTATTTCGGCATTGTCTCGTATGATGTCTAATAGCTCTGCGGTATATGGCAGCAAGCGAAGGCTTTTAGCCAACGTGGTCCAGTCCATACTCAGGTATGGCGGGCCGGTGTGGTCATCGGCGTTAGGTACCAAAAGCTATCTAGCCAAGCTGGAAAGCACCTATCGTCTCATGTGCTTAAGAGTGGCGAGTGCGTACCGCACAGTTTCACATGACGCAATCTGCGTCTTAGCGGGTATGATGCCTATTGGTATCATCATCAGCGAGGACGTAGAGTGCTTCAACCAACGTGGAACTAGAGGCATACGGAGTACCACAAGATCGGCCTCGATGATCACATGGCAGCGGGCATGGTCTGATTCCACAAAAGGCCGGTGGACACATAGACTTATCCCGGAACTATCCGGATGGGTCAACAGGCGTCATGGCGAAGTCAACTTCCACCTGACACAGATTCTGTCAGAGCATGGTTGTTTTAGACAGTATCTGCACAAATTTGGGCATGCGGAGTCCCCCGAGTGTCCCGAATGCGCGGACGTTGAGGAAACTGCAGAACATGCTTTCTTCATATGCCCTCGTTTCGAGGGCGTGAGAAGCAACATGATGGCAGTTAGCGGACAGGACACTACTCCGGATAACTTAGTCCAAAGGATGTGTTCTAGCTCGGACGTCTGGGGTGCGGTCAATGCGGCTGCTACCCAGATCGTACTTGAGCTACAAAACCGCTGGAAAGCCGATCAACGGCGAATAAACAGCCTAACTACCATAGTCCAGTAGCTATCTAAGAGCGTGCGTTAAGCACAATAGCCCCTCCCTGAAGTAATACCGATAAGGTGGTTCCAGGGGGGATTGAGGCTGGAGACTCGAGTAGGGTTTTAGTGGGTCTGGATCTTCACGATCTTCACGGGATACCAAACCCCACTCCCTGAGCTGTCTTCTCAGGTGTCTGATAGCAGATTTCCCTACACGTTAAAAAAAAAAAATAAAAAAAAAAAATAAAAAAAAAACACACACACACACACACACACACGCACACACACACGCACACACACACACACACACGCACACACACACGCACACACACACACACACACGCACACACACACGCACACACACACGCACACACACACGCACACACACACACACACACACACACACACACACACACACACACACACACACACACACACACACACACACACACACACACACACACACACACACACACACACACACACACACACACACACACACACACACACACATACATACATACACACACACACAGAAAATGCTCAGTTTTCGAAACTGAGTCGAATGGTATATGACATTCGGCCCGCAGGACCTTCTTTCCACTTCCGGTTTTCCAAGTGATTTCTATACCTTTATACTATATATTTATATAGTAGAAAGGCAAAAATATTTTGATTTGTATATCCGTCCAGCGAAAATTTGTAACTGATCATCATTTTCCTAGTTCGGACAGCCAAATGTAGGAGTCGCATGGGCTTCATTAGCTTTGCGTTGATCTGCCTATTCAGTATGGATCCCTGCAGTGTAATTCCTGCAGAGCACACTGAAATGCATATTTGCCTATTCCCTTCAGAGCGATTCACCTTGTTTTTGTTGCTCTAAAGTTGTTTTAAGCCCAAAGTGTGTTGAATAGCCGTAGCGTCTCTCCCTATCGCTTTGCTCCAATCGTAAGAACGTGATGGACATATGGTTACGCACCCACCAGTTGCTATAAGGCAAAGATTGTGGTGACTTTTGCGCGCGCCCCTTGCATACACTGAAGGGAATGCCAAGGCTGATCGAGGGTATGTAATTTGATGCAGAAAATTCAAATAGGGTTGATTTCTAATTCCCGTCGTAATAAGTAAAGCCATTCTAATTTTCATCATTTGTTGGATGGATTTAATGAATACTCCAAAAGTACCTCTGCTGATTTGATTAAAACATACTTACCTTCCGATCCGTGAACTTTGAAATCACTGAAAAGCGACTATTAAAGCATATTATTGAAATTACGCAACTGACTTTATTGCTAAAATTCGTCGTACGGTTTTAAAATCCATCCATCAAAATTTTTCATCGTCCGAATTAAAAATCACAACAATGTTTACGAAGCTAACGCGCATGCATTTGTGTACGACGGCATGACAAATGTTATTCTACAAACTTTCTGCAGGTCAGGCAAATTTTCCTGGCTGTAGAATAACGACAACGCCTTGCGTGAGTTATTTTCATTTATGAATGACGGAAATTAAAACGATTAGTCGATACTGTCTTCTTCGTCGTACGAACAAACGTAGGAAATTTGGCTGGTAAGATTTCTTTAATGATAAAAAGCATTTAAATAGATCTCAGCTCACTTTGATTGACCGCGTATGATAGACAACAAAGTAAATTATTAGGGAATAACTAGTTTTGCATTGTGTGTCATAAAAATGCTGATATTTTTTATAATTTGGGTTGGATAGGACAGGAATAGGCAATCACGACGATGTAGCAACATACCCTAGCACCATTTAAATCGAGTCAGCATGTTCGGGTTTGCGAGGGATTTGAAATTTCATCGCAAATAACTACTTCCCCTATTTTATTTTATCAAGTTAGCCCGGTTCACAGTGACAGTTCTGCCCCGGTTTTATCCGACAGTTCGATCACAAAAACAATCCCAGCTGGTTCCTCTCTCTCAGGTAGAATGCGCTCACACTATTGACATACAGTTGCCATATTCTCGTCACAAATGTTGAAAAATATGGTACCACGTCGCTCTGCCAGAGAGAAATATGGCACTCATACTAGCTGCCATAAAATATTGTCATATTTGTGGCTGTTTGCCATATAGTCTGACCCCGGCTTTAGAAATACATAATAGGCAATAGGTGGATTCATGGTTACTCTAATAGTGTAAACAATGCGCTATATTTTAATAAAAAGTTCTCCAAAGACACCACACTTAAAATATTACGAATTTGTTACGCAACGGAAAATGATTGTGTTTTTGACGTTTGGTCCCACTGTGCGTCTGCAACATATGCTATTTCGTTGGTTCAATCTAGATATGTACTTTGATTAAACATAATATTTATCATTATTTGCAGGACGCTCTTATCATGGAGGAATCAACGAAGAAATAATATGGATCAGCATTGGAATGGCTATAACAATAGGTAACTAAATTCGCAGCCATTAAAATGGCATTCCTCACTGTACCCAGGCATTAAATCATGTTCCTTAAGCTAGAAGTACAAAGCTGGACCATACAGTTGATTGATGCTCAATTGATGCTAATTAATGCTGCTAACGACGAATTTAATGCTTCATTATTTCACAGGAAAAAACAATGTACTGCTAGCTTAAAATTAAACTAGGAATACAATGTTCGGAAATGGTACTTCCGGTGCAGATAGAGCTACCCAAGTATGATAATAATTTAATGCTCATTTAATGCTCTAGGAAAAACATAGTTTCGATAACTTAGATGGGTATTTTCCATGAAAAATCGAAAGAAAAAGAAAATGTTCTGCAAGCTTAAGGTTAAGCTACCTTCATTCTGTCTTTCACGTCAAAACGATAAAGTTGTAGCCTCAATGCCCATGCTTCTGCTCTGGAAACTGCCCTCTTTCCAATTCTGTGTAATCCTCCAAAAATGAATTCATTCGATTCCGCATCCGTTCGAATGGTGGAGTTCAAGCTCACCAAATACATTGAAAATCGTTCCACTCCCCATACCATTGCAAGAGCTTCACGTTGTGTTTGTGAGTATCTTTGTTCTGTAGAGGAAAGTGTTTTCGATGCGCAAGCGATTATTCTCGGATTTGAATCCTCATCGAATTGTACCAACATGGCGCTCAATCCGTAAGAGGAAACATCTACATAAAGCTCCGTTTTGTCTTTTCGATTGAAATATCCCAGAGTGGTGATAATTTTCCAAGCATCATTTTTGGGATACTCAAACTCAGTTTCTAAATCTGAATCCCAGTAGATGTATTCCGATTTTACCAATTCTCGGAGCCTACGTGTTTTTTCCGCTCGGTTCTAGATAAATTTTTCTACAAAGTTTATTAGACCCAGGAAGCTTTTGACTTCCGAGATGGATTCTGGAAATCGGAAACCTTTGATGGCAGCAATTTTATCTTCCTCGATCTTCCACCCTTTTGATGAAATCTCGAAACCTAAAAATTTGACTGCGTGCTTTCCAAAAACACATTTATCCTTATTAATCCTGACGTTATGATTCCCCAAGCATGCCATGACCTTACCCAAGTTTTGATCGTGTTCTTCTTTAGTTTTTCCTGAGCCAACAGACAAGAATGTCATCCAAATAATTAATGGTCCCGTTGCAACCGGCCAGCAAAATAGTTTGTAAAATTTTCTGGAACACATCTAGTGCGTTACACAGTCCAAACGGAAGACGTCGATAACGGTAAATCTCATCTCCAGCAAACAAGTTTGTAAGGTGGGGTGAATCTTCGTTCAATTGCACATGGAAAAATGCATTGGATAGGTCGATTGTAGAGAACAACCGTGCACCATGGAGATCCATCAAAATGGACTCGAATGTGTGCATCTTGAAAGGTGTGCGATTGATGCATCGATTGGGACCTCGAAGGTCGATTACCAAACGAATGTCATCTCTTCCTTTCGGAACAACGAGCAAAGAAGAACAATACGACCTATCCATATCAGTGGTTACCTTTTCTATTATGCCGGCAGATAAAAGTTCATCCAATTTTTGCTTTGTCAGGTATGCTGCAGGAATATGAGTATAAACTCTGGGATATAAAATGTACATTATAGCACCGTGATTAAAAATGCTGCTATTCAACGGTCTCGCATTTCGAATTGATTCTCAAAGTTACCCAAAAATCTCTAAATTAAAATGACAGTGTTTAATGTATCCTAACGTAAGAGCAGCTCCTAGTAGGGGAATGTCCCCGGTTATGAAACAGGCTTTGTTTTTTGGTTATAGCTTTTGAACGGATTATTTAATTCCAAATCTTTTTAAAGCATTTGAAAGATTGAAGACTTACGTATGTTTTTGCTAAAGACAGCATATATTTTTTGCTTGTAACAAAAAAGTTATAGCGAAATTGGGAGATATAGAATTTTTTGACCAAAAACAAAGTGTCCCCGGTTGTGAAACACTTCGAAAATTCCTTAAAAGAAAATAAAAATAAAGAAATATGAAATAAAAATAAAATATTACATTCATTTATTAAGGAACAACACCTTATATGCAAAGTAATTTATCAGTTTCTTAATTTAATCATCTAAATCTAAATTGTAATCAATGTATGTAAAAACAGGAAGTTCGAGATTTCAAATATGCGGATTTGGCTCTCATGTGCCTGGAAAGTGTGTTGAAAATGATGGTGATCATTAAAGTATTGAATTAACGTTTTTCTGAATTTTTCATAACCGGAGAACTTCACTGTTTCACAACCGGGGCGAACGACGAGTTTGTAAAAATTTATGTAATATTTTTTGAGTAAATTAGGCTTATACAAATTTGGAAAAAGTTTATGTTCTGGTCTCGAAATATTGTTCAAGGGGGGGCAAGAAAAAAATAATAACATCAAACCTTCAATAACTAAACAAAGGAAAAGAAACCAGTGTATATTTTTCCAGATTAATACAAGTCCAATACAAAAAAGTTGTATAGGGTAAGCGCACCCTTAGTGGAGGTAGTACCAATAGTGGTGGTTCTTGAATAAAATACACCCTTTATGAGATAAAATGCAATTATTCTTCTAAATAACGTATATATATTGTGCACCTGGGTTATACAGGCTCGCTTGAAATAAAAGTCTCTTCTCTTAGCGGTAAAATTAGTATTCCGTTGGTTTTGCTAAGATTTCCCGGTTAAAATTTAATTCTGCATAGCTACTGAAAAAGGTTTTGAATTTTATATCTTTCTGATATTATTTATTTATGAATTTAAGAAATTTAAATTTGTGGAGCATATAAAGTAAGTACTTAATCTCATGCAAACAAGGCGTGCCAGTTAATATAAATTTTTATTGTAGTAATTGAATGTTTAATGTGTTGCCTCCATTATAGGTTCACGATGCCTCCACTCTAGGGACCTCGATATAAACCATACCACCACTATAGGCAAACCAATGATGGTTGAAAAAATCTTTCTCTTTAGCGAAATTCGAATGTTTAATGAATCCAACCGTCATTTTTAGTAAGATTAAGAATGTTTCAATCATATCGTGTGCGCGGGTCTGTATGTTTATCCTGATATCACTGTATTTTGACCAAAAAATTGAAATTTTACTACTAAATACATCACTACTGGTACGCTTACCCTAGTACTTAAATTTTAGTTCAAACCAAAACAACTTTCAAAATTTTTTGATCCAAGCACATAAAGTAAGTATTCTGGCAGAGATGAATCTACTCGAAAATAGTGGAGTGCTACAGGATCACCTTAGAGAGCCATAAACGTGTAACTTGACCTTCATTTGAATTTTGTTTTTTACTTGCATATCACTCGGTTAGTTACCTTGTATTTTAGAATAATCCAAATCTGTGTCACTTACTAGTTCTGAACTCGGTAACCACAAAACAGTATCGGAATCTAATCTCCTCGTTCACCACAATAGGTCAAAGAACTGGTCGCAGTGGTCCAAGGTCCTCAACAAGGAAAAAAAATCTCCTCGTAAAAATGGCAATTTAGGTCCCTAAAACTTTATCACTTGGAACGCATGTGCTATGCTACTGACATTTTTTAAGAAAACCCGAATTAATCCACCTAGCGGCGTGACCTAGCCTTTCCACTGCCACAATAATCACTATTTAATTTCTCAGGAACATCTATAATTAACTTGACTATATTTTTAAATATGCGTTCCGTATTCCTTAAAATCCTTATTTGCCAGTAAAATTCACAACGTATTGCGTAGAATAATTATATTTTCTTTCCTTGGGTGCGTAAATACTTGTAAGTGTCATTTATGCTACTTGATGAACACCTTATTTAGTTTCATAATATTTACGTGATTTATCGAGAAATAATGTAAACACAAAAGATAATTTTTACAGACTTGAATGAATATATATAGAAAATTAAAAATTAACCCCACACACACACACACACACACACACACACACACACACACACACACACACACACACACACACACACACACACACACACACACACACACACACACACACACACACACACACACACACACACACACACACACACACACACACACACACACACACACACACACACACACACACACACACACACACACACACACACACACACACACACACACACACACACACACACACACACACATACATACACACACACAGAAAATGCTCAGTTTTCGAAACTGAGTCGAATGGTATATAACATTCGGCCCGCAGGACCTTCTTTCCATTTCCGGTTTTCCAAGTGATTTCTATACCTTTATACTATATATTTATATAGTAGAAAGGCAAAGCGATGCGATCAAGCTAATGACTATCTTTTCATGAAGGTACATTCAAAAGAAGCTTAAGTTCTGATTCTCATGCAAAAATAATTATCTGAAGGAGCGCCAGCTAAGAAAAAGTTCAATTTCTCTTTTTCATATCTAATGCTCTATTTAGTTATTTTTTCTAATTCAGATATATTGCAAAATTGAAGCCAAGCTATAACTATAACTATAACTTACTATAACTAATAGTAAAATTTTGAGATCAATCATTTTGTTGTAGATATCCTTTTTCTTCAAAAGCGAAATATAATAATAATTTTTCTGAACTCTTGTTTTTCAAAGATGCTAACTTTTGAATGCATGGTATTAATATCAAAATATTAAATAATCTGCTATGAACAAATACTTCATATTGTCAATTCAAAACAAGTTTCGTATGTGGCTCTGAAGCCCGAAAGTTAAGGCCGTCTGTAGACCCGTTAGAGGGTTAATTTTTTAATTTTCTATACATATTCATTCAAGTCTGTAAAAATTATCTTTTGTGTTTACATTATTTTTCTATAAATATTATAAAACTAAATAAGGTGTTCATCAAGTAACATAAATGACGCTTACATGTATTTACGCACCCAAGGAAAGAAAATATAATTATTCTACACAATACGTTGTGAATTTTACTGGCAAATAAGGATTTTAAGGAATACGGAACGGATATTTAAAAATATAGTCTAATATAACATCTATACATCTACAATTAAGTTCCTGAGAAATTAAATAATGATTATTGTGGCAGTAGAAAGGCTAGGTCACGCCGCTAGGTGGATTAATTCGGGTTTTTACAATGTTAGAGGGTTAGGAAAACAAAATGAGGTCGAAAAATAGTGCCAAAGCTGCGCCATAAACATGCTTGGGAATGGGAAATATGATTGATATGATTCCCAGTGCTTGTCTTTTTTTTTATTTATTTATTAAAACATGACATAAGACATCTGTCCTTTAAAATGTCACTAACGAAAATAAATCTTACAAAATTACTACCATGCAACGTATATTTCCAATTTTTCATATAACATTTCTTAGCTCTAGTATCTATTGATTGAAAAGAGCATCTATTGATGCGCAGAATTTGTTTGAAATTTGTATAAATTTATTTGGAAAAATCGACTCACTAGTATTTTTAATCCTATACACTACTATACCTACATGCTTAAATTAACTGCTTTTCTTCGCTTTTTGCTTTCCTTGTACAATTGTGAGTAACAGCAAGTGAACAAAATGACAATTGAAATCTGAAAGCAAAGAAAAGAAAAAACTTTTCGATTGAATCCCACTATTTAATATTTATTTGCAACAGATACGTAGTTCGCCTACGACGTGCAGGCTTCATCAGTGTCTTATTTCAAAGCGTATACGTATCTGTCGCAAATAAATATTAAATAGTGAAATATAGTTGGTAAAAGTTTTTTCTTTTCTTTAATTTCAAATTTCGTATTCCACTAAGAGGCTTCAAAAACTTCAGACAATTGACATGTTTCTCACTTTTCTTGAATTTCAATGCAAATTTAAAAATTGCAAATTGTCATCACATACACACATACATACATACATACATACATACATGCATACATACATACATACATACATACATACATACATACATACATACATACATACATACATACATACATACATACATACATCCATACATACATACATACATACATACATGCATACATACATACATACATATATAAATTATGCTATAAAGTTTCACGTTAGCATAAAAAAATTTATTCACTATACTTTTAACACTTGATCGTTCCTAACTACACACAAGACTGAATTGAAAATTAATTCTATAAGGCTTATATCTACTGAATCTGCTGATGCGTCGTTTCCTCGGGTGGTTCGATTCTGATTCAACCTTTGTCCGCGTGGTTCGATCGGGTCTTGCAGTCGTCATCGGTTGTTAATCGATGGTTGCGTTGATGATTTGGTTCCTCGGTTTGTTGCTATGGGTCCCGGCTAGGTTTTCGCTGACGTCTTGACTTCGGGTGCGCTTTGGTCGGGTAGTTGTGGTGTAACGCCTCCCCTCTTAGATTGTCGTCCGTCCTCGGGCGATTTACCGAAAAGGATGAGACTTGGTAATGGTGTCGGTTTAATTTGCTTGATAGGGTCTTTAGGTTCCGTGGTGGTTCCAGCATGGTTATGGATTTCTAGAAAGGATTCTTCCTTTGATTTGATTTTTCTGTTGATAATATAAATAGTAAGAGAGCAGATAATGATTAGTATGAGGAGGATTCCTCCTCCAATGGTTGTTCTTCTTTTAGAACGATGCAAATCCAGTTTTACGTCCTGGAGGCTGTTCAAATTTTCCAATTTGAGGTGAGAGAACTCGTTTTGTTCTTCCGTGTAGTTTAGTTGTATCATCTTGCTTCCAAACACTGGAAGGAGGTATTCTTCGTTATTTTCCAGAGAGACTTGGCTATTGTATGTAATGTTCATCACTTTTATTGTGCAATTGTTTGCTTCTATGATTGTCGGAGTGTTGATCAATCTAGAGCTGTTGCATGAATCGGAAATCAGTACTTTTTCGTTTGTGTCAATAAGTATGATTCCTTTCTTGATTTCTTCTACACGGGTAGTTTGTCTTACGGGTTTTATGTCGCATTTTGGTGTGCGGTGATTTAAGAGGTTATAGATGCATTCGTCCTCGAGAAGAGTTGTCTTTTCACATATGTCGCAATGTTCAGTCTGTTTGTAAATGGAGTCTCCATGCTTTGCCACCAGCTTTATGTTTGTGTGGATTCGTGTGTTATTTATGTTGAGCGGTTGAATGTTGATCAGATCGAACTCGTTGTCGTCCAGAATGGGTATTTTCACCAGTATTAGAATTTCGCCTCGGCCTACAATTACGCTTCCTGAGCTATACTGAAATATTTGGTCTAAGTAATCTAATTTTAGTTTCTGTGCATTTAGTCTGTTAAAAATATATTTTTTCTCTTCAAATGAGAATAAATTCCTGTTTAAAACGCTAAATTTGGCAAATTCTATTTGTTCTTCTATATTACTAAGAATTTGGATTATTAAGTCAAGGTTTATGATCAGGTTGATGTATTCCAAATCGGCCCTAACAGTTAACGAACTGTTCCTTTGCTCTACGATGTGTTTGTTAATCTTTTTGAGAATATCCGTAATATTATTGATTTTGTTTTGTATTTTTTCATTGATGATTATTTGTCTTGATAGAGATTTCGAGACTGAATTTTCCTGTTTTGCTAGGGTACCTAAACTCTGATTTATGATTTCTAGATCGTCATTGTCTGGATTGCCTGCTAACAATTTTATCACTGATCCTAATGCATTGACTAGTGCTCTTCTGGTTCTGTGGGAATACAAACTCATCAATTTTCCTCTAGCATATTGGATTTTGAAATCTAGTGTGTTACGTAAATGGTCAATGATTTTCAGGTTTTCAGCTGTTCTTTCGATATAGTCTATGTTATTCTCGATAGATTGGATGTTAATTTTATGTATAATCCTCTCAAATCCTAACCTTATCCTGACTTGTTTTAGCTTTATGGCTATTATGCCATTGTTATGGGATACATCTTTAAATTTGGTACTGTTTATTAAGGCGATGAATGGTAAACTGTAACGAGAATTAAATGATTGGTTTATTGGTTAGTTTTTTATTCTGTTTTTATGTATTTTGATGTCGTTGACATCTTCAAATGTTAGTTCATTGTTGGTTTTAACGGTTGTAGTTTTAAATGGGTCTTTATCTTTTGTTAGGCGTTGTGAGTTTTTAATATACTTAATGTCGCCAGGGTAAAGATTTGTGGGTTTTTTGTTAGTTTCGTGCTGTTGTTCATATTCGTTTTTTCGCCTATTTAGTTCGATTTTTACCGCTGACTGTAATTTTTTTGCTGTTTCCGATATCTCTTCCATATTTGTTGTTCCTGAGTTATTGAATATTAAGTTTCGCGGTTGGTTTTTGATGGCTGAATGGAAGCTATTGTTGTAGATGTCTATTACGATGTTTATTTGTTCGTTTATCGTCAGATTGTTAAACTTCGCCTTATTCGTGCGGAAAATTTCTATTAGTGTCGAGTGGAACCGTTCCACTATACCGTTCGAGTTCGATCCACTCGCGAAGTGTATTTCGATTCCGAGATCGTTAAGGAATCCTACGAAGTCTATAGACCTAAAAGATGGCTCTTGGTCACATACTATAGTCTTTGGTCTTCCGAACTGTCGAATGTGCTCGGTAATCGCGGTTTTTATGTCAATGATAGTTCTAATGGTTAATGGGATGATGTTTGCGAATTTGGAAAAGGAGTCGACTATAGTGAGCCATTTTTGCCCTTTTAAAAAGAAAATGTCTATATGAACTCGATCGAAAGGTTTTTCTCCAAATATACTCTTTCTTATTAGTTTCGGTGGTTTTCTGTCATATTTAGCTTTTTTGCAAATATCACATGAATTGATAAAAATTTTGAGTTTTCGGTCGAGTTGTGGGAAAAAATGGGTTTGCATTATTTGGTTCTTATTTTCCTTTATGCCACGATGCCCATAGTGGTGTATGTTTCTTATGGTTTCATCCTGCTCTTCTTCCATTCTTATGTCGTCCAGTAAGGTTTCTGAAATGAAAACTTTGTATATATTATTACCTGAGAAGTGTTTTTTGTAAGTTTCTTGGACCAATTGCGCTAGTGAAACGGGGACTTTTAAGCAATTTACACCCTTCTGGTTGAGGGTTCGTTTTAATATTTCTACCACGTTTTCTTCGGTGTATTCTTTTCTGACAATTGTGTGTCTATGGTATTTTGGAAAGACTTGCTCGTACGCTGATAACTCTATATTACCAATTTTAAATAAAACTTGCGTTCTGAAAACATTGATTGGCCTTTCGGTATATCTGATAAAATAATCGTCGCTTGTGTCTGCCGAGTGTACCGTCATTATGTCGCTTTCATCATCCGAATCTTCTGCTGCTCGCTCAGACGGTTCAACGTTTAAAGATAGCGATGATTGCGAATGCATGTTTAAATGGTTTTTCAAATTTACGCGTGACAATGCGTCGGCGACTACGTTTTGTTTGCCTGGTTTATAGATAAGTTTATAATCAAACTCTTCTAAAGCCAATTTTCCTCTAATAATTCTATGGTTTGCGTTACTAAATGAGAAAGTTAGTGGTTGGTGGTCTGTGAACATTTTAAACTTCCTTCCAT
Organism: Sabethes cyaneus; assembly: GCF_943734655.1. Taxonomy (NCBI): domain Eukaryota; kingdom Metazoa; phylum Arthropoda; class Insecta; order Diptera; family Culicidae; genus Sabethes; species Sabethes cyaneus. Next base: position 124,016,878 of record NC_071354.1, read on the forward strand.
AAAGATAAGGTCTGAAGTGTTTCACTGCCCATACAATTGCCAGGAATTCTTTCTCTGTCGTTGAGTAGCGCTCTTCTGTTTGGTTTAATGTCCTTGAAGCATATGCGATAGGTCTGTCACGCCCTATCGGACCTTGTGACAACACAGCGCCTATGGCATAGTCGCTTGCGTCTGTTGTCAGTAAAAATTCTTTATTGAAATCTGGGTAAACTAATACCGGGTCAAGCATTAAAAGTTCTTTACATTTTTCAAAACACCTTTTTATTTCGGGTGTAATTTCAAATTCAGTTTCTTTCCTGAGGAGTGCTGTTAGTGGTTTAACGATTTTTGCGAAATCCTTGATAAATCGCCTGTAGTAACCGAGCATTCCTAAAAATTGCCTTATTTCTTTTTCACTTGAAGGTAGTGGCCATTGTTTAATAGCTTCTATTTTGTCGCTATTTGGTCGTACTCCGTCTTCAGAGACTGTATGACCTAAAAACTGAGTTTCTTTTCTAAAAAACTCGCATTTGTCAAGTTGAATTTTTAATCTCGCGTCCTTTAATTTTTCAAGCACTTGAGATAGATTTTTTGCGTGTTCTTGAAGGGAGCTGGAGAAGACAATTATATCGTCCATGTAGACGAAGCAGCATACTCCGATTAAGTCTCTTAGAATGCAGTCCATGACTCTTTGAAACGTCGCTGGGGCGTTCTTTAATCCGAATGGCATACGAGTGAATTCGTATTTGCCACCGTTTACCGAAAAAGCGGTTTTTTCTGTATCTTCCTTTGCCAACTGAATTTGGTGGAAGCCAGAAACCAAATCGATCGTTGAGAAGTATTTTGCTTTACCTAATTTATCCAGAATATCCGTGATTTCTGGTATGGGATATTTATCATTGATTGTTTTTTCATTAAGTTTTCTATAATCAATGACTAAACGAAATTTCTTTTTGCCAGACGCATCAGGTTTCTTTGGGACTACCCATACAGGAGAGGTGTATGGTGATATAGATTCCTTGATTATTCCGTCCGCAAGCATTTTCTTTATTTGGTCTTGTACCTCACTTTCGTATACGTAAGGATATTTGTACGATTTGGAGTGTACTGGCACATTGTCGACCGTTCTGACGTTGTGCTTTATTTTGTGGGTGAACGACAGTTTATCTGTCTCCACGTAAAGAACGTCTCTATAGTTGTTGATCACTTTCTTGAGGGCATGCTTCTCTTCATCATTCATGTGATCGTCTCTAAATGTGTATTTCGCAGGGTCGACCGTTTTTGGTAAATCCATCAGGTCGAACGGGTCATTTTCAATTTCTTTATCTAAGTCATTAGAAAGTTTGAGTTCGTTTGCGTTAATTTCGATCGATGTTTCTGAGTGATTTTGCACTGCTATAAAAGCTACGTTGTTTGTGCTTCTGTAGAGGCCTGGTAATATTGAAAAATTGTCGAAAGGTTTTTCTTCTTTTACGAGAAAATCTCCATCATTTTTTGTTCTGATTTTTACAAATTGAAATTTTTGTTCTGTTAAGTTTATTTTATGTTTTTCGGGGAATCTCTTTTTCATATGGAAGGTCTTTCTACCGATTTTCAAAATGTTTTTGCTAACATCGATTTTCGCATTAAGATCTCGTAGTGACTCGTATCCAATGAGTCCATCAAAAAATTTATGAAATTCGAAAATGAAAAATTTTAATTTTTTGTTAATTTGAAATGGGTCAAATGATGCCGATTTATCTATGATGTGTGTGCCTTTTATATTGGTCACTTTTGATGTTGGCTCTATCTTACAGTTTTCAATATTTACGTGTGCTGGCGATATGTAATTTTTGTTCGCTCCTGTGTCGATCAAAAATTTCATTTCACCTTTTGAAGTTTGGATAGTTATGTACGGAACGAAATTGTTGTCATTTTTTTTTTTTCTTTGTGGTGCTTCTTCCACGTGAAAATTTAATTCCTCGTCGACAAAGTAATCGTCGTCGTCCGAGTTAAGCACGTTTTCGTCTTGTTGCTGTGAGGTGTCAAATTCGTCCTCGCAGTTTTTGCGTTCGGTTTCATGGTTGTTAACCTCTGTATGAGACCTTGCCGTTCTCATCGAAACGTCGTCGTCCGGTGGGGTGGCTCTTGTTTTAAATTTTCCGGACCCATAAGATTTTGTATGTGGGTTATTGAAATTTGAGGTGGACGGTTTTGCGATGAATTGGTTACTATTGTTATTAAAATTTGTAGGCGGTTTTGAAATATTAACGAGAGGTACATTTGGATTATTAAAGTTAGAATTTGTTTGTCTAACGTTTTTGTTGATATGGTCGGATGGCGGTCTTTTATTAAATTTTTGTCTGTATGCAGCATTCGCGTATTGGGTTGTGATGGTATAAGCCTCCTCCAGGCTTTTTGGCCTGTAGCTTCTGACATGCATTGGTAAATCATCCGTCAGTCCGTCTATAAATCTGGTGAGCGTTATTAAGCTCACTAGGCTATTTATTGCTTTTGTTGAGTTAACGTAGTCCTCCATCATTGCTGCTGTTGATTTGATAGCAGTATCGATGGTCTTGATTTTGTTATAATATTCAGTTAACGTCTTTTTTCCTTGGGTAATGTAGAACAAGGATTGAATATGCGACGTTAGATCGCGTCTGTCTCCGTAGGAGTTTAAAATTACTTCCTTGATTTCTGCCCAACCGTTCGGGTTACCAGCAGCAATCAAAGTTTCTTTTGCTTCTCCCGTAATTTTATTTTTCACTGCCCTGACCAGTTGACTATACACCGGTTCGTCTTGATAGCTTTTAAAAAGATCAAGAGTATTTTCGGCGTCCTCTAGCCAAGCGTGGGTCTCTTTTTTATTACCCGCAAATGTTGCTAAGTTTTTAATGGGGTCTGGGGTCCTAAATTGTAAGAAGGGATCCTCAGCTTTTGCTTTCAAGTGTCTAATTTGACCGATTAGTTCGTTTTGGTTGTTGGTTAGACTCTTAATGTGCTGGAGCAAACTTTCAACTGTAATTTGTGGAATCGGAACTGGTTGAACATCGTCCAGTTCCGTATCCGAAAGGTCTGATTTAAATTCAGCCATGCTTGAGTACGAGTACGATATTCACTTACACTGCGCTTTCGCGATTAGTGGTTAGTTAGTTTTTTTTTTGTGATATTTCAGGTGTCTGCTTACCGCTGGTGGGGGCTCGCACCTCTGAATTAGTATGGTTTTGATTAAAAGTCGTGGATTACTTACAGGTAGATTGTTATTTTCATCTCCTGGAGCCTGGGTAGATAGTGTCGGATTCCAAGTGGCGGGATTAATCCTCCTTTGTAGACTTGGTGACTGTGATACTAGATGTTCGCTCTGTTAACACTGTTCACTTCGTTTAACCACTTGGCCTTAAGACTGCGCCAATTATGCTATAAAGTTTCACGTTAGCATAAAAAAATTTATTCACTATACTTTTAACACTTGATCGTTCCTAACTACACACAAGACTGAATTGAAAATTAATTCTATAAGGCTTATATCTACTGAATCTGCTGATGCGTCGTTTCCTCGGGTGGTTCGATTCTGATTCAACCTTTGTCCGCGTGGTTCGATCGGGTCTTGCAGTCGTCATCGGTTGTTGATCGATGGTTGCGTTGATGGTTTGGTTCCTCGGTTTGTTGCTATGGGTCCCGGCTAGGTTTTCGCTGACGTCTTGACTTCGGGTGCGCTTTGGTCGGGTAGTTGTGGTGTAACGTATACATACATGCATACATACATACATACATACATACATACATACATACATACATACATACATACATACATACATACATACATACATACGTACATACATACATACATACATACATACATACATACATACATACATACATACATACATACATACATACATACATACATACATACATACATACATACATACATACATACATACATACATACATACATACATACATACATACATACATACATACATACATACATACATACATACATACATACATACATACATACATACATACATACATACATACATACATACATACATACATACATACATACATACATACATACATACATACATACATACATACATACATACATACATCACACACATTGCATACAATCAACATTTGTTTTGATTTCACACGTTTTAACGGTTTAATATACGGTGCTTAAGTGCTAAAGTTTAAATAACTTTTGAATGAACCGTCCGATTTTAAATAACTCGGTTTCGTTTGATAGATCTCAGCAGTAATTTTCAAATAATAATAAAATATGTGATGTTTTTCATTGAATTAATGCTTATATGTTACAAAAATATGTTTTAAATACTATTTTTTCATATTTCTTTATGTAACTTTCAAACTACAAGTCCAATCGTCATGAAATTTGGAAGTTAAGGGTTTGCAAGGCTCCTCTTTCATATGCAATCAATGTTCAAATCGGTTAAGGGACCTATGAGATAATGAAGTCCCATATTTTTCGTATTTTTATACATAACTTTTGAACTAAAATTTCGATCAGTATGAAATTCAATAGCGACCAATGGGACACCTACACCTTTCATTTGACACTAAAAACATTAAAATCGGTCCAGCCATCTCCGAGAAAAGTGAGTGAGATTAAAAGCGTCACATACACACACACACACATACACACACACACATACATACACACACACACAGAAAATGCTCAGTTTTCGAAACTGAGTCGAATGGTATATGACATTCGGCCCGCAGGACCTTCTTTCCATTTCCGGTTTTCCAAGTGATTTCTATACCTTTATACTATATATTTATATAGTAGGAAGGCAAAAAACATCTCTGACACCATTCACGTTTGAAACCGCTACCTATGACCGCAAAATATAATCCCACAGCAATTCGGAATATCTTCGTCAAAAGTGGTAGCAAATTTCACTAATACATTGTTTAGTTGATTGATGTCTCAATCTAATTCGGTTCTTTTGAAGCAAGTTAAATTATAATGGAACAAAATTTAAAGTAAATAGAACCAGAAGTCCAAGCACCCCAATTTTTGGCGTCGGAACTTAAAGGTGTAGGATAGTTAATCGATACTAACGGGATAATTACTTCAACTTTGCACGAATTGGGTAATTTAGAGATGTAAACTTGTTGAATTGTAAAAATCTTCTTACCAATAAAGAATGCAACATTATTGCACTTTATTTTTTCACCCCTTCAAATTTCGAAAATTTTTGAAGGGGGGGGGGGGGTGACAAACTTTTTTTCAAATTTGTATAAGCCTTATTTCACTTAAAATTTGTCTGTGTAATGAAATAGAGGTCCAAAACTAGGGTTATATGCATTTTACTGCCTTTTCTATTTTATTTGATAGACAACAAAATCAATCCCAAAATATTCTAAAAAACTATTTCTGGCATGTTTTTCGAACACATTTCCTACAAAACATTCTAAAAGGTGTATTTTGATTGTGTTTGCTCAAAAGGTAGAGTACAATGAGACGAGCCGTTGGTAGTAATTTGGTAGCACTAGTTTAATAAACACGTCAACAACGATTGGTGTTTCACAAACGGAGCCGTTTCACAACAGGGGACAAAGAATACTTTTTATACACCATATACAATAAGAGGAACAGAGAAAATCTGCTTTACCGACATTACAATTTAGAGCGTTAGGCAACACTTTGAAAGAACAATAAGAAACTGACAGCAGAAAGGGACAAAGTCGACGTTATCGACAACTTCACGGAGATTAAAATGTTTCGTTAGAGATGTGATTTTGTGGTCTAGTTTTGGAGCATGCAGTCGGGTTGTCATCTGTGAAATAAGGAGGAAAAACAGGATTTGAGCGTCACGAACACGACATAAACTTTGCGTGATGGAGGCATACTCTTATCGTAATTCAATGAACCTCTTCAATCGTTGAGGGTTGCTCTGAACATATGGATAGACCCAGCTCACATTGCCAGGGTTCTGTTACATAAACAGGAAGGACAGGAACTTTCAAGCCAACCGAAAGCATTCTGTATCTAACAGCGGTGTTTAATCCCAACAATGCCCTTGTTTCGTCAACTACATAAAAATTTTCAACCATAACCGGGCTATCTGGTGAAATAAAATAAAATAAATGCTATTTTGGAAATGAACAACTCCGCTGAAAAATTTGCGATGACCTAAATTTCGCTATCCGAAGCATATGCTTTCAGTCGCTTATCCGAAGAATATTGCAAGGCATATATACTATAGAGAGCCGCCATCTTAAACCGAAAATTACAATCGAACAGAATCAGTTGTCAAAAGTAAGTCCAATCGAACAGGAGACCTGTCAAACACCGAATAGAGAGAGCCTCCAAAAGAGTAACGACTAGAAAGCCTGTTATAGATAGAGAAACACCATCTCAAACCAAGAACATTGAGAATAAAATCGAAAAAAATTTTTTTGGCGGTTTTCGGAAGCTACATTTCGAGTTTTTTAGGCTGTGAAACCCACAGATAATTGATTTTATCTAAAAAATGTTTACTCAGGTTTAACAATTTTTTCTGCTCCCCAATTTTTAGACCCAGTTTTGAAGGGCGGGGGGACAAAAAATCAGAGGGGTTGTGCACAAGACACAGGTCGTCCACAATGGCGAAAAATTCAACTTTTCCCTCGTTGCCTGTGTTATTATGGTATTAACAGGGCAAGAAAATATAATAAACTCTTCAATCGTTGTGTGACCCTTGAAAGGACCGATTGTTTGATTATCATAACTCCAGCTTGCAATAAACTTGCACTAACGCACTTAACGTAATTCTCTATTCGGTAAATTGGAGTACCGATAACCGCTAACCAGGCACGGCTTGTTGCAACGGACCAACCGGAAAGCCTTAGCAGTTATGCGATCAACGAAACCGTTCGTGTATGGTCCTGACTCACGATGAAATACCACTCCAAGTGGCCAGCTGCAAATAACGTGGGATGCTTCTGGTCGTTTTGTTGTCGCGAGCAGCATATTTCCTGCCAATTCCAGAACTCCTGTAGCCAGATATTCCATCACGGCAGCAAAGTGAGTGCTTCAGCTCCAACACACGGTCACACGGTCAGCCGCCGATGAACACGTGCACGAGTCGAACGTGACTTCCGTTTGCCCTGGCAAACGATGTTGGCACTAGCTCAGCTAGCGTTTGAATAATGCTGTTCGCCGACTTACCATGTGTTATGTACCAAAGCAAGCGACAAGAAACGGCCACATCCATTTTTCCTGGTCCTTCATTCTATCATCTAGCAAAGTCGTGGGCTTAAACCGTCATTAGACATTACCTTTCTTTATCGACAGACTTCGCAGCGGGCTGTTTAGAGTACAGGAAAATTACGGGGTCAGTGTAACGACCTACTGACTCTATCAAGCAAGCACCGTCTAGCCGAGATTCGAACATGCGACGACTGGCTTGTTAGACCAGCATCGTACCTCGAAGCTAAGTAGGCATACGAAGCTATCATCTACGTTAAATAAAATAGAGCATTTCAATTTCAGTCTGAACAAAAGAGCAAAGTACCAGTGAGCCGTTCGCCTTTTGCTGCCAAAGAAAAATTACGCTACGTATTAGTACTGTAGCATTGGTGATGGATAAATTTGTGTTGCTAAGATGCAAAAGATGTTACTAAAACTCTGTCATTTGATTAAATCCATGGTTGCATTTATTTTGACGCTTGACCGAACACATTTACTTCGAGCTGGTATATTTGTTTGCTGCTTCTTACCTTTCGAGACGGCCAACTGAACCAACGCACAGTGGTCCCATTGCTATCAGAACACGCGTTTTTTTAATTGCGCCGAAATGGTTGATTATACTGGTTAAGTATGTTCAGAGAAATTTCTCAGCGTTAAAAGCTCTTTAATATGGCATGAACGATTATTTGATTAATCCCCCTAAAAGTTAGATAAAAAATTTATTTTTTGAACAGTAAGAGATACAGCAAAACAAAGTTCTACAAAATTTTTGAAAAGATTATTATAAAGAACTTTGCCAAAGAAAGTAACCTTCTAGCTATTATAGTTTTAGAGATAAAGAACAATTTTTATGGAGACTTTACGAAAATCAATTTTTTGACCACAGTTCTTTCTACAGTATTTATACGCATTTGACATGTTCGGCAAAGATTTTCTAACAGTCAAATTACATACTTTTGTAGAATATAGTAACTTGCTATCGTCAATATTTGCGAAGAAAATTAAAGTTTTCGTTTAAAAATTAACCAATTTTCAACAGCAATAACTCCCAAACATGCAAATATATTCAAACCATTTATTACCCATGTGAAAGTACAAGAAAAATACTACAAAACGCAAAACAAATTAGCTTGACCCTGGCTATCCCTCTACCAAAACACTCGCATTGAAAATTGTTACTCGGTTGAATTTAATATGGTGTAGTGTAAAAACCGTGTTATCCCGATCAAGTAAGTGTGCAAAATAAATTATGAAAATGTGTAATCCAAGCAGCATGGATTGTTTGTAGAGAAAAAGATTTTCAAAATTCGTTTTCGGATGAAATTTGATTACTGCAGTTCGAGGTGTACGAATTTCGAAATGTATTTGAAGATTCTTCATCCTCACTATCGCTATATTGTGCATATCATATGTACTGACCAACAGTTGCAGTAGGTACCCCAGCTAGCACCAACTCGTATATCAATGTACGAAAACTATCGTAAATATCTCCTAACAAGCTCGAAATCGTAACTAAAGCTGGATAAAGTAGGATCAAGTTGATTTTTTGTCGTATATAATAATAATGACTGACATACATACGATTTTCAGCACAAAATCGTAGAGTAGTACGGAGCGACTCGCGCTTAATCGGATATTGTCGTACATAAATACTTATATAGTCGTAACGCTCAAAATTATTCGTAATCACGTATATCGCCTCCAAAATAGTTCGGATATGCCAATTTTGCGAATGAAATACGATTTATTTAGCACGTATATCTGTACGTAATGCCGATTTTTACCTTTTTTATACATATGAAAATGCTAGCTGGGACATCTTCAGAGGACATGGCGTTTTTGTTATTTGGTAGTTCCCTCATGCTAGAAATTACCGGATCAGAAGATTCTAACAGACGGCAGAAGATCCGTATTTGTAGCCATTCTGGAGATCTTCCTTGTGTGATGAGTTCGGAACTGTTGTATGTCCTTGTCCACCATTGTCATCATCAGCTCGTAACCACTACCGTTCTACCTTCACGTACACGATGTAGGATGTAGGATGATTTTTTGCGATTTGCTGGTCTATGTTAATTTTTTCTTGCAGCGTTAGTGCAGTCGTTTCCTTTGCAAACTGGAGATGCAACGGCCGGCAATACCTGGTCGAAGACGATCTAATTAGGCTAATTCAAAGAAACATATCTGGTCGATGATGGATGTGGATTTAGGAATATATTCTTTCCATTTGTTACTGCTTTCATGGGAACAATTGATGTGATGTGATCATCATCAATGAATGTTTGCTAATACTCGCTAAGATCTGCGGTTTCATCTTCATCTTCTTTCGGTTACTGTCTTCAGTTCTTCATCAGAAAACGTGTTTAGTGATGCAGCTTTCGAGCTGATAATACTTGACGAGGTTTGATATGCACAGTAACAGCGATAGTGAGGATGAAGTATCTTCAAATACACTTCGAAATTTGTACACCTCGAACTGCAGTAATTAAATTTCATCCGAAAACGAATTTGAAAAATCTTAATAATCCATGCTGCTTGGATTTCTCTGAACATGCTGAGAAATTTCTCTGAACATACTTAACCAGTATAATCAACCATTTCGGCGCAATTAAAAAAACGCGTGTTCTGATACCAATGGGACCACTGTGCAACGTCCAGCAACAACAAGCGAACAGAAGCGCGAGAGGTGATCGGTTAAAATTATGTGATAAGAAGCGAACAATCAGATCAATCTAAATTAAATAGAATTAAAATCAGTGAGTGAAAATTCCTTGAATCTTCATGAACATATGTTTCGTTCTTGAAAGAACGGGTTTTCGACGTGATATGCTGGAAATTTAAGCCTTCTTTTCCGTCTTCTTGGGCAGCAACAAAACAGTTTAAATATTCGGAAAGACACTTCTCATAGTAGTGGTGACACGGGACAGCAATTTGTTCAACTCCTCGTTGTTGTGGATGGCCAGCTGCAAGTGACGATAATTCTGATCGTTTCGTTGTCGCGAGCAGCATATTTCCTGCCACTTCCAGAACTTCAGCAGCCAGATATTCCTTCACGGCAGCGAAACGAGTGCTCAACAATTTTCGATCGGATTCTATAGGGCGTAAATTAAATACAATCATAAGGAAGCATAACCCATAGCTTATCTATACCTATAAAGAAGGATTTCTGTCTGTCTGTCTGTCTGTCTGTCTGTCTGTCTGTCTGTCTGTCTGTCTGTCTGTCTGTCTGTCTGTCTGTCTGTCTGTCTGTCTGTCTGTCTGTCTGTCTGTCTGTCTGTCTGTCTGTCTGTCTGTCTGTCTGTCTGTCCGTCCGTCCGTCCGTCCGTCCGTCCGTCCGTCCGTCCGTCCGTCCGTCCGTCCGTCCGTCCGTCCGTCCGTCCGTCCGTCCGTCCGTCCGTCCGTCCGTCCGTCCGTCCGTCCGTCCGTCCGTCCGTCCGTCCGTCCGTCCGTCCGTCCGTCCGTCCGTCCGTCCGTCCGTCCGTCCGTCCGTCCGTCTGTCTGTCTGTCTGTCTGTCTGTCTGTCTGTCTGTCTGTCTGTCTGTCTGTCTGTCTGTCTGTCTGTCTGTCTGTCTGTCTGTCTGTCTGTCTGTCTGTCTGTCTGTCTGTCTGTCTGTCTGTCTGTCTGTCCGTCCGTCCGTCCGTCCGTCCGTCCGTCCGTCCGTCCGTCCGTCCGTCCGTCCGTCCGTCCGTCCGTCCGTCCGTCCGTCCGTATGTTCCTTATAGAATCGAAAACTACGGAACCGATCGGCATGAAAATATGCATGTAGAGGTTTTTTGGGGCCAGGAAAGGTTTTAGTGATGGTTAGAAACCCCTCCCACCACTAAGAGGGGGGGGGGGCGGGTCCCATACAAATGAAACACAAATTTCTGCATAACTCGACAACTAATCAAGCAAATAGAACAAAATTTGGCATGTGGGTGTTTTCGGTGACAAGAATTTATTCTATGGTAAATTGAGACCCCTCCCCTCTTTATAAGGGGAATTATAACTCCTCTCCTCTTTCAAAGGGGGGGCTTCCATACAAATTTCCTCATAACTCGAGAACTAATCAAGCAAATGGAACCAAGTTTGGCATGTGAAGGTTTTCGAGGGCAAGAATATTTTCTGTAGTAAATTAGGACCCCTCCCCACTTTAAGAGGGGGGGCTCCTGTACCAAAGAAACACAATTTTCCTCATAACTCGAGAAGTAATTAAGCAAATGGAACCAAATTTGGCATGTGGGTGTTTTTGGAGACAAAAATTTTTTCTATGATGAATTGGGACCCCTCCCCGTTTTAGGAGGGGGGGATCCTATACACATGAAATACAAATTTCCTCATAACTGAAGAACTAATCAAGCAAATGAAACCAAATTTGGACGTGGGTGTTTTTGGAGACAACAATATTTTCTATGTTTAACTGGGACTCCTCCTCACATTAGGAGGGGGGGGGCTCCTATACAAATGAAATACAAATTTCCTCATAACTCGAGAGCTAATCAAGCAAATGAAACCAAATTTGGCATGTGAAAGTTTTCTAGAGTAAGAATATTTTCTATAGTGAATTAGGACTCCTCCCAACTTTAAGATGGGGGGCTCCTATACAAACGAAATACAAATTTCCTCCTAACTCGAAAACTAATCAAGCAAATGGAACCAAATTTGGCACGTAGGTGTTTTTGGAGACAAAAATTTTTTCTATGATGAATTGGGACTCTTCCTCACTTTAGGAGGGGGGGCTCTCATACAAACGAAATACAAATTTCCTCTTAACTCTAGAACTAATCAAGCGAATAGAACCAAATTTATCATGTGGGTGTTTTTGTAGGCAAGAATATTTTCTATGGTATATTTTCTATGGATTTTTCCACTTTAAGAGGGGGGGGGGCTCCTATACAAACGAAATACAAATTTCCTCATAACTAGAGAACTAATCAAGCAAATGGAACCAAATTTGGCACGTGGGTGTTTTTGGAGACAAAAATTTTTTCTATGATGAATTGGGACCCCTACCCACTTTAGGAGGGGGGGGGGGCTCCTATACAAATGAAATTCAAATTTCCTCATAACTCGAGAACTAATCAAGCAAATAGAACCAAAACTGGCATGTGGAGGTTTTTGGAGGCAAAAATATTTTCTATGGTGAATTAGGACCCCTCCCAACTTTAAGAGGGGGTGCTTCTACACAAATGAAATACAAATTTGCTCATAACTCGAGAACTAATCAAGCAAATGGAACCATATTTGGCATGTGGGTGTTTTTGGAGGCAACCATTTTTTATATGATGAATTAGGACCCCTTACCTTTTTAGGAGGGGGGGCTCTCATACAAACGAAATACAAATTTCCTCATAGCTCTAGAACTAATCAAGCAAATGGAACCAAATTTATCATGTGGGTGTTTTTGTAGGCAAGAATATTTTCTATGGTATATTTTCTATGGATTTCCCCACTTTAAGAGGGGGGGGGGGTCCTATACAAATGAAAAACAAATTTCCTCATAACTCGAGAACTAATCAAGCAAATGGAACCAAATTTGACATGTAAGTGGTTTTGGACGCAAGATTTTTTTCTATGGTGAATTGAGACCCCTCTCTTCTTTAGAAAGCGAGTTATGGCCCATCTCCCCTTTAAGAGGGTGGGCTTCCATACAAATGAAATGCAAATTCCTCTTATCTCGAGAACTAATCAATCAAATGGAACCAAATTTGGCATGTGGGAGTTTTAGATGGCAGAAGTTTTTTCTATGGTGAATTACGACCCCTTCCCCTTTTAAGAGGGGAGCTCCCATACAAATGAAATTCAAATTTCCTCTTATCTCGAGAACTAATCAAGCAAATGGAACCAAATTTGGCATGTGGGAGATTTTGGAGTCTTGAATTTATTTTACGATAGTTAGAGACCTCTCACCCCTGGGCCCTGTGGTAGGGGGATATGGACTCTCATACAAATAAAACAGAAATTTTTGCGAAACTCAAAAACTAATCGAACTCGAGAAATTCGAGACTCTTCCATAAAACATTAGTCAATACAAGACCACAAAAACTATCTATAGTCACACCAGATCATTCAGGACGAGACGGTCGCGAGTGTTGCCGGTGACCCGCCGTCGGAAGCGCCGCCCACTGGGGGGCTTGCAAAACTCGAGATTGTGACAAAGATCATCCGAGATTCATGATTTATGTACAACACAGGTTAATTTGTGGCAATACGAAGTTTGTCGGGTCAGCTAGTATGGTATATATTTCTGTCATCCGTGCTAGGGAAGTACTGACGAGGGAAGGCAAAAATATGAAAATAATTCAAAATTTTCAAAATCAATTCGAAAACAAAAATTTTACAAATTCAATTTCAAAAACAAAATCAATAGTTTTCTATATTTTCAATATTTTCAATCGATTTTCCTATCAATTGGTGTAAATATCTTGGAAATCTATTGAAAATTGACTGAATTATAAGCCGAAGCGTGAAAACGCGTTTCTACTTTGATGACGTCATTTCCAACAACCAATCACAAAGCGAGAATTCTGGTAAAACATAGGTTCATTATTTTCAGTTTTTCAATAGTTCAACATCAGGAATCCACACTTTTCTTTATTTGGGTCAATTCTTAGAAGATTTTCCAATCGATTAGTGTAAGAATATTGAAAATCGATCGGAAAACCGCTGAGCTATTAGCGCTCAAAACCTTTCATTTTTCGTGACGCTCGCATTTTTCGATTTTTTGGAATGACGCCCTATCTCAAAACTTGCCGTAAGACGTAGTCCTACGTCAAAATTTTAAAAATAATTTGGAATGGCCTAACTTGACTTCAATTATGAAATTTATCTGAACCTAACTTACTAACCCTTTTTTTAATTTCTCTTTTTCGTTTTTCATATCTAATGCTCTTGATTAGATATGAAAAACGAAAAAGAGAAATTGAACTTTTTTTTAGTTGGCGCTCCTTCAGATAATTATTTTTGCATAAAAACCAAAACCTGAGCTTCTTTTGAATGCACTTTCATGAAAAAATAGTCATTAGCTTGGTCGCATCGTTTTTACGATGTAGCCCGTTAGAGAGTTTAGAAAATGGTGTGAGATCAAAAAATAGTGCAAAAGAAGCGCCATAAACATGCTTGAGAATGGAAAATACGATCGATATGATTATTAATGCTTGTCATTTTCGATTTATTTATTAAAACATGATACATGACAAAAGACTTCTGTCTTTTAAAGTGTCACTAACGAAAACATATCGTACAAAATTGCTAGCAACCTTTTCTTTCTATTTTTCGTACAAAATTTCTAAACTCTAGTATCTATTGATTCAGCCTGCAAGTCGTTGCAAGTTCGAAGCCTGCAAGTCGTAGGCGAAATACGTATCTGTCGCGAATAAATATTAGTAGTGGAATTTAATCGGAAAAACAATTGACATGTTTCTCACTTTTCTTATATTTCAATGCAAATTTCAAAATTGCAAATCGTAAACACATACACATACATAAATTGATATATACACACATGCACACACACATACATACATACACATATACATGCGTACATACACTCATGCATCATTCATACATTGAATACAATCGACATTTGATTGATATATTTTGATTTTACACGTTTCAGCGGTTTAGTTTAATATATGGTGCTTAAGTGTTAAAGTTTGAATAACTTTTGAATGGATCGTCCGATTTTCAATAACTTGGTTTCGTTTGATAGATCTCAACAGTAATTTTCAAATAATAATAAATTGTAGGATATACCTAATTATTATATGTTACAAAAATATATTTCAAATACTTTTTTTCCACATTTCTTTATGTAACTTTCAAACTGCATGCCCAATCATCACGAAATTTGGAAGTTGAGAGTTTGAAAGATTCCCCTTTCATATGCAATTATTTTTTTTAAATCGGTTAAGGGACCTACGAGAAAATGAAGTCTTATATTTTTCGTATTTTTATATATAACTTTTTAACTAAAAGTCCGATCAATATGAAATTCAATAGCGCCCTATGGGACAACTAGACCTTTCATTTGACACTAAGGACTGTATCGAAAAGTAATTAGCAACTTTTAAAATGATTTTACTCAAAAATGGATGAAGTAATTTTTATGTGCGTGCAAGCAAAAGTTTGTTTAAATATCTAGAAAAAGTTATGCAATCGATTTGTTTCGATTATTTTTTTACTTTTCGCTGTGCCTCGGATTGCTTTTTAAATCAGAAAAAAAAATTCTGCACACTTGGTGCACTGAAAACGGTGTTTTGTTATCAACCAAATCGCAAAACGGTTTAAAGTGCACCACATAAGCGAAAAATATCATCGATAAATAAAGAAGAGTTATCTTTGAAGGATCTGCTTTGGTCCGGAAGAAAATCTGGTTCCAGTTAGCCCCCGGTAGATTCTGAAGTATTAAGTCATATTAAACGACACCGATTGGTAATAACGTCTTATTTGGCTAAAATACTTAAAATAAGCATTGCAATAATTCAGTGAATCAGCGTCAGGAACTCCGCAAAGATATACAAGAAGCATGAGGATTCTAAGAAATCCGGAGAGCAACAATCTCGAGCCTAAATAAGGGCACGGTAACTATAAACGGATAATAGACAACGGCAACAAGTGCGTCTATATGGACGACGAAACTTACGTCAAACAGGATTCAAAAGCGCTTCCAGGGCCGAAATTCTTCGCGAAATCGGCGGACGAGGTGGTGAACGATACCGACTGTACGATTGCGCTAGAAAAGTTTGGACAGAAAGTTTTAGTATGGCATGCTTTTTGTACTTATGGGCTGCGATGCATATTTTCTTCACAAAGTGTGCAATAAATGCTCAAACTTACAAATATGAATAATTGTAAAAAATATTGTGGCACCTCTACAAACAGTATCAGTCTTCCCCTATCTTTTGGCCGAATTTGGCATCTGTACATTGCGCTAAGCCTGTACTTCAGTGCCTTTCAGACAATAATATCCAATTCGTCGCGTAAAACATCAATCCACCAAATTGTTCAGAACTCTAACCAATTGAACGTTACTGGTCGATTGTGAAGAGGATCTTCAGGAAGGAAGGATCAGTTTCCCAAAGCATGGAGAAATGCAAGAAAAATTGAACAGTAGCATCCAGGAAATGCACAAAAGCTAGTGTGCAGAATTTGCTGGGAGGAGTTTTATCAAAAGTGCGCTCATTCTTTAGGACCTAATATTTTGACTAATGTAAGACATGTTATTGTTTCAAGTCGTACTGATCTTCAATAAACCGAAAACAAAAATTGAAATAATAATCGTATTTTATTTTTATTCACGAATATATGTTGCTGAAGACTTTTCGATACAGTCCTTAGACCATCAGAATTGGTCCAGCCATCTCTGAGAAACACACACACACACACACACACACACACACACACACACACACACACACACACACACACACACACACACACACACACACACACACACACACACACACACACACACACATACACGTACGCACGCACACGCACACACACACACACACACGCACACGCACATACGCACACACGCACACGCACATACGCACACACACACACACACACACACACACACACACACACACACACACACACACACACACACACACACACACACACACACACACACACACACACACACACACACACACACACACACACACACACACACACACACACACACACACACACACACACACACACACACACACACACACACACACACACACACACACACACACACACACACACACACACACACACACACACACACACACACACACACACACACACACACACACACACACACACACACACACACACACACACACACACACACACACACACACACACACACAGAGAGAAAATGCTCAGTTTTCGAAACGGAGTTGAATGGTATATGACATTCGGCCCGCAGGACCTTCTTTCGATTTTCGGTTTTCCGAGTGATTTCTATACCTTTAGCGGAGAGACGTCTACAGTGCGACACTTTTTTTCCAAAAATTTTAAATTCTATTTGAAAGGTGTATCCTTCTAGTTACCTGAAAAAAAGTTTCGGTCGTTTTGGTTATAAGCTAAATTAGTTACAACCACAAACATGAAGGTGTATTTTTGTCTCACTGTTAACCAAAGGTGGGAAGAGTGAGACAACGAGTATTGCATACTGAGACAACAATTTTAAATCGATTTAAACCATATTTTTGGGTAACAAAGAACATTATTACGGGTATGATTGAAAATTCCGATTATTTTCACACATACATGTATGCTCATGTAAAGGACAAATCCTGGACGTCTGACTTGAAATAAAAATAAGAATAATCATTTCATTTCGCATAGAACGGCTCATGGCTGGTATTTCTTTCTTCATCTTTTTCGAGTCTCGCAATTTTAGTATTAGTTGCTTCCTCCTTAAACTCATTACTGCGCTTCGTAGAATCAGGCACATCTTGGTTTTTCATTGACGTTTGCGTCTGCCTGTGACCTCTTTGTCTGCAACTGTGACACACCTTTTCCATTCAAGGGCATTGGTTAGGAAAATGGAAGACACTACCACATCTCCAACAATTATTGGCAACCATAGAAGCTATGGCCTTCTGAACTTGTTGAGTAAGGTTAAAGCCGGTGAAATCTTTTCAAAAACACGTATGGTTGTTTCTTATCGGTATGTAGCAGACGTTGCATAAATATCATAAATAATGACATATTTAGTTGAAAGACACCTATTTCAATATTATTTCGAAGGCTACACTAATTTTAAATATGATTGGTTCACCAAGTCTCTCTTGATTATGACAAAAATGAGGACGAATATCTAAACTCTGTCGAATTGACAGTCGTAACTTATATACCTAGCCCGTCGAGTTTCGCTACCATAATATTTTCAGTGTGTAGGTATACTTTTTTTTGTTAGAGTATAGTCACTTTAAAAGCTTGGGTCATTTGTGACTTCTGCGGGGTTGGGATTTGAACCCGGGTCCTCGGCGTGAGAGGCGTGAATGCTAACCACTACGCCGGGACTGACCCCGTGTAGATATACTTATAAGGAACCGATTAAGCCTAAATCTGGCTGCAACTTTCTGCAACTTAGAAAGTAAAGACAAATCTTTGAGAACAAGTACGAATTCGTGTAAGCAAATTTGATTATAACAAATAATCCTTGCAATAGTTTCAATATATGATAGTAGGCGTTGATTATTCTGCTAGTCCAACATATCGTAGAAATGAAAGGAACGAGCATCAATACAGTTTAAGGGGGGACCCTACTCTGGAAAGTCGGAAAAATCGAATTTTATTTTTTAGCATTTTCGAGACGAGTACACCTTCAGAAATGTCATGCCAAAAGGATATTTTAATGTCTGATCTCGTTGAAAACTTATGGCAACTTATGGCAAGCTTATGGGAGTCACCTCAAGCGAAGTCCATTGCTGTACGAAACTTTGAACGCGTTTTCCCCAAAACCATATTGCTTTAGCTGGCGGTACGTGTAACTCAGAATCTAGTGGACCGATTTGGCTGAAATTTTTTTTCAGCTTGTAAAAATGAATTATCTAAATTGTTACGTAGCCGTTTTTTGATATCTCAATTTTTCAATTTTTTATGAGTTAATTGGTATAATAATGTTAATTGGTGATTTTTGATGAAAAAACACCTTTCTTTTGGAAAAATTTCTACCATTTTGATAATTTTTCGAATTTTCAAAAACCGCTACGTAACAATTTAGGTATTGACCTAAAGCTTCAAAATCAAGAAAATAGTAGTGTAATATTAATATATCAAGGGCATAGTAAAGGCTGAAAACAAAGCAATAAGAAGAAAGTTTTCCTGGTTAACTTTTATTAGTTTTTTCATTATTCAAAACGATGCGTATTTCGTCTACAACTTACTGGCTATCTTTATTTGAAAACTTATCTATACCTATAAAAATAGATTTCTGTCTGTCGGGATGTTCCTCACAGAATCGAAAACTACTGATCCAATCGGCGTGAAAATCTGCATGTAGAGGTTTTTGTGGCCAGGGAAGGTTCTTATGACGGTTAGAGACTTAACCAAGAATTTTTTCTATGGTGAATTAGGACCCCTCCCCACTTTAGGAAGGGGGCCTCCTATACAAATGAAATACAAATTTCCTTATAACTCGATAACTAATCAAGCAAATGGAACCAAATTTAGCATGTGGGTGTTTTTGCAGGCAATTTTTTTTTGTGTTGTATTGAGACCCCTCCCCTCTTTAAGAAGGGAATTATGACCCCTCCCCCTTCAACAGTGTTTGTGGGGGGGGGGCTCCTATACAAATGAAATACAAATATCCTCACAACTAATCAAGCAAATGGAACCAAATTTGGCATGTGGGGGGTTTTGGAGGAAGGAATTTGTTTTATGATGGTTTGAGACCCCTCACCCCTGTGGTAGGGGCAGGCTTGCAAGAGCCTCACTCATGTGCTGTATTTGAGGCGAGCATGGCAACGAAACACTTCGTTATTTTTAACCTCATAGTGAGCCTTGAAGTGTTTCAACACGAAGCTCCCGAATCATTGGAAAACTGCACTTCATGAAATATTCCATTTGAAGAGCGCTTGAAGAGCAGCTTTACTACACATTGAGGATTGCACATTGAAAAATTTCAATGGAATATTTGCTTTAGAAGATACTTCTTCAAATCTTATTTATTTACGCACAGTTACTTACATTCACTTTTTATTATAGATTATATTCACTTTTTATGTTTCATACGAAAGCTATTTTTTGAAAATCTACACAACACAAAGATTATGAAAAGCATCAAATTTCTTGAAATTATTTTGGGAAGTAATTTTTTATTGCTCTGAAACAATTTGATGATTGGTCCTCGGAATGGCCATTCTGCAACGGGTTCCCGTAGGGATCCGCGTTGTCATGGATGTTTTTGGATAGAATACCGACAATATTGATATCAAAATTCATCATTGTTTTGAGACATTTTGATGATTTATGATCGAACTATTCGGTGCTGGCCTTACAAGCCAGTCGTCGTATGTTTGAATTTCGGCCGGGAGGTGCTGCTATAGAGTCAGTAGGATCATTGCACCAGCCCCGTAAATGTCCTGTACTCTAATAGTCGGCTGCAAAGTCTGTCGATAAATAAGGGTCAAGTTCTCAACAGGACGTTTATACCCATGGCTTTGCTTATTACTGATAAAAGTCCCGCGGAAATTTGTTCCAGAATCGTCCTACCGTGGACAAATCATCAGATAGAGTCAAAACCATGAAAAACGATCTTCAGGGGTAAATTTTTAAATTTGTATACCCTTATTGCCGGTGTTGCCAGCCAAATACTTCTATGGCCGCATGAAGCCCTAAGGGAAACCGTTGCAGAATAGGCATTCCAAGTACCAATCATCATATTGTTCCAAAGCAATGAAAAATTACCTTCCGTTGTAATATGAGGTATTTTGAAATCCGTTCTGGTTTGAGAAATCAATTGTTACTGTTGTTTTACTATTCTAAACAGTAATTTAGAAGTTGAAATTTGAAAAATTATTGAAAAATAACATTATTTCCTTAATCTCGGATAAATTTGCCAATACCGGTTTTTATCAAAAGTGTCCAATATCGATCGCTCAACTTTCACCCCTCGTTGTAATTGTCCTCAGATAATTTAGTGATGTTAACATTTTATTGCTAATACTCGCCCACCTCTATGATTAACGTCACTACTGGCCTTACAAGCCAGTCATCGCATGTTCGAATCCCGGGTTTGAGAGGCTGTTAGAGTTAAATTATTTTAACTCTGGCGCCGTAATTACCTTGCACTCTAGCAGCTAGCTGCAAAATCTGTCGTATAAAAACAGAAGGTTCAGTGTTAACATTGGAATGTACCACCTAGGTTTTGCTTCTATATCTCTACATGCTCTGGTTTATAGGTCTGACCGTTCTCATCTCATAAACCATTATTTGCTTTTATAGTGAAAACTGATAGAAAAATGATTGCAAAAATAAATTTGAAGGTAAATTTATGATTAACATTCGTATAAGAAAATCGTAATTTATTGATTTACATTTATATACAACGTACATTTGCAATTCCTATCAAAAAAAAAATTAAGGTGATAAAGCATACTTGGCATTTTGAACTATGAATATTATAAACATAAACTGTACTAGTCCATAGATCATTCTTGAAAGTTGCTAGTAAAAAATAAGTATATTTGGTAAAATAATGTTGCAGCAGAATTTCACAAAACAACATAAAAAAACTATAGCGATAGAACGCATAATGTGATGATAAATTTATGCAAATTCAGCTTGAGTTTTGCTCTCTGAGGATTTTCGAACTTGCTGTAAATACTACTCTTCAAACTTTGGTACCTTGCTGCCCATATTACTATGATTATATCCAAAACATAACAAATGTTTTAATTCCGGAACACATCCTCGTAATATCAGATTTCCGGAAACCAGCTGAACCAATTCCGACTCTGTTGTCACCATACTAGAAGTGGATATGTTCGTGAATCTTTGGGTACTAAGAGAATTCAAATTGGTCGAAAATTGCCAAAGTTTCAAGCATTTTAATTTGTGGTACCCGGGTACGCTTGTCGAGCACATAATGGTTAATTTTGATGAAGGTCATGATTTCAATAAACAAGTTTAAATTTCTGCATCTCGTGATTTGTGCATATATTACCCAAAGTCAACTTTAGCAAGATGTACAATTTTGAGTTTGATAGCTTTTGAGCCGACTTGTGTGAGCGTGAAATATTTCGCTCCCGAAAACTCTGAATTTGCACTTCAAGGCAATCGGGAGGAGCTTTTTATTTCTACTCAGAGCGATATGGTAGCACAACGTAGCAGGCATGATGCATATGTTCTTCGCTGCATTTGCACTTCAGTATTGATGAAGATGAAAATTTTTTCAGAGTGAGCCATGGAACTGCTCTTGTGAGTTTGAAGTGTTTTTGCAAGCCTGGTGGTAGGGGGATAAGGACTCTCATACAAATAAAACAGAGATTTTTGCGTAACTCAAAAACTAATTGAACTCGAGAAATTTTAGACTCTTTCATAACCTAAAATTAAAAAAGAAGAAAACTCATCCAATTTAATTCTACTATATTTTATTCACGACAGATACGTATTTCGCCTACGACTTGCAGGTTTGCGAACCGAAAAGTTCGAAAACAGACACTGAAGAAGCCTGCAAGTCGTAGGCGAAATACGTATCTGTCGTGAATAAAATATGCAGAGTAGAATTAAATTGGATAAGATTTCTTCTTTTTTAATTTTAGGTTTCGTATTCTACTAAGACGCTCCAAAAACTTCACTCTTTCATAAAACATTAGTCAATAACAAGACCACCAGAAACTATCAATAGTAACATTAGGTGATTCAGTGCGAGACGGACATAGGCCGCGAGTGTTGCCGGCGACCTGCCGTCGAAGGCGCCGACCTCTGCCCCCCGTAGAGATCACCTCTATCTAGGTTTATTTATTTTCCTAGATCTACTGACCTCAATTACTTTTCTTCAGTTGGGTCACCCCTGCGAAATGGTACTTTCTACGAAAAGATTTTCCGTGAAATGGTACATCTCGCCTAAGGTTTTTTGCGAAATGGTATTCTGCGAAACTCTACATTCCGCGTTATGGTCAACCGAGAATTGGTGTTCCGCAAAATGGTATTCGGCGAAAGGGTTTGTAATGATGGCGAATGTTTAAATGCTATCCGCTTTATTTTATCAGGCTAAGCAATGGGTGGAGTTGTTTTCTATTTTACTGTGAGGAAAATTTGTATATTTTTCTTTTTCCATGTGTGGACTCATTACTGCGACCAGTATAGTTGATCTATTGTAATATCGCCCGGGTGTTTGCTGTATGACCTGCACTGCATTTCTTTTTGCTATAATCGCTATTGAGCGAGCGATATGCTTATTGAATTTTTTAAGCGTGCTTACGTGTATTGGGGTTTTACCCTTCCTTCAAAGTTTGATCTACTTTACTCACTTATTCCTCGCTGCCAGCCGCATTATAGCCGTCCCTGGCGAGGACTCTTTCGTACCTCTGACCAGTACACTTAATTATAGGAGGGACATTTGCACTGTCAAGAGGCTTCAGAGGGTAAATATAGAATTTAACACGAAGGAAGGGTAAATGGAGGGGCCTGAGAATAAACCCATGCTAAAGTCACTTGACGTCGAATGGCTTGATTCTATTGAGATTCGAACCCACGACCACTCGCTTGTCAAAGCAGACTCGATAACCTTGCGGCTACGGAGCCCCCCTAAATTTGTATATTAAAACACTCATGAACTCCTCAAAAACTTGCGAAACTTGAGATTATGACAAAGGTCATCCGAGATTTATTCACAATTTATGTACAACACAGTTTAATTTGTGGCAATACGAAGTTTGTCGGGTCAGCTAGTTTAATAATAATTAGCTGGTCTCTAATACCATTCCGATGGTATGGCTTTAACGTTATTTGTAACCAATGGTCCTTTTAAAGGACACAAGCAAGTTAAAGTAAGATTATTGAAACATGTCAAGCTACGCATAATCATATTTAATACAATTATATGAGGGCTTGTCATTCATTACTTTTTTAACCTTTATGATGCACACAAGTGATTTTTAAAAGAAATCTCTATGTCTCAATGGTTGCAGGCGTTGTACTCATGAACACCCGTCCACGTATTTTCAAAGCCACCATTGCATTCAATGAAGGATTGAATCTGAATATTTCGCTCTTCTCTTTTTATTATTCACTTAAACAATGTGACTCACAGATTCTTATAAACATACATAAGCTAGAAATGCAGTTTACATTAGTCTTTGATCTAATGATCTGATATAGTTCTACGTCACCCTTTCGTACAACCCTTAGGGCTGTATAGGGGAAACAAGGGAGACTTGATCCCCAATTTGTTTTATGTATATTTCTCAAAAGTCCACTAGAACAAAACCCTGGGTTTTCAATTTTTCGACAGTTTACAATACAGCTTACTGCCTACAATTTATCAGTTAGTGATACGTAGCGCTAATCAAAAGATGTGGGATATTTTGGAAAGTGCAGAAAATTGTACATATTCAAAATATGCGGGAGACTTGATCCCCGGTTTAGGCACAATTGATCCTTTTTAAAGCTCAACTTTCATTTGGAAGTTTTATTAAAATAGGCCTAGTTCATGTAGTATCATTATTTAGTGTACAACAGCTTAATTCAAAAGTATAAAAAGTATTTAGAAATCGTTAAGTCCATCGATCTGTAAAAGTATAGCTTTGGGCATCTTTTATAATCTGCGACGAGAACTTTTTCGTTGGGTTTGAATTTTTGAAGCATTATATTTTTCCTGTTTAATAATCAGAGCAGCCTCCAGCTTCAATTTCGTTGGTGCATCTGTAAGAATGTGTATCTTCTCGTTTTCGTACTCTTCGCATATTTTTACGTGGCGATGCCTTTGGAAATGGTTTTATATCTACAGGTGTTTTGATAATTGTATTGTTCGGAATCATCGGGTACCAATGATCAATAGAATTCTTCTTCAAAGAAGATGAGTTCTTTTATTTATTTATTTATTTATTTATTGTCAAGATATATGGGCTTTGCCCGTCATCTAATATAGGATACAAATATAAAATATAATAACAAATACAAAATAATATAAAAGGCAGAGGTTTTAGTGTACATGAAATTGACCTCTCAGAAATAGCCTAAGTTTTTCCTTAATAGTATCAGTCGACATATTTAAATTTAGTACATTTCTAAAATTGTTCATTAGCTGCATAAAGCGATAGGCTGGTTCATTGCGCGCGTAGCTAGCTCGACGGTGTTCTAGAGTGAATGGCCTTGGTCTCCTCAGAACTACTGTACTCTGGTTAGCAGTTATCCTGGATTTCAAATAATCGCTGTCGTATCGTCCTCTCTGCAAATTGAGAAAAAAGCTAACGTCCACAATCTGGTATCTATTTTCCAGAGTATCCATATCCAGCAGACAGCACAAATCTTTATATTCCGGAAGATTTCCTCTCCATCCCAAATTTCTCACGGCAAATTTAACGAATTTTTTCTGTACCGCTTCCAATTTGTTCATGTATGTTGCATACATTGGCCTCCACACCACACTTGCGAATTCTAATTTTGATCGTACCAGGCTCACATATATAGATTTGATCATATACGGGTCATCCAGTTCTGTTGCGAATCGTCTTACTACAGCAAATAGTGCAAGACACTCGGAAACCAGCGTATTCACGTGATCGTTGAAAGTCAACCCTGCATCTAGATTGACTCCTAAGTCCTTAATCCTGCTCACTCGTTTGATTGGTTTTCCATCCAAGCTGTAGTCGAATATTAACGGATTTGAGCAGCGTGTAAACGTTATGGTAGCACATTTTTCGTTGTTGATTTGCAACTTGCATGCTGAACAGAAACGCCCAAAAGTTTGCACATCTCTTTGAAGCTTTAAGCAATCTTCCTGCTTTTTCACTGGATAAAGGAGCTTCACATCATCAGCGTAAATTAATACGAGGGCATTGTCAATTGTGGTAGGCAGTTCATTCATCAGTAGGATGAACAGAAGTGGTCCCAAATGACTGCCTTGCGGAACTCCTGATGTTACATTGTAAAGTTCTGAGTTTGCACCATCTACAGTAACGTATTGCTTTCTTCCGGTCAAATATCCATGAATCCATGTTATCAAGGAGCCACCAATACCGGCACGTGCCGCAGCACACAACACCTCTAGAATTCCAACAACCTCGAAGGCTTTCGTCATTGAAAATTCTGGTCAACGGATTAGCCAACGAATCACAGCAGGTCTTTAATAGCTTGTTTGGAATTTCATCCGGCCCAGGTGCTTTGGTTGCATCAAGTGCGTACAAGCCACGCGCGATTTCCTCTTCGGAGAACGTTATAGATTCCATCGTCGGATTTTCCTGGTTAGGACAACTCTCATTACTACTCTGTTCCGGGTATATTGACCTGAAAAAGTTGGCAAAAATTTGTGCTGCGCTTTGTGGGCTCGATGAAGTTGTCCCTGCATGGCTGATCCGAGTCGGTTTGCTCCTGCTCTTTCTTTTACCGTTGACAAATTTCCAAAAGCTCTTCGGATCACTTTTTATATTATTTTGAACCTTTGATACGTACGCGGTATATAATCGGCGGTGTTCTTGTTTAAAAATCGCGTGTAGTCGCTTATATTCGTTTTGGTCGTAATCAAGATGGTCTCTTTTAAATCGGTTATACGCTTTCTTTTTTGCTTTTTGCAGACGTATCAGAGCTGTATCAAACCATTCTGGATACTTACTTTTTGTCCCGCACCGTGATAATGTTATTGGAGCATGTCGACTACAAATTTCAAAGAACCGATAGTAAAACTTTAATACCATATTATCTATACGACTCTCTCGTGGGGAATTTACATTTACATTTACATTTATTGGGATATTTAATCTGACATAAAAATTGTCTTAATTAATGGAAACTTATAACATATTACACCTCTTCAATTTTTGTGCAAACACGTGCGATGGTTCGCCGAACTCAAATAGTTCCTCCACTTTTGTAAAAGTCCGAATGCATTCCGTGATTGGTTCGTTATATCCAAATGCCGTTCGATGAATTGGAGTTTGTAGTAGGCCCGTCGATCGTAATGGTCGTTGTGATACCCGGAAATTCAGCAAGGACAACAGTTTCGGAGAATCAATTTCACCATTGATTAGTTTAGCCACAAATATCGCCAGATGCATTTTGCGTCTGTGGTCAAGCGTGTCTAGGTCGATTAAACGGCACCGGTTTGCATACGGTGGCAAGTTATCGGGATGACGCCAAGGGAGATGTCGCAAAGCCATTCGAACAAATCTTCTTTGCACACGTTCGATGCGTAGATTCCAAGTGATCTGCTTGGGAGACCAAACTAAATTACAGTTCTCCAGCAGTGGTCGTACTAGCGCGCAATACAAGGATTTTAAACAATGGAAAGTCTCGTTAAAGTCTCGTCCAATCTTAGAAATGAACCCAAGCTGTCGAGATGCTTTTGAAATAATCAATTCACGGTGTAAATTAAATGTTAATTTAGCGTCTAGCAAGACACCCAGGTCACTAACCCGATCCACTCTGCGTAATTCAGTATGGTCAATAGTATAATTAAAGTAGATAGGGTTTTTGATGCGGTGGAAACTAATAACTTCACATTTTGGTATGCTCACAATGAGCCAGTTTTGTCTACACCAATCGGCAAATACATTCAGTAAACCTTGTAATCGACGGCAGTCGTCTTCATCACTAATCACCGCGTATAGTTTCAAATCATCGGCGTGTACTAACTTGCTGCCGGATTCCAGTAGTAACGCCACATCGTTGAAGAACAGTAGAAAAAGCAAAGGCCCCATGTTGCTGCCTTGAGGCACTCCAGAATCAAACGATTTTGAGATATGAGACAGGCCAATTGATTTTAAAAATTCGGTCATTAAATTTTTCTCGCGTACTTCCATGCTATCCGCGTCCAATATTTGATCCCAAGCGATTTCACTAATTTCGAAATTTACGGATCGAATCGTATTTTTTTGGACATCTCTATTTCACCGATCACCGGGTTGTTGTTCATATCCATTGATAACAACATGGCAGAATGATGACGTTCGTTTTTAATAATTGGATCAACCGCCGTCAATTGACAGCTGTCTGTTTCACTGACGAAAACCAGATCCAAATATCTGTTGTTTTGATTCGGAAGATCACAGATTATTCAGATTTATTCAGATAAATGCTTCCGTCCGAGCAGTCTTTCTTCTTCCTTGTAAAATGCACGGGTTGCTCCTCCATAGTCCGGTTGCTAAATGATCTTTTCAGAAGCATTTTTTCGTTTTCTCAAATATCGCTTAAGTGTCATTACATTCAAGTTGAACATTTTTGCAGTCGTTCTGACCAGATCTCCGGACTATTCGTGATTTTTACATGACGAATGTTTACGATATGAAGAATTGTTCATTTTATTATTTACGACATAACGGATTCCAAGCTCTTCAGTTCCTAATAAAAGGATCAAGTGTCACTGAAATTATGTGGATCAAGTGTACCTGTCGTAGTAAGTTTTACTGAAAATTAATTTTGTAAAATATATACAAGTTTTATTGCAAAATGTATATAGTATCAATGAATACACATGTTTAGCTAATTTTTTGTTTGAAAAGCAATTAAAAAATTTCGAGACAGTTCTCCGTAGCCAAAAAGTTGGACTTCACTAAAAAAAGAAGTATAGAGAATTATTCCGTTGCAAATCTTATTATATTATATTTTCCTTGCAATGTAAAAATTTATTACATTTTTGTTTTGCAATTTTGTTAGTTGAATGAAATGTACAACTTTATTTTTTTCTGCATAAAAAAACATTGTATTTACTGAGAAACAATGAATGGATCAAGTATCCCAAGGGATCAAGTCTACCTGGTTTCCCCTACCTTGTTGTTTTTAAATTAATAATAATAACAATTTTAAATCCATCATCATCAGTGAACATGATAACTTAATACACCGATTTTATCTACCCCTCCAATAATTTTTGGTAGATATATTTGGAAAGTAGACAAATTTGGGAAAAAATTGCTCTAAAATAATTTAAATCAACAAAAAAATACTGTTGATATTTATCATTTTCTTCAACTAATAATACATTCAGTGTAATTTGTTTTCCATGTGTGGACTATACTGTGACCAGTATAGTTGATCAATTGTGATATCGCCCGGGTGTTTGCTGTATGACCTGCACTGCATTTCTTTTTGCTATAATCGCTATTGAGTTAGTGATATGCTTATTAAATTTTATGCGTGCTTGTGTGTATTGGGGTTTACCCTTCCTGCAAAGCTTGATCTACTTTACTCACTGCCAGTACTATCTCATATTATAGCCGTCCCTGGCGAGGACTGACTCGTTCCGCTGACCAGTACGCTTAACTATCCACCTTTTCGCGTGTGTAATGGCGGCTAGTGGGTAAATATTCGGACAATATTAGCAAGCATTTGGCAACTTTATCCACCTTTTCGCGTGCTTAATGGCGGATAGTGGGCGCAACTTTTGGAAAATATTTAAATGCTTTTGGCAACTTTGTACGCTTGACAGTTTTGCAAGGGGAAAATGTCAACTTGACGTGAGCAGAGTTGCCAAAAGCATGTTATTTTTTTCTGACAGTTGTACCCACAAGCCGTAAAGCCCTATAAATGTATATCTTTATAAGGCTTTAACTAGCCGCCTTAGGCACGCGAAAAAGTCGATTCACGTCAAGTTAACATTTCCACCGTTGATTATTGTTGTAGAACTATGAAGCGTACGTGAGCGATGTTGCCAAAAGCAGATAAACGTTTTTGAAAAGTGTACCCACAAACCGTCATTACGCGCGAAAAGATGGATAGGAGGGACTTTTGCACTGTCAAGAGATTTCAGTGGGTAAATATACAGAATTCAGCATGAAGGAAGGGTAATGAGGGGCCAGAGAATATACCTCCAAATTTAATATTTAATATCACGGCATAAAAAGAAGATTTTTATACTATACACTAAAAGATTTGTTGAGACGGGATCTGTTAAAAACCGTAAAAAACTGGAAGAAAACGAAGTGTTAGAACTGCAGAGGTCAAAAAGTTTGTTCGAGAACGAATTCGTCGCATTTGCGACCGGTCCGCACGAAAGATGGCAGTCCAGCTGAATATCAAAAGGAAAACTCTTCGTCAAATTTTGAAAATGGATCTGCATATGAAACCATTCATATGCAAATGAATCATTGAAATCGGTTTAATGGTTCAAGAGCTCTAAACCTTTAAGGAAAGAAAGGCTGACAAACCATAGTTCCTAGCGGCAAGGGGGTGTGCCCGTTAGCCTTACGGTGTAAACAAATCTTACAAAGGATCATTATAAAATATCAAAAAGTACAAAGGTCCATGCCTAGTGGCACGGGCGCAGGCTTGAAGTAGGACTACGAATGTAGCGCAATTCGTCTCCCAATGCTAAACCGGTGATTTTTGAATGAATTTCATTTATAGATGCTCTAGTTGCGTATTAACGAATTGTGTTCTTACATGTGATATATGTTGGTGCAGATTTGGGGAATTATTTCGAACAGTTTCGAGTAGATGCAGATTATTTTTTGCAAAAATCTATTTAACGTGAGTATTGATTCATTGATAATAATCAGTATGCTATTATCTGAAAAGTTGAATCGAGAATCAGTGAGCGAAATCTTGTATCTTTATAAACAGATGTTTGTCGTCCTGAAAAGGACGTTTTTTTGACAATCAGCTCGATAGCTGGAAATCTACGCCTTTTTTCGGTCTTCTTAGGCAAGAGAACAGCCTGAATGTTCGAAAGAACACCTCCTTGAGCAATGGTGCACCGGAAAAGAGTTTGTTCAATTCTTCGTCATTACGGATGGCCAATTGTACCCACAAGCCGTAAAGCCCTATAAATGTATATCTTTATAAGGCTTTAACTAGCCGCCTTAGGCACGCGAAAAGGTCGATTCTGAAACGACCTTGATGACGGGGGATGTTCTGGTCTTGTTGCCGCGGGCCGCATTTCCTGCCAATTCCAAAACTTCAGTTGCCAAATACTCCATCACGGCAGCAAGATAGACGGGTGGCTCCAGCACTAACACGCTCAGCATAGTTTCCCTTCCTAAGTAGACGGTGAATACGGCCTACTGGGAATTGGAGCCCAACACGAGATGAACGGGACATTGCCTTTCACTTAACTTTTCCACCTTTACCGCGTCCAGACATGATTAGAATTTGTGTTTCGACTCGATGTTTGCAGTAACTCGAACAGCGTCTCAATAATGCCGTTCACCGACTTCTTGTTATATATCTGAGCAAGCGACAAGAATCGACAATAAGGCCGTGCTACGTAGGTAATGGAATAGCAAAATAAGAAAAAAGGGTGGAGCTACTGAAGCATGCTTTGTTCGAATAAAAAGCACTACCTCATCGCGCATGCATCATTTTCAAGTAAGCAAGCAAACGTGGATCAGGCTTCTGTAACTATACAACAATCAGATGCAATTCGATTTTCTCACTAAACGCTTCGCCTCGAATTACGAAGTGGCGCAGTTTTCTTTTCAAAGGATTTTGACAGGTAATGTGGCTTTTCCGTTTTCTGCTTTCCAGAAAGAATCACGAAATGGCATTATTTTGCATATGTACGTAGGTATATGATCAGTTGTATTCACTAAAGTTCATTTAAAAATTCATTTAAAAGTATGTTATAGTACAGGACAATTATTCAGTAACTTTTTTTCTGCTCATTAACGAGCGCTTTTATTGAAACTGTTAGAAATTGGTGTAGAACTTTTATATTTGATAATTTGGCTGAACTATAATGGTCTTTTCGACTCCATAATGGATCTGTTGTGGAAAAGTTGCAAAAAATAAGGCAACTTATTAAAACATAATGAACAAAATGAAACCGTAAATGCTTGCATCTGTTTGTTCATTTGTTACAATAACCTGATGCTTTTAACATGGGTTCGCTATATTTGTCGTAATGCAGTTTAAACAGCTATTTACTGTACGTGTTCATGCCTGGATAAATAAAGTGCCATGTGCATTTTTAAATGAGGAATATCATTCATGAGAAAAATCAATTCAACTGCTTCATATACTTATTCAGTAGTTCTTAAAAGAACTGATTGTTTTCTACCAGATATTAATAATACAAATCGAAGAAATTTACTGCTTGGCAGCAGCTTTTTTCGGGCCGCATTCTCCGTTGGAACGACTTTTTTTGGCTTTGGAGTTTTCTGTGCCTTTGCTATGGTCTTTTGGAAGGCTTAGTAAGATTTTTGTTCGGGGGCAGCAGCCTTTTTTCTCCACTAGTAGTCTTCCTGGAAGCTTCAACCGGAGCCGCCATTGCACAGTGGTCCAGCAGCGAAAATTAAGTAGAAAGTTTTTTGTGGTTCAAAATAGCTCCCCACAATGTTCAGCAAAGTTGTACAACTCTAATAGACAATTAATGCGAAATCAACGACTAAGTTCCAGTTTGGCTTGTGAACACATAATCCATAATAACTTTTTATAAGAAAGAGATAGAAGGATAACTTCTTCGACAAAGTTGTAGCTAAAGATTATATAAGTAACTTTCCCAAAGACATAGTAGGCGTATTTCTAGGCGTTTCTAACTTACATGGTGTTTTATAAAAGACCTCTCAAAAATCACTTTTTCGCTGATTTCTGCAAATGCAATGGTTTTATTGCATCATAATGTCTTGCAAAGTTGGTTATCTTATCAAAAGACATATTTTTGTAGAACATTGTATGTTGAAAACTCATACGTATAACGAGTTCTAACGTTTTTCCTTGCGTTTTTTAGTCTTTTTTGGAATAGAATATCTCAAAAAGGGGCAAACGAAACAAAATAAAACTTGGCCGTTTCTGAAAGCTTGGAGTTTTATCTCAAACATATGTGAAAATAAAAAACTGGTTTTTTCTCTAACTCGAGTAATTTCAGTTTAATTATTTCATGTTTGACCATTTTCTACTATGCAGTATTTTCTAATATCTTCTTGAACATGTAAATAGTAAAAAAGAAATTTGTCGTACCATGACACAATTTCTTCTGATTGCCACGTAAAATAGTCTTCGAACTCCGGATTAGTTTAGAGATCTAGTTTTTTGACCTTGTGCTAGTTTTCGAACCACTGCTGAAATATTCATCAAATAAGTTTTTATATCGGTAGTTTTTACAATTGTTTATTTTCAAGATATATGGACTTCGCCCGTCATCCAATCCATACATATAAATATAAACTATAATACCAAATACAAAATAATATAAAATGCAGTGGTATTAGTGTACATGAAATTGACCTCTCAGAAATAGTCAGAAAGTTTTTTCTTAATAGTATCAGACGACATGTTTAAGTTTAGTATGTTTCTAAAATTGTTCATTAGCTGCATACAGCGGCAGGCTGGTTCATTGCGCGCGTAGTTAGTTCGACGGTGGTTTAGAGTGAAGGGCCTTGGTCTCCACAGAACTACTGTACTCTGGTTAGCAGTTATCCTGGATTTCAAATAATCACTGTCGTATCGTCCTCTCTGAAAATGGAGCTCAGTACTAGAGATGGTCGGGTAGCGGAAAATTTACCCGAAACCCGCACCCGTACCCGTACCCGCCGGGTACGGGTCGGGTTCGGGTATTGAAAAAAAATATTTTGCGGGTTCGGGTCGGGTACGGGTTTGGTTTTGAAACCGGGTACGGGTCGGGTCGGGTCTATTGACCTCGTTTAACACTAAAGATTGTCGGGTATCCGGACCCGTACCCGTGCCCGACGGGTTGCGGTCGGGTTCGGGTATCAAAAAAAATAAACTTGCGGGTTCGGGTCGGGCACGGGTTTTTATTTTTTTTTCTAATCGGGTACGGGTCGGGTTCGGGTATTCAAATTTTCATACCCGACCATCTCTACTCAGTACCAGCTGTTTTTGATAAATATCTATCTTACAATTTTCATTATTTTACAAATAGTCATGGAAATCTTCACCTGGATATATGCACATGAAATTAAATTTTATATTGATATTTCTGATTCTAGTCTAAAGTAATCTTTTAAATTGCTTTAGTGTCAGAAAGCTGAGAAGTCTTCAAAATTGAAGTCTTATACGTATTCAGGAACAGGAACATGACTATGATCGTAGTAAAAAAGGAGGAACATTTTCAAGCAAATCCTATTAGAGTCCTGGAGTTTTTTGTCAAAAGATTTGAGGGTACCGTTACTGTTATTTTAAATTAGTATCTAAAATGTTCGTGAAAGTAATTCGGTAGTTTAGGAGATTATTTCCCATTCAATTCCATATTAGCTATATAATGTTAGTACACGGCGCAGATATTATTAAGGGGAAACCGAAAGTGGCTCAAAGATGGCTGGATAAATGGCTACCGTTCGAAGCATGTATTGTTTTGCACCTTAAAAATGCATCTGTATTGGCAGAGCACGCTTTCGCCACGGAATCAGTGCTTCCAGTGCTGTTACAATTTCCTAAAACTTGTCATTCCATTTATCGATCTGCTATTTATCAACAAACGCTCAGAAAAACATAATTGCTAATGGAAAATAAATTTAACTGATCATATCGATCATTACGTGTTCATAAAAGCGACCAATGTATAATTTGGAATTAGTTAATAGATATTTTGTTGCGCACATATTTCATTGTACTAGCGGTTTCCGAAAAAGCAGCAACACAGTATCAAACTTTCGTCACATCAATGAGCTTTTAAAGAGCTTTCAACTTTCGCCGCATCGATAAGCTTAGAATGATGTAAATAAACAAAACCCAAACGCAGGAATCAAAAACGCAATCGATGCAAGCGGATTAATTAAACATCCTAGTGATCCTACGCATTATTCAGTTGCTGCTGTTAATTTTGATTGAATCGGAATGCCTTGATAAAGAAAACAAACCCTTTTTCGGGATGTTTATAGTCAGTGCGGTTGGCTGCGGATCAGCTGTTTATGTTTGCAAGCTCCGCTATTTGACATATATTACCAATACTAATGCAATATTCAAATAAACGTTTAGGTTTTTAACGAGCACATGAGATGTACAGTACAGTGTTTGTCGCACTAACACAATAACGTTAGCCACTTTCGGTATCGCCTTAAGGCCACGGCACAACTCATAGGGTTATGAAGCGAAGAGGTACAGGAAACGCGAAATAAATGTATTTGTAAGTTCAGGGAATTTCACGTCAGAAAATTTAACCGGATTGCCAATTTGGAGGATGTGTTCAAACGCCTCCTGCTGTCGTCCGATCCAGTCATTGCAATACAAAATCGTTCTTATTGTACACGTACTCTGGAGCTTCCACCAAGCGCAAACCAATTATTAATATGATAAATTATTATATTGCTAACAATAATAAAATATTTCGAAAACAAAACATTTATTGAATCTCTAAATAAATGACTACGCTTTTTTTCCAAATCAACGATATACTGATGGTAGTGGTTGAAGTTCAAAAAGGATCTATAGGTTTTTTTCTCTTTTACCTCTTTGCCTGTTTTGATATACTTACCTGCTAAAAAATGGCATAAAACTAAAATAACAGTTAACAATATTACGTATGAAATAACCAATATTTTTTGCTTTTTTATTGAAAATTAATTTTAAAACATTATTGATGGTAGATTGAGCATATTTGCTAAATAATGAAAATTGAAAGATAGATATTTATCAAAAACAGCTGGTGCTGATAGAAAACTGATGTCATATCTGGAGTTCGAAGACTATTTTACGTGACAATCAGAAGAAATTGTGTCAAGATACGACAAATTTCTTTTTCACTATTGACATGTTGACTTTAATCGTCTTCAAGAAGATATAGAGCTTGCTAATTTGCGGTTGTGTTGGTGATTTGTTTTCCCCCAGTTTGAAAAACGTCATGGAAAAACCAACAGCATCAGCAACAAATCGCGTGTACGTATACGCGGCATAGTGTGCGTACGGTAGCTGTCAGCAATCTCAATTGACACATTCCGCCGTGACGTTACAACGTTTTGACTCTTCTTTGCACACTATTTGTGCTTCAGCTGGGAAAATTGTTGAGAAACACCCAAACATTATAATATATTTGGAAAGAGCATAAAATTTCCAATTAAAAGTGAACAAATTAATAGCATTTGCTTTAACCAGATTGTTTTGGAAAGCAAAAATGTAGCGTGACGTTACAACGCGCCAGAAATTCGTTTTTTGGTTCTTCTGTTGAATGACATGAAAATTCTGCCCTCTTTCAAATTTTATCTAAAGACTTTCTTCTATGATTTGATAAGAAATGAAAACTGAATAACTTGCCATTTTCAGAATTCCGATAATTAGTGAAGTTAATTTTTAAACAGCTTTTACTTTTCGTGACGTTACAACGGTTTGTTTTACACAGAGAGGGTCGTAGCTCCGTTGTAACGTCACGAAAAATCTGTTAATATTCGTCAATTATCGCTGTTGCTGCCTTCTGTATATAACAGATAATCCAAAGACGTGTTGTTAGTATGTCTTTCACTATTTTGACTACGTAATTTTGGGGTTGTTCACAAATTACGTCGCGTAGTGGGAGTAATTCTAAGAAAGTGAGACATAAGTAATATCATCGAAACCATAAGACATAGCATAATAGTTGCTTCTGGAAAGTTTCTTCATTTAAAATGCACTTTCTAGTGGTGAAAAAATATTCGGACATTAGGGTGTCCTCAAGCAGATACAAAAAATATTTTCTTTATTTTAAGTCAGAAATGATTGCTGTCCACAGAAAATTTGTAGTAAAACTAATTTTAAGAAACTTTGTTGAATACTGAAGATTTCTATTTCTTACATGAAAAAAGTTAAAGAAAAAAACTCTTAGGGACACCCTTAAAAATAGTTTTTTTTATCTAGCGCTTTAATAACGCTTCGTTTGCCTTGCAAATGTTCTAAAAAATTGATGATCTAAATAAATTGCCCAATTTTGTCGAAAATGGTAGACCTCTATCTTTTTCCCTTTAGAAGCTATCACTGTTTCTTTTTATTTTTACATGTACTCTTCAAGGGGGTGTATCTCGGGGGAAAGCAGCTATAAGCAGCTAAACTCACTTGTTTTTTGTGAGTCAATTTATGTTGTATTCCACCATGTACAACTTAGGGTAAAACACTGTGGAAAATCTAAAAAAAGTTATTATGAAGGCAACCGTAGGTGAACATGTAGAAATAAAAGAAACAAGGGATAGCTCCTAAAGGGAAAAAGATAGATCTCTACTATTTTCGACAAAAATGTGCAATTTAATTCGATTACCAATTTCTTAGAATATCTAAAAGGCGTACGAAGTGCTATTAAAGAGATAGATCGAAAAAAAAACTATTTTTAAGGGTGTCCCTAAGAGTTTGGCTCTATAACTTTTTTCATGTAAGAAATAGAAACCTTCAGTGTTCAACGTGTTGAAATTAGTTTCTCTACAAGTTTTCTATAGACAGCAATCATTTCTGACTTGAAATAGAGAAAATAATTTTTGTATCTGCTTAGGGACACCCTAATGTCCAAATGTTTTTTCATCACTAGAAAGTACTATTAAAACGAAGAAACTTTTCTGAAGCAACTATTATGCTATATCTTAAGGTTTCGATGCTATTACTTATGTCTCACTTGTTTTGAATCCGTCCGGCTGATCAGTTGTAATTTAGGTTCTACTTAACTTATCTTCATTCTTTAGGCACCGTTTTAAAGGTAATTATGAGTACAAAGAGAATACGGATTATTAGATTGTTCGAATTTGTACTTTTCTGCGAAAGCGAAAAAGTACACCTTTTTCGTGACGTTACAATGCAAAAAAATGGTCCTATTCAATCCACTTGAAATACAAAATAACTGCAAAATTACATCCAAACTATTTTTGAAATGGATTCAGCATATATTTCTTTGTATGTTGGTCGAAAACAAGTGATATTATTAAATGTTTTAGCGCACTGTAGCAACATTTTTAACCTTTCGTTACTCGCGCCAACTTCGATTTATAGGCACGCTAAAACCTAATAGAATTCACTCGAATGCTAATGCCACTTGGTGAAAAACTTATGAAACTTTTTGCACCGTTTGGAAGATCAGGGTTTGCGGATACTTTGCTGAAAACAGTAATTTTCTTTATTACTGGAATCCCGAGATATACTGAGATAAAGTTAACGGTTCACAGGTGTTGTACAAAATACAACAGCGCGAGTAATGGAGGGTTAAAAATATCACGAAAAATCATTTATTTCTTGTAAATTTCATTTATTTTCGTTGCACGTTTTATATAACTTCCGAAAATGCTAGAATACCAATTATGGCAGTTTTTAAAGGTTCAAACATTGCCCAATCATGGAAAAATATTCAACTATGCTAAAAGCAACTTTTATAAAATGTCTGATTGGTATACCGGCCCGCGGAATGTGTCTATTGGAAAATACTGCATAGTAGAAAATGGTCAAACATGAAATAATTAAATTGAAATTACTCGAGTTAGAGAAACAGTTTTTTATATTCACATATGCTTGAGATAAAACTCCAAGCTTTCAGAAACGGCCAAGTTTGATTTTTTTCGTTTGCCCCTTTTTGAGATATTCTATTCCAAAAAAGACTAAAAAACACAGGAAAAACGTTAGAACTCGTTATACGTATGAGTTTTCAACATACAATGTTCTACAAAAATATATCTTTTGATAAGATAACCAACTTTGTAAAACATTATGATGCAATAAAACCACTACATTTGAAGAAATCAGCGAAAAGTGGTTTTTGAGAGGTCTTGTTGTAAAACACCATGTAAGTTAGAAACGCCTAAAAATACGCCTACTATGTCTTTGGCAAAGTTACTTATATAATCTTTAGCTACAACTTTGTCGAAGAAATTATCCTTTTATCTCTTTCTTATAAAAAGTTATTATGGATTATGTGTTTACAAGCCAAACTGGAACTTAGTCGTTGATTTCGCATTAATTGTCTTTTAGAGTTGGACAACTTTGCTGAACATTGTAGGGAGCTATTATAAAACGCTTAGCCGCAAAAGTAAGTTTCCACTTAACTTTCGTTTCTGGACCACTGTGCATTGTAATAGAAATTGTATTCATATTTTTTACCTGAATTTTTTAATCGAGCAAAAAAAACTTGGGTTTAAGCATTTTTATTTAAAGTTTAAACGTGAAAACCGAATCTATTCTTGCTTATAATATATACGTTATTATTTTCTATGCAAAAATCTACGAAAAAAAGACAATAACGAAGGAAAATTCTTTTGGACGATTTTCGGAAATTCCATTGCTCGAATTTCCATTTTTGTTTCGTGCTAGAAGCGTCAACTTGTACACTCATTTTTCAAGTTTTTCAGGCGGTAGAGCCCACAGACAATTGATTTTATAAAAAAAATTTGACTCATATCCTAGAAATTATTTTTCTGCCCCCCGATTTTTCAAGCCAATTTCCAAGGGGGGGTAACAAAAACTTTGAAAAGGATTAGCAATGGCCTAATTTACATTTTTATTAGCACGCCGAAATTATGACCGGTCTGGACGAAGGTTGGATTGGACGAGAACTATATTACGTTTCTTTTAGTTGATAAAAGGCTACAACGGAAGGTAGCAAAAGGTGCGATCCTATCGCAATAAGGCCTTTGCAAATTATTTTTAAAGTTTTTTCCCCCCGCCCGTAATTTTTTTTTTTGTAAAAATCAATTATTTGTGGGTTTTACAGCCTAAAAAATACGAAAAAAGAGTTTACGGAGTGTTAACGCTACTAGCACGAAACAAAAGTGGAAGTACAAATAATGTAATTTCCGAAAATAGACAAAAACATTTTTTTTTTCGATTTTGACACTATTTT
Organism: Sabethes cyaneus; assembly: GCF_943734655.1. Taxonomy (NCBI): domain Eukaryota; kingdom Metazoa; phylum Arthropoda; class Insecta; order Diptera; family Culicidae; genus Sabethes; species Sabethes cyaneus. The sequence goes on from NC_071354.1 coordinate 124,056,358, forward strand.
GGAAGGTTTTTGCATGAAAAACAATAACGTATATATGAAAAGCAAGAATAGATTTGGGTTTCACGATTAAACTTCAAGTAAAAATTCCTTAACCCTCTAACGGGTAAGACCGTCTGTAGACGGCCTTCGCTTTTGGAGCTCCAGAGCCGCATACGAAATTTGTTTTTAATTGGCAATATGCAAAATGTGTTCAGAACAGATTTCTTGATATTTTGATACTAAAACCATAACATTCTGATCACGCATTCAAAAGTTATCATCTTTCAAAAACAAAAATTCCGAAAATAATTAATGCGTTTTTTACTTTTGAAGGAAAAGGACATCTAGAACAAAATGATTGACCTAAAAAAAATTTCTATGAGTAAATTTGATGCATTATTTCAATTTTGTAATATATCTGAATAGGAAAAATATCTGGGCAGTGCGTTAGGAATGAAAAAAGAAAAAGAGGAATTGGACTTTTTCTTACCTGGCACTCCTCCAGATAATTATTTTTGCATGAAAATCAGAACTTAAGGGGGCATAGTACTTTTTACACCATATTTTTTGCCTTATTTCAAATATTTTTTTCGCGACAACGCGAAAAGCGAATCGATTCGGGTTTATTGCTTGCTAAACATTGCACTTAATACTAATATTTGCAGTTTTGTTTGCATATGTGAACCTCTTCCCCTCTCCCCTACGGCTCCTTGAACATGATCATTCGAAAAAAACATGATTTGCGGTACCATGGATTGGCGCTGGGGGGCTTATCCGAATTGAAAAATTCCAAAACGACATGAAAGAATATTAAATTATCTCGTGTTTGACCCATCCTTTTTTTAAAATTCGAGCGCATAACAAAATGGCGGACATTCAAACATAAAAGTAAGGTTTTTAGCCGAAAAAATTGACTTTAAACATTTCTTAAAAATACAAAAATTGTAATATCAAGAAAAGGATGGGTCAAACACTAGATAATTTTGTTGGCTTTCAAACAAGAAAAGAATCATAAGAATTGCTTGAGCCGTTCTTGAGATATTTATGGTACCGACTTTCAAAACCTGATTTCGAGAAAAACTACGTTGAAGTTTTTACTCGTTGTTTAATCGCTCCAGACATGCGCGGTACAAATAGCTGTAACTTTGTCAATATTTGGAATTCATGCAAACGACTTCAAACACATATGGTCAAAATGTTAATCTTTCGAAATAATCAATAAAAAATTTAGGTTTTAAAAAATTGAAAAAGTACTATGCCCCCTTAACAGAAGGCAGTTAGTATCCCTCTTATCTTTTGATCCATCTTATCTTTTAATCAATGATGGCTAAAATTTTTGTACAATACTGAGAATAAATTAAGTTTATATTGTTTTAAGCATAAAATGACATACACTCAAGTCTGTTTTTACACGGTTTGTTTTTTTCGATTACTCAAGAACGGTGTAACTGAGAGACCATTTACAAACTACGTGACGAATGTCGGGCCCGTCCCAAATGTATTTAGAAATAAATGAATGGTCCCAGAGTTGCCCCGTTCTTAACAATCGAAAAAACAAACCGTGTAAAAAAAGTATTTGAGTGAGTGTGTGTTAGCTAACTAATTAGGAAGACTTTTTAGTTTCAAAACTAGAGGCTACAATGTAGAAACACTATGAAGCAACTACGAAAAAGGATGAGTGATAGTTAGTTTTATCAATATAATTAAGTTTTTATTTAGGCTATAAATCAAGCCTACTTTCAATATCCCGTGCTTATAGATTAATTATAAACGGAGATACTATAGTGACAACAAGCAGTTTCAATGAATATACAACGACGAGTTCGTTAGTGGTAGGCAATGATAGCTACCGTCAGTGATGTCTCGGAGCGCAAAACTAGGTCCATTCTAAAATCAATACTAGGTCCATTCAAGATCAAAAAAGGGGGTTAACATTTTTAAGGAATTTGAAGATTTTACTGGTTTTACTGAACTTTTAAATACCTAAATTTAAATTACACATATTTTAGCATTTTAGAGTATTGTTTTATTTCAAACCAGAAGGGTTCCGGGTAGTAACAGTTTGAAAATACTCTATGGTGACTGAAAAAACGCTGAAAAACAGCTACTTTTAAATACGCGGCAGTAAAGTAGTTTTGGCTATAATTTTAATTTAATTTTAGTATATTTACGTTCAGAAATGATTAAAGATAAACATAAAAGCTAAATACAGTACAAAGACTTGATAATTATATCCTAAAATTCTTATTTAAAAATAGGTCCATTCAAGATCAGAATTCGACTAGGTCCATTTCAAAATCATTTACCCTACATTCAAAAGAAGCTTAAGTTTTGATTTTCTTGCAAAAATAATTATCTGAAGGAGCGCCAGCTAAGAAATAGTTCCATTTCTATTTTTCGTATCTAATGCTCTATTAAGTTATTTTTTCTCAGATATATTGCAAAATTGAAGCCAAGCAAACTAATAGTAAAATTTTGAGATCAATCATTTTGTTGTAGATATCCTTTTTCTTCAAAAGCGAAGTATAATAATAATTTTTCTGAACTCTTGTTTTTCAAAGATGCTAACTTTTGAACGCATGGTATTAATATCAAAATATCAAAAAATCTGCTATGAACAGATATTTCATATTGTCATATTGTTCATATGTTCGTTGTGGATCTAAAGTCCGAAAGTTAAGGCCGTCTGTAGACCCGTTAGAGGGTTAATTTCTAATTTTCTATATATATTCGTTCAAGTCTTACATTATGTTTCTATAAATCACGTAAATATTTTAAAACTAAATAAGGTGTTCATCAAGTAACATAAATGACGCTTAGAAGTATTTACCCAAGTAACATTTTTGTTATACAATAGCTTATCAAGCACTTGTTCCACGGGAATCAGCTGCACGATAGTTTAATAAGCTATTATACAACAAAAATGTTACTTGGGTATGCACCCAAGGAAAGAAAATATAATTATTGTACGCAATACGTTCTTAATTTTACTGGCAAATAAGGATTTTGAGGAATACAGAACGGATATTTTAAAATATAGTCAAGTAAATTATAGATGTTCCTGATAAATTAAATATTGATTATTGTGGCAGTAGAAAAGCTAGGTCACGCCGCTAGGTGGATTAATTCGGGGTTTTTACCGGGGTATAACTGGGGGAAAACAAAAACAAACGTGTAAAATCAATGTAAAATCTAACAACAGCAACAACAAATCGCGCGTCGATGTGTGCGGGCGGCAAACGTCAGCAAGCTCAATACATTTGGGAGTGGCCCGATATTGGTCACGTAGTTTGTAATCTCTTAATCTCTTCATAAAGACTGAACTAAATTTAATCACGGTTGTAGACAACCGTACTGCTTGTTATATGGAAACGTCATCACCGCTACACTCAACCCCCGCTAATATGAAAAACAGCTCGTTCAGATTGGGCCAGTTCATTTTTAATCTGAATATTTGGTAACTCTATTCATTTTAACATATGCGCAAGACGCTCACCCTATGAACTTGTTTGACGAAAACAAACGTTTTGAAAACATTTCAAACATGCGCGAATTCTAAACATTCGGTTTATAGAAGACGAAATGGGCTCGGCAATTTCGACTAAAATGGTCTATTTTGAGTGCTGGAGAGAGGTAAGTTGCATATGAGCTATATTGCCAAAGCTCCTGAGCAAGAGGAAACGCATTAATTTTTTTTGCTTTTTTTGAATTAACCGGTCAACTTTAACGTCAATTGTGTGTGACGCTTGATCGGTTTTTAACGCATTCATACCACCGGGGTACAGATTAAAAATGTTCAGATTAAAGAAGGTCATACCAACGGGGGTACACGGTACTGCAAATTAGCACTGCTTATTCTGACCAATCACAGAGCGTGGATTTTTATTTAGACAATGCCGAAATTTTTTAATCATTTAAAAGTTTGTTAGGGAAACATGTAATCTACATGTGTATTGTAATGGACTCTTAGAAAAAATTCCAATCGATTGATACCAATATCTCTAGAATCTATTGAGGGATGACTGAGCCTACGTCAAAAGTGGCCAATTCTGCATTCGTTGTTACGTCACGCGCTACGTCTTTCAAAGAAGCGTACCTAATTAATAAAGAAAAATATAACCGTCTATAGAAAATTTGAGAATAACTGATTACTATCCTATTTTATTTTTGCAGGTATCCTCATCGTTCTGGCATTGTTATATCTTGTTTACGAGAAGTGCCAAAAACACCGCCATCACTATATACATGCATAAATTATTTATGAGGCAAGTGCACAAGGACCAACATCACCCGCAACAATCGTTTTCAGCAAAATATGTCAAAACATTTACATTAAGCGTTTAAAAAATATGTTTGGAGACGTGTAATTTATTGTAATAAAAATATTTTATCCAATGGTATGTATAATTCTTTCCCTGTGGCAACACCAATCTGCAAATTGTATATTGCGGAGTTTCCACCTATTTAGAGTCCCACGCGAAAATTATTAGCGTGGTTATTTTCTGCGTTTACCACACATGTTTGCAATTTAGCAATTTGAGCCATCAGTTTTTCGTTATTGCCTCTCCACTGCAACCCTCCTTGCTTGACAAGCATAGTTTTAGTGTATTTAGTATTGTACCTTGCAGCAATTTTACTAGTCCTACGCAAATACGTTTTTTAATAATAATTATCCTGTACTTACTAAATACACTTAACTTTCTGCGGCTGAAGTGCCCTAATACGTGGGCGTGATAGCAAAAACACTCCATCAATAAAACTGGCGACTGGCCAAAAGTCGAGAGATGAACAGCAGTGCTATCTGCCGAAATAAAGTTGATCCAACACATACTAGTGTGTGTAAATTAGAATATGGATGTACACAAACACCTATGCAATGCATTGCCACGCTCGCATACATTTTTCTCACCAATACTTGTATTGTGTCGCCAGAACAAAATTGGACTTCCGAAAAAACGGCAAACGATTCTTCTTCCGTACCGTTAGGGGGGAACCCTACTCTAGAAAATCGAAAAATGATAGATTTTCGAAAAAATATTTCAGATGCTAGAATTATAGTTAAGTGTTAGGGTATTTTGGTTATTGGCTAAGGTATATTTGAAGATATATTTTGTATTTTTTGGATACCAGAATAGTCATTATTATGCTGATGGCAGGAGGGCGCGTAAATGCCTTCTAGAAAATAGTTCTTTGCTGGCGGTACGTGCCGGGGGCCGGGAACCAACGGAGTATCGTAGAACGGATTTCAATGAACGGATGATTTTGAAGCTTCCAATGGCGTCCAATCACACATCACAGCGATGGCTCCCAGACAAAGTTCTCAAAGAAAGTCCTTCTGTAAGCGACGATCAACTAAAAGGGAATGTCCAAACCGCTGTGAATGGGGAATAGGCAGCACGAAGGGCTTGGCTGATGGATGTGGTGTTTTGGCCTGCCTGGCCTTGGTCTATTCTGCCAATAGATAACTGAAGGAGATGGACCGCCTAAAGATAACTTGTGACCATATTTTGCCACGGTCACAATAAAACCCTTTGGTCACTACCGCTTGATTATTACCGTTATTTATATTGTCATTTTTTTGTAAATATTGTAAGTAAATGTCTACATGTAAAATAAATGTAAAGTCTCTGTGCTTGCATGTTTGAGAGACATTTATTTTATGTTTAATAGCTCTAGTTGATGTCCTCGAATATTATTTATTAAACATTGTTTTCCCTGTTATTTATTTAAATTATTTTCTTTCTTTTTTTGTTATTTATTTGTTACATGTCATATTTTTGGTTAGTTTAGTTTTGCTTGATATTATTTAGAATTTAAATTTAGGGTTAGGAAAGAAGATTAATAAATGATTTGCATGCAACTGTTAACGTTAAAATTAAAATCCTATAGTACAAGTTTAATCGGGACACCAACATAAAAACGATAAAAATTGTTAGAGATTAAGAAACATAAATGTTTGACGGTAGGACAACAAGGGGAGGCGGAGCGATGCAGGGAGGGTCTAAGATGAAAAGCGGACAGATAATGAATAAAAGGGCTCGCTTAAGCGAGCGCGGGGGATATTAAATATTGAATTCGAATATAGACGAGACCCGGAGGTGACTATTGCGCGCAGCCAGAAATTTGCCGTTATTCTACCCTATGAATAGAAAGATAAGTTTTGGCAAAAGTTAAAATACCACTTTGCCCGTAGTGAATAACCATCCTGCCGTTGAAGTGTAGAGCCGAAGAGTGGTGTGCGCAGTGCCTCCGGGTGTCTATCTGGCCGTTCGTTATAAGGCATTGATACAACCGAATGTCGCCGTTTGTCATTAGGCCACAGTACATTCAGCCGTGAATTGTGATAATTGGAGTTGTTACGTTTTTGTGGACCCCTTCTGCTAAAGCGAGACGCCGCTACGTGCTTCTGCTGACCATCGCCGTTCACCCCCGGAGCACCCCTTGCATCGCCGCCTGCAGTAAGTCGACAACGAAGAGCACACGGTAAAAAAATAACACGTTGAAGCGAAGTGATTTACCGTTGGATTCGCACTACTTGCCTATCATTACGATTCGAAATGAAAATCCTTTGAAAATGAATCAACACAAAGCAAAACGAAATCAACAGAAAATCACTTTTATTTCCAATGCGCTATGTTTTAAACTTTTGAGCTGTCAAATGAAATGAATGTATTCGAATTAATTTTTTTTAATTAATTTATTTTTTTATTGTTTAATTAAAAACAAAATACAAATAAAAAAAATAAACCTCAGTTGATGATAAATAAAGTGGATTATTGTTTGTAATGCTGGCACGTCCAAATATGGTTCATTGTTGTCATAACCGTGGTGGAGTGATGAATCCCATAACTTGAAAACAGATAGAAATTTATTAATTTTAACAACTTTCATACTCTAGCTGTACTCACACTCTAGAATAGCAATAATTTCATGCGAAAACGTATTTTCACCATCTGGATTTATGATTTTTTTTTCGATCACTGAAGGATACTTTTCTACTTCGCGAGTTTTTGACAGTTGTGAAATGCGAAAAATAATTAGTTGCAAATTCAATAGATATGCATTATGATTCGATGGTAATTTCCATTGAATAATATTCAACGAAAGATCTCTTCTTCGAAAAATGGAAATCTCTCATAAATCAACACTAAATCACTTCAATATGCAATGCTGCGTATGCAATGCTTGATTCAAATGCAAAAGCACCTGAATTGAACGTGACGATTTTTTACCGTGCAGCAACAACCATCCCGGCACGCGGTGTGCCAGAACGAAGATTTTCGTCGAATTGCGCAAGTTAAGTGAAACAAAAACCTACTAACACTAATGATATATATATATACATATATATATATATATATATATATATATATATATATATATATATATATATATATATATATATATATATATATATATATATATATATATATATATATATATATATATATATATATATATGTTGTTTACAGTCTTCAGTACAGTACAGACTAGTATTACTCATATTGATCTAATTTTCATTGAAATGCCTACAACAAACATGAAGCGGGTTATTATGGCCATATATACTTTATATATAATATATATATATACTAGCTGACCCGACAAACTTCGTCGTATTGCCACAAATTAACCTGTGTTGTACATAAATCATGAATCTCGGATGATCTTTGTCACAATCTCGAGTTTTGCAAGCCCCCCAGTGGGCGGCGCTTCCGACGGCGGGTCACCGGCAACACTCGCGACCGTCTCGTCCTGAATGATCTAGTGTTACTATAGATAGTTTTTGTGGTTTTGTATTGACTAATGTTTTATGGAAGAGTCTCGAATTTCTCGAGTTCGATTAGTTTTTGAGTTTCGCAAAAATTTCTGTTTTATTTGTATGAGAGTCCATATCCCCCTACCACAGGGGTGAGAGGTCTCTAACTATCGCAAAATAAATTCAAGACTCCAAAATCTCCCACATGCCAAATTTGGTTCCATTTGATTGATTAGTTCTCGAGATAAGAGGAAATTTGCATTTCATTTGTATGGAAGCCCACCCTCTTAAAGGGGAGATGGGCCATAACTCGCTTTCTAAAGAAGAGAGGGGTCTCAATTCACCATAGAAAAAAATCTTGCGTCCAAAACCACTTACATGTCAAATTTGGTTCCATTTGTTTGATTAGTTCTCGAGTTATGAAGAAATTTGTTTTTCATTTGTATAGGAGCACCCCCCCTCTTAAAGTGGGGAAATCCATAGAAAATATACCATAGAAAATATTCTTGCTTACAAAAACACCCACATGATAAATTTGGTCCCATTTGCTTGATTAGTTCTAGAGTTATGAGGAAATTTGTATTTCGTTTGTATGAGAGCCCCCCTTCCTAAAAAGGTAAGCGGTCCTAATTCACCATAGAAAATATTTTTGCCTCCAGAAACCTCCACATGCCAAATTTGGTTCTATTTGCTTGATTAGTTCTCGAGTTATGAGGAAATTTGAATTTCATTTGTATAGGAGCCCCCCCTCCTAAAGTGGGTAGGGGTCCCAATTCATCATAGAAAAAAATTTTGTCTCCAAAAAACCCACGTGTCAAATTTGGTTCCATTTGCTTGATTAGTTCTCGAGTTATGAGGAAATTTGTATTTCGTTTGTATAGGAGCTCCCCCTCTTAAAGTGGGGAGGGGTTCTCATTCACCATAGAAAATATTCATGCCCTAGAAAACTTTCACATGCCAAATTTGGTTCCATTTGCTTGATTAATTCTCGAGTTATGAGGAAATTTGTATTTCGTTTGTATGGGAGCCCCCCATCTTAAAGCGGGGAGGGGTCCTTATTTACCATAGAAAATATTCTTGCCCTCGAAAACACCCACATGCCAAATTTTGTTCCATTTGCTTGATTAGTTCTTCAGTTATGAGGAAATTTGTATTTCATGTGTACAGGATCCCCCCTTCCTAAAACGGGGAGAGGTCCCAATTCATTATAGAAAAAAAATTTGTCTCCAAAAACACCCACATGCCAAATTTGGCTCCATTTGCTTAATTACTTCTCGAGTTATGAGGAAAACTGTGTTTCTTTGGTACAGGAGCCCCCCCCCCTCTTAAAGTGGGGAGGAGTCCTAATTTACTATCGAAAATAATCTTGCCCTCGAAAACCTCCACTTGCCAAATTTGGTTCCATTTGCTTGATTAGTTCTCGAGTTATGAGGAAATTTGTATGGAAGCCCCCCCTTTTAAAGAGGAGAGGAGTTATAATTCCCCTTATAAAGAGGGGAGGGGTCTCAATTTACCATAGAATAAATTCTTGTCACCGAAAACACCCACATGCCAAATTTTGTTCTATTTGCTTGATTAGTTTTCGAGTTATGCAGAAATTTGTGTTTCATTTGTATGGGAGCCCCCCCTCTTAGTGGGGGGAGGGGTTTCTAACCATCACTAAAACCTTTCCTGGCCCCAAAAAACCTCTACATGCATATTTTCATGCCGATTGGTTCAGTAGTTTTCGATTCTATAAGGAACATACGGACGGACGGACGGACGGACGGACAGACAGACAGACAGACAGACAGACAGACAGACAGACAGACAGACAGACAGACAGACAGACAGACAGACAGACAGACAGACAGACAGACAGACAGACAGACAGACAGACAGACAGACAGACAGACAGACAGACAGACAGACAGACAGACAGACAGACAGACAGACAGACAGACAGACAGACAGACAGACAGACAGACAGACAGACAGACAGACAGACAGACAGACAGACAGACAGACAGACAGACAGACAGACAGACAGACAGACAGACAGACAGACAGACAGACAGACAGACAGACAGACAGACAGACAGACAGACAGACAGACAGACAGACAGACAGACAGACAGACAGACAGACAGACAGACAGACAGACAGACAGACAGACAGACAGACAGACAGACAGACAGACAGACAGACAGACAGACAGACAGACAGACAGACAGACAGACAGACAGACAGACAGACAGACAGACAGACAGACAGACAGACAGACAGACAGACAGACAGACAGACAGACAGACAGACAGACAGACAGACAGACAGACAGACAGACAGACAGACAGACAGACAGACAGACAGACAGACAGACAGACAGACAGACAGACAGACAGACAGACAGACAGACAGACAGACAGACAGACAGACAGACAGACAGACAGACAGACAGACAGACAGACAGACAGACAGACAGACAGACAGACAGACAGACAGACAGACAGACAGACAGACAGACAGACAGACAGACAGACAGACAGACAGACAGACAGACAGACAGACAGACAGACAGACAGACAGACAGACAGACAGACAGACAGACAGACAGACAGACAGACAGACAGACAGACAGACAGACAGACAGACAGACAGACAGACAGACAGACAGACAGACAGACAGACAGACAGACAGACAGACAGACAGACAGACAGACAGACAGACAGACAGACAGACAGACAGACAGACAGACAGACAGACAGACAGACAGACAGACAGACAGACAGACAGACAGACAGACAGACAGACAGACAGACAGACAGACAGACAGACAGACAGACAGACAGACAGACAGACAGACAGACAGACAGACAGACAGACAGACAGACAGACAGACAGACAGACAGACAGACAGACAGACAGACAGACAGACAGACAGACAGACAGACAGACAGACAGACAGACAGACAGACAGACAGACAGACAGACAGACAGACAGACAGACAGACAGACAGACAGACAGACAGACAGACAGACAGACAGACAGACAGACAGACAGACAGACAGACAGACAGACAGACAGACAGACAGACAGACAGACAGACAGACAGACAGACAGACAGACAGACAGACAGACAGACAGACAGACAGACAGACAGACAGACAGACAGACAGACAGACAGACAGACAGACAGACAGACAGACAGACAGACAGACAGACAGACAGACAGACAGACAGACAGACAGACAGACAGACAGACAGACAGACAGACAGACAGACAGACAGACAGACAGACAGACAGACAGACAGACAGACAGACAGACAGACAGACAGACAGACAGACAGACAGACAGACAGACAGACAGACAGACAGACAGACAGACAGACAGACAGACAGACAGACAGACAGACAGACAGACAGACAGACAGACAGACAGACAGACAGACAGACAGACAGACAGACAGACAGACAGACAGACAGACAGACAGACAGACAGACAGACAGACAGACAGACAGACAGACAGACAGACAGACAGACAGACAGACAGACAGACAGACAGACAGACAGACAGACAGACAGACAGACAGACAGACAGACAGACAGACAGACAGACAGACAGACAGACAGACAGACAGACAGACAGACAGACAGACAGACAGACAGACAGACAGACAGACAGACAGACAGACAGACAGACAGACAGACAGACAGACAGACAGACAGACAGACAGACAGACAGACAGACAGACAGACAGACAGACAGACAGACAGACAGACAGACAGACAGACAGACAGACAGACAGACAGACAGACAGACAGACAGACAGACAGACAGACAGACAGACAGACAGACAGACAGACAGACAGACAGACAGACAGACAGACAGACAGACAGACAGACAGACAGACAGACAGACAGACAGACAGACAGACAGACAGACAGACAGACAGACAGACAGACAGACAGACAGACAGACAGACAGACAGACAGACAGACAGACAGACAGACAGACAGACAGACAGACAGACAGACAGACAGACAGACAGACAGACAGACAGACAGACAGACAGACAGACAGACAGACAGACAGACAGACAGACAGACAGACAGACAGACAGACAGACAGACAGACAGACAGACAGACAGACAGACAGACAGACAGACAGACAGACAGACAGACAGACAGACAGACAGACAGACAGACAGACAGACAGACAGACAGACAGACAGACAGACAGACAGACAGACAGACAGACAGACAGACAGACAGACAGACAGACAGACAGACAGACAGACAGACAGACAGACAGACAGACAGACAGACAGACAGACAGACAGACAGACAGACAGACAGACAGACAGACAGACAGACAGACAGACAGACAGACAGACAGACAGACAGACAGACAGACAGACAGACAGACAGACAGACAGACAGACAGACAGACAGACAGACAGACAGACAGACAGACAGACAGACAGACAGACAGACAGACAGACAGACAGACAGACAGACAGACAGACAGACAGACAGACAGACAGACAGACAGACAGACAGACAGACAGACAGACAGACAGACAGACAGACAGACAGACAGACAGACAGACAGACAGACAGACAGACAGACAGACAGACAGACAGACAGACAGACAGACAGACAGACAGACAGACAGACAGACAGACAGACAGACAGACAGACAGACAGACAGACAGACAGACAGACAGACAGACAGACAGACAGACAGACAGACAGACAGACAGACAGACAGACAGACAGACAGACAGACAGACAGACAGACAGACAGACAGACAGACAGACAGACAGACAGACAGACAGACAGACAGACAGACAGACAGACAGACAGACAGACAGACAGACAGACAGACAGACAGACAGACAGACAGACAGACAGACAGACAGACAGACAGACAGACAGACAGACAGACAGACAGACAGACAGACAGACAGACAGACAGACAGACAGACAGACAGACAGACAGACAGACAGACAGACAGACAGACAGACAGACAGACAGACAGACAGACAGACAGACAGACAGACAGACAGACAGACAGACAGACAGACAGACAGACAGACAGACAGACAGACAGACAGACAGACAGACAGACAGACAGACAGACAGACAGACAGACAGACAGACAGACAGACAGACAGACAGACAGACAGACAGACAGACAGACAGACAGACAGACAGACAGACAGACAGACAGACAGACAGACAGACAGACAGACAGACAGACAGACAGACAGACAGACAGACAGACAGACAGACAGACAGACAGACAGACAGACAGACAGACAGACAGACAGACAGACAGACAGACAGACAGACAGACAGACAGACAGACAGACAGACAGACAGACAGACAGACAGACAGACAGACAGACAGACAGACAGACAGACAGACAGACAGACAGACAGACAGACAGACAGACAGACAGACAGACAGACAGACAGACAGACAGACAGACAGACAGACAGACAGACAGACAGACAGACAGACAGACAGACAGACAGACAGACAGACAGACAGACAGACAGACAGACAGACAGACAGACAGACAGACAGACAGACAGACAGACAGACAGACAGACAGACAGACAGACAGACAGACAGACAGACAGACAGACAGACAGACAGACAGACAGACAGACAGACAGACAGACAGACAGACAGACAGACAGACAGACAGACAGACAGACAGACAGACAGACAGACAGACAGACAGACAGACAGACAGACAGACAGACAGACAGACAGACAGACAGACAGACAGACAGACAGACAGACAGACAGACAGACAGACAGACAGACAGACAGACAGACAGACAGACAGACAGACAGACAGACAGACAGACAGACAGACAGACAGACAGACAGACAGACAGACAGACAGACAGACAGACAGACAGACAGACAGACAGACAGACAGACAGACAGACAGACAGACAGACAGACAGACAGACAGACAGACAGACAGACAGACAGACAGACAGACAGACAGACAGACAGACAGACAGACAGACAGACAGACAGACAGACAGACAGACAGACAGACAGACAGACAGACAGACAGACAGACAGACAGACAGACAGACAGACAGACAGACAGACAGACAGACAGACAGACAGACAGACAGACAGACAGACAGACAGACAGACAGACAGACAGACAGACAGACAGACAGACAGACAGACAGACAGACAGACAGACAGACAGACAGACAGACAGACAGACAGACAGACAGACAGACAGACAGACAGACAGACAGACAGACAGACAGACAGACAGACAGACAGACAGACAGACAGACAGACAGACAGACAGACAGACAGACAGACAGACAGACAGACAGACAGACAGACAGACAGACAGACAGACAGACAGACAGACAGACAGACAGACAGACAGACAGACAGACAGACAGACAGACAGACAGACAGACAGACAGACAGACAGACAGACAGACAGACAGACAGACAGACAGACAGACAGACAGACAGACAGACAGACAGACAGACAGACAGACAGACAGACAGACAGACAGACAGACAGACAGACAGACAGACAGACAGACAGACAGACAGACAGACAGACAGACAGACAGACAGACAGACAGACAGACAGACAGACAGACAGACAGACAGACAGACAGACAGACAGACAGACAGACAGACAGACAGACAGACAGACAGACAGACAGACAGACAGACAGACAGACAGACAGACAGACAGACAGACAGACAGACAGACAGACAGACAGACAGACAGACAGACAGACAGACAGACAGACAGACAGACAGACAGACAGACAGACAGACAGACAGACAGACAGACAGACAGACAGACAGACAGACAGACAGACAGACAGACAGACAGACAGACAGACAGACAGACAGACAGACAGACAGACAGACAGACAGACAGACAGACAGACAGACAGACAGACAGACAGACAGACAGACAGACAGACAGACAGACAGACAGACAGACAGACAGACAGACAGACAGACAGACAGACAGACAGACAGACAGACAGACAGACAGACAGACAGACAGACAGACAGACAGACAGACAGACAGACAGACAGACAGACAGACAGACAGACAGACAGACAGACAGACAGACAGACAGACAGACAGACAGACAGACAGACAGACAGACAGACAGACAGACAGACAGACAGACAGACAGACAGACAGACAGACAGACAGACAGACAGACAGACAGACAGACAGACAGACAGACAGACAGACAGACAGACAGACAGACAGACAGACAGACAGACAGACAGACAGACAGACAGACAGACAGACAGACAGACAGACAGACAGACAGACAGACAGACAGACAGACAGACAGACAGACAGACAGACAGACAGACAGACAGACAGACAGACAGACAGACAGACAGACAGACAGACAGACAGACAGACAGACAGACAGACAGACAGACAGACAGACAGACAGACAGACAGACAGACAGACAGACAGACAGACAGACAGACAGACAGACAGACAGACAGACAGACAGACAGACAGACAGACAGACAGACAGACAGACAGACAGACAGACAGACAGACAGACAGACAGACAGACAGACAGACAGACAGACAGACAGACAGACAGACAGACAGACAGACAGACAGACAGACAGACAGACAGACAGACAGACAGACAGAAATCCTGTTTTATAGGTATTGTTGGTGAACCACCCTATTGCAGCTACGCTTATCCCCTCGGTGCGGCAAAAGTAGCTCAGTCTCAACATGAGCGCTACCTTAGTTGCTGACAGAAGTACATACTACACATTAACAATTCATTACCATTGTGAAAGGTATATACAGAACTAATTGTCCATTTTTGTACGCGGTAAAATTAAGCGTCCGTCCAAAATCTATAAAGGGACGACTTTCTGACTAGTTAATCAGTGTTCTTTGTTAAGTCGAGTAGAATAAGCAGAATTAATAAATATTTAAGCAAGTAAAGTGATGGTTTAAGTAAAAAACCTAGTGAACTTATTGCTACGTGTGATCACAACCCAAGCGAGCGGAGGATTTATTGCGGACTACGGAATCCTATTGGCCTTCCTTTGGCGGCCTTGTCATCCCACACCAAACCCATCCGGACCCTATAGAGCTATCGTACAACTGGTCCTTCGAACCAGATGCGGTTTGAGGAACCCATTACATCCAATCCGAAGGACATCAGAAGACGCCATTGGACCCGGCCTACTCAATCTACTGGAACCCATAATAGGATACGCCATCTTGCTAAGTGGCGTCGGTTTGCTCCCTCACGGAAATAAATAAATTTATTCAAGGCCTTATTCCTCTGGAAAAATCGGTGAGTGCGATTCCAAAGTTCTACAACCCAAATCCCAGTGCTCGCGGTCTTTCGTTTGTGGACCCACAGGTTGTCACTCGACGGTAGCGGATTATCTGCACTTTTCCCACGGTGGTAAATCACATACGCAATTGGATTCACACGGCTGATCACAATACACCCGCAACCCATTGGTTTACGCTTACCTGGAAGGAACAATTGTGATTGGATTTATATGAGACGCTATCATTATCAACGGTTGCTGCTGGCAAAACCGGTCCAATTTGGCTGATCCGCACTACGGGATTACGGATTCTACTGTGTGAAAGTTCGAGGAGCATCTTTATTAAAACAAAAGGCTCATATTCATGAGCCATCAGGTAATTGGCTCTCCAAGCACTTTAGTTTCCCCAAGCTTTGCTACTTTGGTCTCATTTTTTGAGGAACACACCATGCCTGCCGCTAAATCCAAACTTCCGTCACTAAAGTCACTGCAAACGAAGCTGCGCGGATTACAAACGTCGTTCGACAATATGTGTCGATTTATGGAGCAGTACCGGGATGATACGAGATCGGCAGAGGTCAACGTACGACTGGAGCAGCTGGATCGATTGTGGGATAAAATGAACGAGGCCATCGATGACGTCGAATCCCACGAAGAATCGATAGAAGAAGCAGATAGTTTCGTCAAAAATCGGATCGATTTCGAGAACCGTTTTTACGAGCTGAAAGCTTTTCTTGTTGGTAAGCAAAGAGAAGATTGTGACTAAACCGTACTTAACCAGACTACTCGCTCTCTCGATAATTCCCCCGGGCCCACCCCTCATGTGCGATTACCACAAATTACCCTTCCAAAATTTAGTGGTAAAATAGATGAATGGCTTACCTTTCGTGATCTCTTTACCTCACTGATACATAGGCAGACCGACCTTCCCGAGATCGAAAAGTTTCACTATTTGCGAAGTCAGCTGGAAGGAGAAGCTTTATCGATTATCGATTCACTTCCCCTTATCTAGGCAAATTACACGGTTGCATGGGAACTACTGACGAAGCGTTACTCAAACACGAAGGTTCTCCGTAAACGTCAGGTTCAGGCACTCTTTGAGTTACCAACGATTCGGAGAGAATCGGCTTCTGAGTTAAATTCTCTACTGGACAATTTCGAGAAGATATTTAAGTCATTGGATCAGGTCACTCCCCAGCAGACTGACTATAAGGATATGCTACTGGTGCATCTACTTTGTTCGCGTTTGGATCACACTACTAGAAGGGGATGGGAGGAATTTTCCTCCACCAAAGAATCGGATACTATAAAGGATCTTACTGAATTCTTACAGCGTCGGGCCAGAATTTTGGAATCTGTGCCTACCAAGCCCAGCGAAATTAAAGCAGAGTACACACAGCCTAAGCGTCCAAACAAAATAGCCACGGTCAAAGCATGCAATGCATCGGTTCAACGACCTTCGACGATCGGCACATGTGTCAGCTGTTCCGATAATCATCTTCTCTACCAATGTCCATCATTTCAAAGGCTATCTGTTTCGGAGAGAGATGCACTTCTGCGTAGCCATTCCCTATGTCGAAATTGTTTCCGGCGGGGTCATCATGTGAAAGAATGCAATTCGAAATTCACTTGCAGGCAATGTAAAGGGAAACACCATACGCTCGTGTGCTTCAGGAGTAAAGCAACCGAAGAAAAACCCAAACCCAATGGCGAACCAACTTCGGCGGTGATGGCTGCAACCGAAGAAGCAATCGAACCAAAGGTGGTCAACTTGGCGACCACCAGCAAGGTGGTTTGCAATACGGTATCTGTTTTTTTTTTTTTTTTGTTTTTTTTTTGTTTTTTTTTTTGTTTTAATTAACCCTCCGTTTACCCCCGTTACCAAAAAGCTCACACAGAGAGCCCCCTGGTATCGGACACTTACAGAAACCTCAGCTTAGAAGAGAACTGGACAACACACTAAACAAAGAAATTAATTTAAGCTGAGGAAAACATAAAGAGGATACATAAAATTATTTAAAAATTATTTAATGGGCGCCCAGTGGAATTTAATATTTCTTTTTAAGGGGCCCAGTATAACTATAACTAATAATAATTCTGATTAAGCTACTGGTAGAGAGAAGTTAAATTTAATTTACGATTTACTTTACATAGGCATGGTTGATACGCTCAAATTATATAATTGATTATGTTTGTCTTAAAATATTGTTTAATTTTGTATTTATACAGATCGATGTTGGTGATTTGTTTTAATTCGTTAGGCAGAGCGTTGTAAATTGAAAGACCAAAAAATGAAATTCGCGTCTGACCAAGATTTGTTGTGGCTCTATCACGCTGTATGAGATTTGCTCGTCGGGTATTTTGCAGTCTATTACCAATGTTTAAAGACATATTATGGTGATAGTCTGGTTGATGTAAAACTTTTGCATGTGAATAACAGTTTGCATATCACGTAAGGCTAAGATGGGTAAAACTGTGTGGCTATTATTTGTGTAGAGTTGAACCGTTGGGTAAAGTATCGGTAGTTGAAATATTATTTTCAAGCACCTGTTTTGCAAAACTTGTATTTTCTTAATTTTCGATTTACTGGCGTGGCCCCACACGAGAACTAGATACTGAATTTGGGAGTAAATACAACCATAGTAGAATTTTAATAATACGTGTTTAGGAACGAAGTAGCTAAATTTTCTCATTGCGCCGGCTAATGATGAAATTTTTTGCTGCATATGTTTGATTTGCCGGTCCCAAGACAACGTTGCATCAAGGTAAACACCCAGATACTTGAAATCATCTACTTTTTCTATAGATATTTCGTTGACGCATAGGTTAACGTGATCGGCGGGTTTTTTCCTAGGTGAGTGGAAAACCATATATTTTGTTTTCGTTAAGTTGAGTGACAGTAAATTAGCATCAAAATAGTCAGAAAGAACTTTTAAATCATGCTCCATTGACGATATCGCACTGCCGATGTCAACGCAAGGATAAAATAATGCCGTATCATCTGCAAATAACCTTGGTATCCCTATCAAGTTTAAATTGCCAATGTCGTTGATGTAAATCAAAAACAACAGTGGACCGATATTGCTACCCTGAGGCACCCCTACATCAATTTTGTGGAGTGTGCTACGTGCATCACCAATCGTTACAAATTGCATTCTTTGTGTTAAGTAACTGCGAATGACATTGTTTGCCACTCCTCTTATTCCATATAATTCCAGTTTCTTTAAGAGAATATTGTGATTCAAGGTATCAAAGGCCTTTTTAAGGTCAAGGAATAACCCTCCAACAAGTTTCTTCGATTCAATTTCGCTGACTATGTAGTCTATTAGCTCTGTTATAGCTGTCGTAGTCCCACATTTCTGCCTAAAGCCGTATTGGAATTTGTAAAAAACATTGTTTGCCTTCAAAAAATCTAATAATCGAGCTACAAGTAGTTTTTCTAGGATCTTGTTAAAGACCGATAGTGTAGATATTGGACGGTAATTACAGGCATCTAAAGTGTTTCCTGCTTTAAAAATTGGTACTACTCTAGCAATTTTTAAACAGTTGGGATATTCACCAGTATCAAGAATTTTATTGAAGGCTTGACACAAAATGAACGCAAATGCTGGGGGATTACCCTTTATTACTCTTGCTGGAATGTCATCCGGGCCTGAACTCTTATTAACATCTAATTCTTTTATTAGAGCAGTAACTTCATTAATACTTGCAGGGCGTAAAAAGATTGTATTAGAGACGCAGTATTAGAGACGTTCATCTACTGGAGTGTTTTTACACACTGTTATTGTTACTCTGGTGGACGACCGAGGTCAACAGGTACATGCTCGAGCATTATTAGATAGTGCGGCGGAGTGTAATTTAATAAGCGATCGAGTGCGAAAATCTCTTACGGTTAAAGAGCAACCATGTACGGTCGAGGTGGTAGGCATCCAAGGTTTATCTTCTAAGGTACAGAGGAAAATCACTGTCATGGTACAATCCAGGTTTTCAGAGTTTTCGCAACCAATGGAAATGTACATTCTACCCAAAATCGCAGCACAAGTGGCAGTCATATCGGTCGACGTCAACCAATGGAATTTACCGAGTGGGATCGAATTGGCGGATCCGACATTCTTCAAAGGTGGCTCAGTTGACTTGGTATTGGGAGCTGAGGCCTTTTTCGATTTTTTCACAACTGGCCGTAAAATCCGACTGGGAAACAACTTACCCTCGTTGGTGGAGTCTGTGTTTGGATGGGTGGTTACGGGCAAATGTTCGGTGGCTGCTTCCGTTAAATCTGTCGTTTGCGACCTTGCAATAAATTACAATTTAGATAACCTATTGGAGAAGTTCTGGGGATCTAAAGACATTGGACAAAAGCACAACTACTCTCCCGAGGAATCAAGATGTATGGAGTATTTCACTAAAACTACCCGACGGCAGCCTTCGGGTCGGTATACTGTGTCCTATCCGAGAAATGATAAGTTACTAGCCAAGCTAGGTGATTCGAAGGAGATAGCTGAGCGTAGATTCTTACAAATAGAGAAGCGATTGGGGCGTGATGAGAAACTGCGAGAACAATATGCTGACTTTATGAAGGTGTATGAATCCATGGGCCACATGAAATTAATCGATGATGAACACGATACGGACGTTAAGCGATGTTTTCTCTCACATCATCCAGTGGTGAAAGAAGATAACACAACCACTAAGGTGCGGGTGGTATTTGATGCCTCCGCAAAAACATCTAGCAACGCTTCCTTGAATGATAGCTTGCTGGTCGGTCCGGCCATTCAAGAAGATTTGCGTTCGATAATTCTTCGTAGCCGCACACGCCAGGTGATGGTGGTCGCCGATATAGAAAAGATGTTTCGGCAAATTGAAATTCATCCCGAAGACCGACAATTTCAGTGCATTCTGTGGCGTACCTCTCCCAACGTCCCTCTGTCTACATATGAACTATCGACAGTCACATATGGTACCAAGCCAGCACCGTTTCTTGCAACAAGGGTACTTATGCAGCTGGCCACTGATGAGGAGAAGCGGTTTCCGTTGGCTTCGACTGCTGTTAGAGAGGACTTTTATATGGACGACGTGATAACAGGTGCTGACGATCCAGTCACGGCTACAGAACTTCGTATCCAACTGCAGGAGATGCTACGCAGTGGTGGGTTTTGGCTACGAAAGTTTGCTTCTAATTGTGAAACCGTACTGGCAGGATTACCGGAGGAAGAACTCGCAATTCAAGCAGATGATGGGATTAATCTGGACCAAGATCCCATGGCTAAAACTTTAGGTTTAGTTTGGATACCAAAAACAGACGTTTTACGATTTCGCTTTCGCATACCCGCTTTGTCATCAGATGTTTCCCTGTCGAAAGAAAGGTTCTTTCGATAATAGCCACTTTATTCGATCCGTTAGGACTCATTGGAGCAGTAATCACTCGCGCTAAAATATTTATGCAACTGTTGTGGCGTCTGGAGGATCAAGAGGGAAATAAATTAGGATGAGATTCTCCTTTACCTACAGAGGTTGAAGATGAGTGGCGAGTCTTTCACGAGCAAATTCCGCTTCTGAACAATTTACGTATTGAACGTCATGTTATGATATGTAGTACGGTGTGTGTACAAATCCATATGTTTTCCGATGCTTCTGAGAGGGCCTTTGGAGCTTGCGCATACATGCGTACCAAGGACTCGTCCGGTAAAATTAAGGTTGCTATTTTGTCATCGAGGTCTAGAGTTTCACCGTTGAAAACACAATCAATCCCCAGACTTGAGCTTCGCGGCGCATTGATGGCATCTGAACTATACTTGAAGGTGAAAGAATCAATCAGGTGTTCTATGGAAGCTTTCTTTTGGACGGACTCATCTACAGTACTACGGTGGCTATTGGCAACGCCGTCAACTTGGACAACATTTGTGGCGAATCGTGTATCCAAGATCCAGTCGCTGACTGAAAACTGTCACTGGAATCATGTTCCTGGGGAACAAAATCCGGCCGATCTTATTTCAAGAGGAGTTGCACCGGAAAATATTATCAACAATGAATTGTGGTGGAAAGGACCTGAATGGCTATCCAAGAATCCGACGTATTGGCCTAAGCAACATAATCTGTCATCTGAAGGTATGGAAGAAGAGAAAAGCCGTGTTGTACTGGCGGTGGTTCCGGAAAACCCCAGCTTCATCGAATGGTATCTAACTCGTTTCCCTAATTTCAATGCTGTTATCCGAAGAACGGCATACTGGTTTCGTTATCTGAACAATCTGCGGTCCCATAAGGGAGGAAAGCGACAAGGTGGTCCGTTAACAACAATAGAGCTTCAACGAGCTGAATATAAGGTCATACAATTGGTGCAGGCAGAAGGTTTCCCAAATGAACTAAAAGCACTGGCACGGGGAGAGAGGGTACCGCGTTCATCACCATTACGCTGGTACAACCCATTTATAGCGGAAGATGGATTATTGAGAGTCGGGGGAGGTTAGGGCATTCTAGAGAGTCTGATGATGCAAAGCACCCCATTGTGCTTCCTGCGATACACTTGCTTACCGAATTGCTTTTCAAACACTATCATATTAAACTCATGCACGCTGGTCCACAATTATTGTTGAGTACGGTTCGGCTCCGATACTGGCCCTTAGGCGGAAGGAATATTGCAAGAACGCATTGTTTCATCAATGTTTGCGATGCTACCGTATGAGACCGACGCTGATTCAACAGTTTATGGCTGATTTACCGGCATCGAGAGTTACGGCAGCGAGACCATTTTCGACTACAGGCGTCGATTATTTAGGGCCGGTGTACGTTAGATCAGGATACCGGCGGACCGCAGTAAAGGCATACGTATCGGTGTTTGTCTGCTTTGTGACGAAGGCGACACACCTAGAATTGGTCACTGATCTTTCGACGGCACGGTTTATTCAGGCTTTGCGGAGATTCACGTCACGTCGGGGAAAATGTGCTACATTGTGGTCCGATAATGGCACTAACTTCGTTGGAGCTAAAAAGCAGATGCGAGAGTTGCTGAAAATCCTGAACACCAAAGAACATCACCAGAAGGTTGCCAAGGAGTGTGCAGACGATGGAATGCAGTGGAAGTTCATGCCCCCCGGAGCTCCCCATTTCGGTGGCCTCTGGGAGGCTGCTGTGCGATCGGCGAAAAAACATCTTTTGAAGGTGCTAGCGGACACGACAGTCTCCTACGAGGATATGACGACTCTTCTAACACAAGTCGAGTGCTGCCTGAACTCGCGGCCTCTGACGCAGCTTTCGGATGATCCTGATGACTTGCGGCCACTCACACCAGGTCATTTCCTGGTTGGTTCTGCTCTCCAATCCATACCATCAGCAGACTACACCGACACAGCTTACGGGAGACTAAAGACGTGGGAAGCTGTACAGAAGAGGTTGCAAAACTTTTGGCGGCGGTGGAAAACCGAGTACCTCAATCAACTACAAGGGCGCGTTAAGTGGTGGAAACCACCAGTTGGAATAAGGCAAGGCAGCTTACCAGTGATTCGTGATGACAACCTACCGCCAACGAAATGGAGAATGGCGCGAATCATTTCGACCCACCCGGGACCAGATGGGGTGGTCCGAGTAGTCACTCTACGAACAACGAACGGGACAGTGGATAGACCGGTGGACAAAATTTGCATCTTACCGGTTGCAACGAATGACGGAGATCTCAATACGAACGAAGCGATCAACTGACTGAAACATAGGTTGTTTCAGGGGGGAGAGGATGTTGGTGAACCACCCTATTGCAGCTACGCTTATCCCCTCGGTGCGGCAAAAGTAGCTCAGTCTCAACATGAGAGCTACCTTAGTTGCTGACAGAAGTACATACTACACATTAACAATTCATTATCATTGTGAAATGTATATACAGAACTAATTGTCCATTTTTGTACGCGGTAAAATTAAGCGTCCGTCCAAAATCTATAAAGGGACGACTTTCTGACTAGTTAATCAGTGTTCTTTGTTAAGTCGAGTAGAATAAGCAGAATTAATAAATATTTAAGCAAGTAAAGTGATGGTTTAAGTAAAAAACCTAGTGAACTTATTGCTACGTGTGATCACAACCCAAGCGAGCGGAGGATTTATTGCGGACTACGGAATCCTATTGGCCTTCCTTTGGCGGCCTTGTCATCCCACACCAAACCCATCCGGACCCTATAGAGCTATCGTACAGGTATAGATATAGATATAGATATGTATAGATATAGATATGTATAGATATAGATATATGTATATATATAGATATATGTATATATATAGATATATGTATATATATATATATATATATATATATATATATATATATATATATATATATATATATATATATATATATATATATATATATATAGATATATATATATATATATAGATATATATATATATATATATATATATATATATATATATATATATATATATATATATATATATATATATTCCCTCGTCATATAGGCCGATCTGTCTGCTCGATACTGCCGGTAAGGTGCTGGAGAAGGTTATCCTTAACAGACTCGTACAGTACACGGAGGGTACAAACGGTCTGTCAAGGAATCAATTCGGCTTCCGAAAAGGCAAATCTACGGTGGATGCAATCTTGTCTGTCACTAAGACAGCCGAGGTGGCAATCCAGCGCAAGAGGACAGGTATCCGCTATTGCGCAGTTGTCACGCTCGACGTGAGAAATGCGTTTAATAGCGCTAGCTGGGACTCCATAGCCAACTCGCTTCGGAACGTCCAAGTGCCGGTGTCGCTGTACAGGATCCTGGAAAATTATTTCCAGAATCGTGTGCTATGCTATAACACGGAGGAGGGTCAGAAGTGCGTTCCAATCACCGCAGGGGTTCCGCAAGGTTCCATACTGGGCCCGGTGTTGTGGAACGTCATGTATGACGAGGTGTTGAAGCTAAAGTTCCCGGTAGGGGTGGTGATTGTCGGCTTTGCGGATGATATCACCCTGGAAGTCTATGGTGAATCTATCAGAGAGGTTGAGTTGACGGCTGCCCACTCTATAAGCATTGTTGAAGAT
Organism: Sabethes cyaneus; assembly: GCF_943734655.1. Classification (NCBI taxonomy): domain Eukaryota; kingdom Metazoa; phylum Arthropoda; class Insecta; order Diptera; family Culicidae; genus Sabethes; species Sabethes cyaneus. The sequence continues at coordinate 124,081,469 of NC_071354.1, forward strand.
TGGATGCGATCCAGGAAACTGGAGCTAGCGCATCATAAAACGGAGGTTATCGTGGTGAACAACCGCAAGTCGGTACAGCAAGCAAAGATCAGCGTCGGGGATTGCACTATTTCGTCAACGCGGTCCTTAAAACTTCTGGGAGTCATGGTCGACGACAAGCTCAAGTTCGGGAGCCACGTCGACTATGCCTGCAAGAAGGCTTCCACAGCTATTTCGGCATTGTCTCGTATGATGTCTAATAGCTCTGCGGTATATGGCAGCAAACGAAGGCTATTAGCCAACGTGGTCCAGTCTATACTTAGGTATGGCGGACCGGTGTGGTCATCGGCGTTAGGTACCAAAAGCTATCTAGCCAAACTGGAAAGCACCTATCGTCTCATGTGCTTGAGAGTGGCGAGTGCGTATCGCACAGTTTCACATGACGCAATCTGCGTCTTAGCAGGTATGATGCCTATTGGCATTATCATCAGCGAAGACGTAGAGTGCTTCAACCAACGTGGAACTAGAGGCATACGGAGTACCACAAGATCGGCCTCGATGACCACATGGCAGCGGGCATGGTCTAATTCCACAAAAGGTCGGTGGACACATCGACTTATCCCGGAACTATCTGGGTGGGTCAACAGGCGCCACGGCGAAGTCAACTTCCACCTGACACAGATTCTGTCAGGGCATGGTTGCTTCAGACAGTATCTGCATAAGTTTGGGCATGCGGAGTCCCCCGCGTGTCCCGAATGCGTGGATGTTGAGGAAACGGCAGAACATGCTTTCTTCATATGCCCTCGTTTCGCGGGCGCGAGAAGCAGCATGATGGCAGTGAGCGGACAGGACACTACCCCGGATAACTTAGTCCAAAAGATGTGTTCCAGCTCGGATATCTGGGGAGCGGTCAATGCGGCTGCTACCCAGATTGTACTCGAGCTACAAAACCACTGGAGAGCCGATCAACGGCGAATAAACAGCCTAACTACCATAGTCCAGTAGTTATCTAAGCGAGTGCATTAAGCACAATAGCCCCTCCCTGAAGTAATACCGATAAGGTGGTGCCAGGGGGGATTGAGGCTGGTGACTCGAGTAGGGTTTTAGTGGGTCGGGATCCTCACGCCCCATTAGGGGGGTCGGGATACCTAAACCCCACTCCCTGAGTTATTCTTTTCAGGTGTCTGATAGTACCGTATCTTCTAAGGTGCTCAGCAGATTTCCCAACTCGTAAAAAAAAAAAAATATATATATATATATATATATATATATATATATATATATATATATATATATATATATATATATATATATATATATATATATATATATATAGATATATATACATATATATATATAGATATAGATATATTTACATATATATATATATATATATATATATATATATATATATATATATATATCTATACCTATAAAGAAGGATTTCTGTCTGTCTGTCTGTCTGTCTGTCTGTCTGTCTGTCTGTCTGTCTGTCTGTCTGTCTGTTTTGTGTTCCTTATAGAATCAAAAACTACTGAACCAATCGGCGTGAAAATTTGCATGTAGAGGTTTTTAGGGCCAGGAAAGGTTTTAGTGATGGTTAGAGACCCCTCCCCCCACTAAGAGGGGGGGCTCCCATACAAATGAAACACAAATTTCTGCATAATTCGAGAACTAATTAAGCAAATAGAACCAAATTTGGCATGTGGGTGTTTTCGGTGACAAGAATTTATTCTAGGGTAATTTGAGACCCCTCCCCTCTTTATAAGGGGAATTATAACTCCTCTCTCCTTTAAGAGGGGGGGTTTCCATACCAATTTCCTCATAACTCGAGAACTAATCAAGCAAATGGAACCAAATTTGGCATGTGAAGGTTTTCGAGGGCAAGAAAATTTTCTATGTTGAATTAGGACCCCTCCTCACTTTAAGAGGGGGGGCTCCTGTACAAATGAAATACCAATTTCCTCATAACTCGAGAACTAATCAAGCAAATGGAACCAAATTTGGCATGTGTGTGTTTTTGAAGACAAAAGTTTTTTCTTAATGAATTGGGACCGCTCCCCACTTTAAGAGGGGGGGGGGGGCTCCTATACAAACGAAATACAAATTTCCTTATAACTCGAGAGCTAATCCAGCAAATGGAACCAAATTTGGCATGTAGGTGTTTTTGGAGGCAAGAATGTTTTCTATGATGAATAAGAACCTCTCCCCACTTTAGAAGGGGGGGCTCCTATACAAATGAAATACAAATTTCCTCATAACTCGAGAACTAATCAAGCAAATAGAACCAAATTTGGCATGTGGGTGTTTTCGGTGACAAGAATTTATTCTATGGTAAATTGAGACCCCTCCCTCTTTATAAGAGGAATTATAACTCCTCTCCCCTTTAAGAGGGGGGACTTCCATACAAATTTCCTCATAACTCGAGAACTAATCAAGCAAATGCAACCAAATTTGGCATGTGAAGGTTTTCGAGAGCAAGAAAATTTTCTATGGTGAATTAGGACCCCTCCCCACTTTAAGAGGAGGGGCTCCTGTACAAATGAAATACCAATTTCCTCATAACTCGAGAACTAATCAAGCGAATTGAACCAAATTTGGCATGTGTGTGTTTTTGGAGACAATTTTTTTTTCAATGATGAATTGGGACCCCTCCCCACTTTAGGAGGGGGGGTCCTGTACAAACGAGATACAAATTTCCTCATAACTCGAGAACTAATCCAGCAAATGGAACCAAATTTGGCATGTAGGTGTTTTTGGAGGCAAGAATTTTTTCTGTGATGAATTAGGACCTCTTCCCACATTAGGAGGGGGGGCTCCAATACAAATGAAATACAAATTTCCCCATAACTCGAGAACTAATCAAGCAAATGGAACCAACTTTGGCATGTGAAGGTTTTCGAGGGCAAGAAAATTTTCTACGGTGAATTAGGACCCCTCCCCACTCTAAGAGGGAGGGCTCCTGTACAAATGAAATACAAATTTCCTCATAATTCGAGAACTAATCAAGCAAATGGAACCAAATTTGGCATGTGGAGGTTTTTGGAGGCAAAAATATTTTGTATGGTGAATTAGGACCCCTCCTGACTTTAAGAGGGGGGGCTTCTACACAAATAAAATACAAATTTCCTCATAACTCGAGAACTAATCCAGCAAATGGAACCAAATTTGGCATGTAGGTGTTTTTGGAGGCAAGAATTTTTTCTGTGATGAATTAGGACCTCTTCCCACATTAGGAGGGGGGGCTCCAATACAAATGAAATACAAATTTCCCCATAACTCGAGAACTAATCAAGCAAATGGAACCAACTTTGGCATGTGAAGGTTTTCGAGGGCAAGAAAATTTTCTACGGTGAATTAGGACCCCTCCCCACTCTAAGAGGGAGGGCTCCTGTACAAATGAAATACAAATTTCCTCCTAACTCGAGAACTAATCAAGCAAATAGAACAACATTTGGCATGTGGGTGTTTTTGGAGGCAACCATTTTTTCCATGATGAATTAGGACTTCTTACCTTTTTAGGAGGGGGGGGGGGCTCCCATTCAAACGAAATACAAATTTGCTCATAACTTTAGAACTAATCAAGTAAATGGAACCAAATTTGGCATGTGAGAGTTTTAGATGGCAGAATTTTTTTTCTGTGGTGTATTACGACCCCTTTCCCTTTTAAGAGGGTGGGCTTCCATACAAATGAAATACAAATTTCCGTATAATTTGAGTACTAATCAAGCAAATGGAACCAAATTTAGCATGTAGGAGATTTTTGAGTCTTGAATTTATTTTATGATAGTTAGAGACCTCTCACCCCTGTGGTAGGGGGATATGGACTCTCATACAAATAAAACAGAAATTTTGGCGAAACTCAAAAACTAATCCAACTCGAGAAATTCGAGACTCTTCATTAAAACATTAATCAATAACAAGACCACAAAAACTATCTATAGTAACACTAGATCATTCAGGACGAGCCGGTCGCGAGTGTTGCCGGTGACCCGCCGTCGGAAGCGCCGCCCACTGGGGGACTTGCAAAACTCGAGAAGTGATAAAGATCATCCGAGATTCATGATTTATGTACAACACAGGTTAATTTGTGGCAATACGAAGTTTGTCGGGTCAGCTAGTATATATATATATATATATATATATATATATATATATATATATATATATATAAATTATGCTATAAAGTTTCACGTTAGCATAAAAAAATTTATTCACTATACTTTTAACACTTGATCGTTCCTAACTACACACAAGACTGAATTGAAAATTAATTCTATAAGGCTTATATCTACTGAATCTGCTGATGCGTCGTTTCCTCGGGTGGTTCGATTCTGATTCAACCTTTGTCCGCGTGGTTCGATCGGGTCTTGCAGTCGTCATCGGTTGTTGATCGATGGTTGCGTTGATGGTTTGGTTCCTCGGTTTGTTGCTATGGGTCCCGGCTAGGCTTTCGCTGACGTCTTGACTTCGGGTGCGCTTTGGTTGGGTAGTTGTGGTGTAACGCCTCCCCTCTTAGATTGTCGTCCGTCCTCGGGCGATTTACCGAAAAGGATGAGACTTGGTAATGGTGTCGGTTTAATTTGCTTGATAGGGTCTTTAGGTTCCGTGGTGGTTCCAGCATGGTTATGGATTTCTAGGAAGGATTCTTCCTTTGATTTGATTTTTCTGTTGATAATATAAATAGTAAGAGAGCAGATAATGATTAGTATGAGGAGGATTCCTCCTCCAATGGTTGTTCTTCTTTTAGAACGATGCAAATCCAGTTTTACGTCCTGGAGGCTGTTCAAATTTTCCAATTTGAGGTGAGAGAACTCGTTTTGTTCTTCCGTGTAGTTTAGTTGTATCATCTTGCTTCCAAACACTGGAAGGAGGTATTCTTCGTTATTTTCCAGAGAGACTTGGCTATTGTATGTAATGTTCATCACTTTTATTGTGCAATTGTTTGCTTCTATGATTGTCGGAGTGTTGATCAATCTAGAGCTGTTGCATGAATCGGAAATCAGTACTTTTTCGTTTGTGTCAATAAGTATGATTCCTTTCTTGATTTCTTCTACACGGGTAGTTTGTCTTACGGGTTTTATGTCGCATTTTGGTGTGCGGTGATTTAAGAGGTTATGGATGCATTCGTCCTCGAGAAGAGTTGTCTTTTCACATATGTCGCAATGTTCAGTCTGTTTGTAAATGGAGTCTCCATGCTTTGCCACCAGCTTTATGTTTGTGTGGATTCGTGTGTTATTTATGTTGAGCGGTTGAATGTTGATCAGATCGACCTCGTTGTCGTCCAGAATGGGTATTTTCACCAGTATTAGAATTTCGCCTCGGCCTACAATTACGCTTCCTGAGCTATACTGAAATATTTGGTCTAAGTAATCTAATTTTAGTTTCTGTGCATTTAGTCTGTTAAAAATATATTTTTTCTCTTCAAATGAGAATAAATTCCTGTTTAAAACGCTAAATTTGGCAAATTCTATTTGTTCTTCTATATTACTAAGAATTTGGATTATTAAAGTTAGAATTTGTTTGTCTAACGTTTTTGTTGATATGGTCGGATGGCGGTCTTTTATTAAATTTTTGTCTGTATGCAGCATTCGCGTATTGGGTTGTGATGGCATAAGCCTCCTCCAGGCTTTTTGGCCTGTAGCTTCTGACATGCATTGGTAAATCATCCGTCAGTCCGTCTATAAATCTGGTGAGCGTTATTAAGCTCACTAGGCTATTTATTGCTTTTGTTGAGTTAACGTAGTCCTCCATCATTGCTGCTGTTGATTTGATAGCAGTATCGATGGTCTTTATTTTGTTATAATATTCAGTTAACGTCTTTTTTCCTTGGGTAATGTAGAACAAGGATTGAATATGCGACGTTAGATCGCGTCTGTCTCCGTAGGAGTTTAAAATTACTTCCTTGATTTCTGCCCAACCGTTCGGGTTACCAGCAGCAATCAAAATTTCTTTTGCTTCTCCCGTAATTTTATTTTTCACTGCCCTGACCAGTTGACTATACACCGGTTCGTCTTGATAGCTTTTAAAAAGATCAAGAGTATTTTCGGCGTCCTCTAGCCAAGCGTGTGTCTCTTTTTTATTACCCGCAAATGTTGCTAAGTTTTTAATGGGGTCTGGGGTCCTAAATTGTAAGAAGGGATCCTCAGCTTTTGCTTTCAAGTGTCTAATCTGACCGATTAGTTCGTTTTGGTTGTTGGTTAGGCTCTTAATGTGCTGGAGCAAACTTTCAACTGTAATTTGTGGAATCGGAACTGGTTGAACATCGTCCAGTTCCGTATCCGAAAGGTCTGATTTAAATTCAGCCATGCTTGAGTACGAGTACGATATTCACTTTATTCACTTACACTGCGCTTTCGCGATTAGTGGTTAGTTAGTTTTATTTTTTTCTTTTGTGATATATCAGGTGTCTGCTTACCGCTGGTGGGGGCTCGCACCTCTGAATTAGTATGGTTTTTGATTAAAAGTCGTGGATTACTTACAGGTAGATTATTTTCATCTCCTGGAGCCTGGGTAGATAGTGTCGGGTTCCAAGTGGCGGGATTAATCCTCCTTTGTAGACTTGGTGATTGTGCGACTAGATGTTCGCTCTGTTAACACTGTTCACTTCGTTTAACCACTTGCCTTAAGACTGCGCCAATTATGCTATAAAGTTTCACGTTAGCATAAAAAAATTTATTCACTGTACTTTTAACACTTGATCGTTCCTAACTACACACAAGACTGAATTGAAAATTAATTCTATAAGGCTTATATCTACTGAATCTGCTGATGCGTCGTTTCCTCGGGTGGTTCGATTCTGATTCAACCTTTGTCCGCGTGGTTCGATCGGGTCTTGCAGTCGTCATCGGTTGTTGATCGATGGTTGCGTTGATGGTTTGGTTCCTCGGTTTGTTGCTATGGGTCCCGGCTAGGCTTTCGCTGACGTCTTGACTTCGGGTGCGCTTTGGTTGGGTAGTTGTGGTGTAACGTATATATATATATATATATATATATATATATATATATATATATATATATATATATATATATATATATATATATATATATATATATATATATATATATATATATATATATATATATATATATATATATATATATATATATATATCTATATCTGTACGATAGCTCTATAGGGTCCGGATGGGATATATATATATATATATATCTATATATATATATATATATAGATATATATATATATATATAGGGGAATGTCCCCGGTTATGAAACAGGTTTTGTTTTTTAATCATAGCTTTTGAACGGATTATTCAATCCCAAATCTTTTTAAAGCATTTGAAAGATTGAAGACTTACGTATGTTTTTGCTAAAGACAGCATATATTTTTTGCTTGAAATAAAAAAGTAATAGCGAAATTGGGAGAGATAGAATTTTTTGACCACAAAAAAAGTGTCTCCGGTTGTGAAACACTTCGAAAAATCCACAAAAGAAAATAAAAATAAAGAAGAAAATAAAGAAATATGAAATGAAAATAAAATATTACATTCATTTATTAACGGAAAACACGTTAAATGCAAAGTAATTTATCAGTTTCTTAATTTAATCGTCTAAAATGTAAAAACAGAAAGTTCGAGATCTCAAATATGCGGATTTGGCACTCATGTGCCCGAAAAGTGTGTTGAAAATGTTTGTGATCATTAAAGTATTGAATAATCGTTTTTCTGAATTTTTCATAGCCGGAGAACTTCACTGTTTCACAGCCGGGGCGAACGACGAGTTTGCAAAATTTTATGTAAAATTTTTTGTTTAAATTATTTCACATAAAATTTGTCTGTGTAATGAAATAGAGGTCCAAAACTAAGGTTATATGCATTTTACTTCCTTTTTCTATTTTATTTGATAAACAAAAAATCAATCTCAAAATATCTCAAAAAACTTTTTCGGGCAGGTTTTTCGAACACATTTCCTACAAAACATTCTAAAAGCTGTATTTTGATTGTTATTTGCTCAAAAGGTAGAGTACAATGAGACGAGCCGTTGGTAGTAATTTGGTAGTGCTAGTTTAATAAACACGTCAAAAACGATGGGTGTTTCACAACCCGGACCGTTTCACAACAGGGGACAATCCCCTATATATAAGTTAAATTACAAACCTAAAAAATATAGTTTGTAAAAAGATTTATTCAAGAAAACTTACTGCATGCTCTTCGACTACTCAACTCCGACTGACGCTTGAGGTTTCTTCAGACTTGAACGAACGCGACATAGTCGCTAATTTGCGAAGTCAGCAACACGTGAATGGTGTTGCAAACAGCTCGATGCCGGTGCCCGTGGTGCCGCTGCGCGTGTAGAGATCGCTGACGTTGTACATTCCATCTGGGATGGCTCCTCGTGCTGTTTCGTAATTGCTCCCCCCTTAAGAACGGACCGTCCCGGTTCGTTTCGCTCAGGTGATCGACATTTCATATGTCCCTTGGATAAGTAGAGTGCCAAAATTGTGACGATTATTGCGATCGTAATAAATGTCCCGATTGTAGCGTTGACTTGGTGTCTATGTAGTACTTCTAATTGTTGTCGGGTTAGCAGATTGACTTCCTTTAGGTGTTGCAATGTAATATTTGCACTGATCGTTTTGCTGACGATTCGCAACCCGTTCATGGGAATCAATAATGGTTTCTGTACCCAAATGTACTCTTTGTCTGAGAATGAAAATTGGTTTATAGTGACGGTACAGTTGCGAAAAAATATAAGTGTGCTTCCAGAGATATTTCGTCTGGACAACCCACAATTTGATGTGATTGGAATACTTCCTTCTCCGTCAACCACGATGTAGTTGTCTGTGATTCGTCTAATTTGAATCGCAGATGAGGTTTCTATGAGATCACAGCTACCTGATATTCCTCTTAAAAGTTTCGAATAGCATGTATCGGCGGAAACATTTTCGACCTGATTTTTGTCACAAAGGACACTCTCTCCTATCTTCGGGCATTTTCCATGTATTAAAAACGTATTCTGATCATTAGTCAGTACTTCTCTAGCGCGTAGTTGCAGCGATTTTCCGTGTTTCACGACAGATTCCATAAGTTGATTTTATATGGGTCATTGTGCCAAAACGGGAGAATTTGTCTACTGCCGTGAGGAAGATGTTGGGTTGAGCAATAAAAATGTCAAGGTGGATAGTTTCGAATGGTTTGTTAGGAATTTCTGGTTTATGCAATGTAATGCGATATGGGTTTCTTTCATACTTGTTTTCCAGACACGTTCCGCACAGATTAACGTATCGTTGAATCTAACGTTTCATGCTTAGGAAATAGTATTCTTTAATAATTTGATTATGATTCTCTTGTGCTCCGCGATGCGCACGTTCATGAATATTAGCAATAACTGCGTTCTGCTCTTCTAACATTCTTAAATCAACAAGGATCTTTTGACTAATTCTCACTTTAAAGGTACGACTTCTACTAAAATATTTTCGGTACACAATTTGCAAAGTGTTGATGAGTGATTCTTCACACATGATGCAATTTACTTTATTAGGGCTCATATATTGTTTAAAAATATCGAGAACTTTAACAACGGAAAAATCTGTTCGTGTAATTACTCTTCTATGGATCTTCGGAAAAATCTCCTCGTATTCATTTGCGTCTACGGTGCCTTTCTTTAAAATAATCTGGCTATGGAAAAAATTTATTGGCAGCTCAGTCATTGGTATAAAGTTACCATCGTCCGTGTCTGCTGAATGACAAGTGGCTAAATCTGATGCATCATCTACATCGTTTGAATTAATTTCTTCCTTCTGAATTCTTGATAAGCCGTCAGCTACAACATTTTGTCTCCCTGGCCTATATCGTACTTCATAATCAAACGCTTGGAGACGTAATTGCCATCTTAGCATTTTATCATTCGGATCTTTTAAGCTGAACATGTATGTAAGTGGCTTATGATCCGTAAACAAAGTAAATCTTTTACCATACAAATAGGGGCGGAAGTATTTACATGCCCTTGTTATTACCAGGAACTCCTTTTCAATAACCGAGTAATTTTCCTTAGTTGTAGACAAGGTCCTTGAGGCAAACGCTACTGGTCTATCCTGACCGATAGGTCCTTGAGATAGTACAGCTCCTATGGCGAATTTACTTACGTCTGTGGTTAAAATAAACGGTCTAGAAAAGTCCGGATACTGTAACACATGACTGCTTGTGAGAATGTTTTTACATTTCTCAAAAGCTTTCAAAAAATCTTCGTCGTGAACTATTTTCTCATTTTTCTTCAGCGCCTTCGTTAAAGGTTTAACGATTCGTGCGAAGTCTTTAATAAAACGCCGGTAGTAGCCTATCGTTCCGAGAAAACCTCTCAATTCGATCTCAGTTTTTGGAATCGGCCACTTTTTGATAACGGCAACCTTATCGGGGTTCAGTTTTACATCTTCCGATGTTACGACGTGACCTAGGAAAGCCACTTCTTTACATAAAAATTCTGATTTATCAAGTTGAACCTTTAAATTATATTTTTCTAAGGCATCGAACACCTTTCGTAGATTTGTTAAATGTTCTTGTAATGATGTGGAATATATGATGATATCATCCATATAGACATACTTTTCCAATCAGATCTCGCAACACGTTGTCCATCACTCTCTGGAATGTGGATGGCGCGTTCTTTAGCCCGAATGGCATTTTAAGAAATTCGTGCCATGCTCGACTGCGAAGGCAGTCTTCGGAACACCTTTTGGGTTGACTTCAATCTGTTGAAACCCAGATGCCAAATCCAAAGTCGTGAAGTAATTGCATCGACCGAGTTTATCCAATACCTCAGTGATGTTCGGGATAGGGTACTTGTCGTCTACCGTCTTCTCATTAAGTTTCCGGTAGTCTACTACAAGTCTCCATTTTTTTAATCCTGACGCATCTTTCTTTTTCGGCACCACCCAAATTGGCAATGACCATGGAGAATTTGATGGTCTAATTATACCTTGCTGTAAAAGGTCCTTTATTTGTCGCTGTACCTCATCTTTTAAACAAAAAGGGTATCTGTAACTCTTGGTATACACCGGAATATCGTCTTTCGTATCTATTCGATGTTTGACCACATTCGTGAAGGATAAACTTTCTGATTTCAGATGGAACATAGATTGATAATGGGAGATGAGTTTAACTAGCTTAACGCGTTCTTCGTCATTCAAATGTTCCAAACGCAGCTGATCTCGCAGCTCTGGTCTCATTCCATTAAATTCTTGTGTAAGAGGGGTTACTATTTCGAAATTATTAGCCTCTATTTTTCCTTTCGGCAGGGCTATATTAATCGTGTCGTTTGTATAATTTGTTACGACAACATTAGCAAAGTAGTTTTCGGCTTTATAAATGCTAGAATGGATAAAAGAACGGTTATCGATCTGCACATCGTTTGCGACAAGAAATTCACCTTCTTTTTGAAATAACGGTAGTCTTACGATTTTTGTTTCGTTAGCATGGAATTTAACTCTGGTTCTTTCTGGAAATCTCTTGTACATTGGAATATCTGCGGATGGCAATTTTAGGACGTTGTCTCTTGTTAAAATAACAGCGTCTAGCTCACAAAGGGATTCATATCCTATTAATCCATCGAAGTAATCATGAAATTCGAAAATTATAAATGGTAAATCAGGTGTTTCACACAGGTCTGAAAAATGGTTCAAATATGTAAACTGGTTGACTTCATGTTTGCCACTAACATTTTTAATTTTTAGTGGGGTTGTTTGGTAAACTGTAAATAAGTTTTTGTGTCTTGGACTAATGAATGATTTATTAGCGCCTGTATCAATAAGAAATTTAAGTGGTCCATTAGGACTTTCTATAATGGTGTATGGTACGCAATTTGACGTTAGGTCAGGTTGATTGCGTCTGACTCCACCTGCAAATTCATTTCGTGTTCGTTATTATTAGTTTCTGCATAATTTTCGGGAGGATATTCGGGAACATATTCCTCTTCTTCTAAACTTCTTCCGCTGTATCTTCCACTTCTTGGCTGGATAATTCCTGCCGTGGATAGTGCGTCCTGACTATTGGGTCTGTATTTGCTCTGTTTGCAATTTGAAGAGATTGTCCGTTTCTGGGTCCAAATCTCATAGGTTGAAAAGTTCGAAATTGATGCGAGTTGGATGTGGAAGGTTTATCAAAATTATTTTGATTGAAGTTAGGTCTTATTTGGTTTGCTGTGGGAAGATTAAAATGTTCTTGTGGAACAGGTCTGTTGAAATTATTTTGTTGAAAATTGGGTTTCATTTGATTTGTGATAGGAAGGTTGAAACGTTCCTGTATGATAGGTCTATTGAAATTATTTTGTTGAAAATTGGGTCTTGTTAAGTGCATTATAGGTGCAGCTCTAACTGAAGGGTATGGACGTTCAGTTAATTTTTGAGTGCGAGTATTTACTTCGCATTCTCCGCTTTTTCTGGCTAATTTGTAAGCTTTTTCCATTGCCAACTGATAAGCCTGATTCAAGCTATTTGGTTGAAGCAATCCGACTTGGGAAGAGTACGGCTCTTCTAACCCGTCTATGAATTTCTCCAGGCAGATTTTATCTACAAACCGGACAATTTCATTTGGATGTTCCCATTGATCATCCATTTGTATGTGGGTGGATATTCCCGTATACACGTCTCTGACTTGAGCGTAATGCTCCGTCACCGACTTTCTTCCCTGCTTTGCAGAGAAAAGTTTTTGGAGAAGTGTGGACATCTCACGCTTATCCCCGTAAAATAATTTTAGTTGTTCTTTAATTTTGCTCCATATCAACGGAGTACCATTGGAGGCTAGTAAGTCTCCAGCGTCTCCAATAATCTTATTTCTGATCTCCTGTAGCCAAAGCTCCAGCATTTCAGTTCCATCTAAGTGTTTGTACACATTCAGGATCCTCTCGACTGAGTTGATCCATCCATTCACTTGTTTTGCATTTCCGACGAAATGCGGGATGTTTTTTATCAGATCGGGCACTCGCCCTTTCTGGCATTCCCTATCGATGTCGTCTCTGGCAGGCTCGGCAACCGCCTGTCTCAGAGTCGCCAATTCTGCATCCTTACTGTTCAACGTGCCGGTTAGTTCGGCCACTCTCTGTCTTAATTCCTCTAGAGTCTGGTCCATTCTTACTCTGGACCTTAACAACATTCACTTTAGATTATTTAATTTTTTTGTTCTTTTACGTTAGTTCGCGGCCTATCGGTGATATTCTACTGAGTCGCTTACCACTGGTGGGGGCTCGTCAGTGTGTTATTAGTATGATTTAATTTTTTCGAGCAAAGACTGGTGAACCTTAGCACGGCTTCCAGTCTTGCTTTTTAAATTAATTTTTAATTAGTGCAAAACTCACCACAAGCTCGTTGGTGTTCCTCCAAGAGCGGTTTCCCGGATGAGTCCTGGTTATTTCTCGGATGTTACGACTAGAGTGACTATATACAGAGTGGCGACAATGTCAAAATTGGAATGATAATTATCTGTCAGTGTCATTCCAATCGAGCAGACGACCTATCCAACGCGTATGCAGGAAAGAGAAAGAAAAACCTTTGAAAAAACGCATTGCATACATTTGGGATGACTTGTCGCCACTCTGTATATAGTCACTCTAGTTACGACATCCGCTCCGACTGCGCCAGTTAAATTACAAACCTAAAAAATATAGTTTTTAAAAAGATTTATTCAAGAAAACTTACTGCATGCTCTTCGACTACTCAACTCCGACTGACGCTTGAGGTTTCTTCAGACTTGAACGAACGCGACATAGTCGCTAATTTGCGAAGTCAGCAACACGTGAATGGTGTTGCAAACAGCTCGATGCCGGTGCCCGTGGTGCCGCTGCGCGTGTAGAGATCGCTGACGTTGTACATTCCATCTGGGATGGCTCCTCGTGCTGTTTCGTAATTTATATATATATATATATATACTAGCTGACCCGACAAACTTCGTATTGCCACAAATTAACCTGTGTTGTACATAAATCATGAATCTCGGATGATCTTTGTCACTTCTCGAGTTTTGCAAGCCCCCCAGTGGGCGGCGCTTCCGACGGCGCTTCTCGCGACCGGCTCGTCCTGAATGATCTAGTGTTACTATAGATAGTTTTTGTGGTCTTGTTATTGATTAATGTTTTATGGAAGAGTCTCGAATTTCTCGAGTTGGATTAGTTTTTGAGTTTCGCAAAAATTTCTGTTTTATTTTTATGAGAGTCCATATCCCCCTACCACAGGGGTGAGAGGTCTCTAACTATCATAAAATAAATTCAAGACTCAAAAATCTCCTACATGCTAAATTTGGTTCCATTTGCTTGATTAGTACTCAAATTATAAGGAAATTTGTATTTCATTTGTATGGGAGCCTACCCTCTTAAAAGGGAAAGGGGTCGTAATACACCACAGAAAAAAAATTCTGCCATCTAAAACTCTCACATGCCAAATTTGGTTCCATTTGCTTGATTAGTTCTAAAGTTATGAGCAAATTTGTATTTCGTTTGTACAGGAGCCCCTCCTCTTAAAGTGGGGAGGGGTCCTAATTCACCATAGAAAATTTTCTTGCTCTCGAAAACCTTCACATGCCAAATTTGCCACATGCCACATGCCAACATGCCGAATTTGGTTCTATTTGCTTGATTAGTTCTCGAGTTATGGGGAAATTTGTATTTCATTTGTATTGGAGCCCCCCCCCCTCCTAATGTGGGAAGCGGTCCTAATTTATCACAGAAAAAATTCTTGTCTCCAAAAACACCTACACGCCAAATTTGGTTCCATTTGCTGGATTAGTTCTCGAGTTATGAGGAAATTTGTATTTCGTTTGTATAGGACCCCCCTCCTAAAGTGGGAAGGGGTCCCAATTCATCATTGAAAAAAAAATTGTCTCCAAAAACACACACATGCCAAATTTGGTTCAATTCGCTTGATTAGTTCTCGAGTTATGAGGAAATTTGTATTTCATTTGTACAGGAGCCCCTCCTCTTAAAGTGGGGAGGGGTCCTAATTCACCATAGAAAATTTTCTTGCTCTCGAAAACCTTCACATGCCAAATTTGGTTGCATTTGCTTGATTAGTTCTCGAGTTATGAGGAAATTTGTATGGAAGTCCCCCCTCTTAAAGGGGAGAGGAGTTATAATTCCTCTTATAAAGAGGAGAGGGGTCTCAATTCACCATAGAATAAATTCTTGTCACCAAAAAAAACACCCACATGCCAAATGTTGTTCTATTTGCTTGATTAGTTCTCGAGTTAGGAGGAAATTTGTATTTCATTTGTACAGGAGCCCCCCCTCTTAGAGTGGGGAGGGGTCCTAATTCACCGTAGAAAATTTTCTTGCCCTCGAAAACCTTCACATGCCAAAGTTGGTTCCATTTGCTTGATTAGTTCTCGAGTTATGAGGAAATTTGTATGGAAGCCCCCCCTCTTAAAGGGGAGAGGAGTTACAATTCCCCTTATAAAGAGGGAGGGGTCTCAATTTACCATAGAATAAATTCTTGTCACCGAAAACACCCACATGCCAAATTTGGTTCTATTTGCTTGATTAGTTCTCGAGTTATGAGGAAATTTGTATTTCATTTGTATAGGAGCCCCCCCTCCTAAAGTGGGGAGAGGTTCTTATTCATCGTAGAAAACATTCTTGCCTCCAAAAACACCTACATGCCAAATTTGGTTCCATTTGCTGGATTAGCTCTCGAGTTATAAGGAAATTTGTATTTCGTTTGTATAGGAGCCCACTCCCTCTTAAAGTGGGGAGGGGTCCCAATTCATCATAGAAAAAAATTTTGTCTTCAAAAACACACACATGCCAAATTTGGTTCCATTTGCTTGATTAGTTCTCGAGTTATGAGGAAATTGGTATTTCATTTGTACAGGAGCCCCCCCTCTTAAAGTGAGGAGGGGTCCTAATTCAACATAGAAAATTTTCTTGCCCTCGAAAACCTTCACATGCCAAATTTGGTTCCATTTGCTTGATTAGTTCTCGAGTTATGAGGAAATTTGTATGGAAACCCCCCCTCTTAAAGGGGAGAGGAGTTATAATTCCCCTTATAAAGAGGGGAGGGGTCTCAAATTACCCTAGAATAAATTCTTGTCACCGAAAACACCCACATGCCAAATGTTGTTCTATTTGCTTGATTAGTTCTCGAGTTATGCAGAAATTTGTGTTTCATTTGTATTGGAGCCCCCCCCCCTCCTAATGTGGGAAGCGGTCCTAATTTATCACAGAAAAAATTCTTGTCTCCAAAAACACCTACACGCCAAATTTGGTTCCATTTGCTGGATTAGTTCTCGAGTTATGAGGAAATTTGTATTTCGTTTGTATAGGACCCCCCTCCTAAAGTGGGGAGGGGTCCCAATTCATCATTGAAAAAAAAATTGTCTCCAAAAACACACACATGCCAAATTTGGTTCAATTCGCTTGATTAGTTCTCGAGTTATGAGGAAATTTGTATTTCATTTGTACAGGAGCCCCTCCTCTTAAAGTGGGGAGGGGTCCTAATTCACCATAGAAAATTTTCTTGCTCTCGAAAACCTTCACATGCCAAATTTGGTTGCATTTGCTTGATTAGTTCTCGAGTTATGAGGAAATTTGTATGGAAGTCCCCCCTCTTAAAGGGGAGAGGAGTTATAATTCCTCTTATAAAGAGGAGAGGGGTCTCAATTCACCATAGAATAAATTCTTGTCACCAAAAAAAACACCCACATGCCAAATGTTGTTCTATTTGCTTGATTAGTTCTCGAGTTATGAGGAAATTTGTATTTCATTTGTATAGGAGCCCCCCCTCCTAAAGTGGGGAGAGGTTCTTATTCATCGTAGAAAACATTCTTGCCTCCAAAAACACCTACATGCCAAATTTGGTTCCATTTGCTGGATTAGCTCTCGAGTTATAAGGAAATTTGTATTTCGTTTGTATAGGAGCCCACTCCCTCTTAAAGTGGGGAGGGGTCCCAATTCATCATAGAAAAAAATTTTGTCTTCAAAAACACACACATGCCAAATTTGGTTCCATTTGCTTGATTAGTTCTCGAGTTATGAGGAAATTGGTATTTCATTTGTACAGGAGCCCCCCCTCTTAAAGTGAGGAGGGGTCCTAATTCAACATAGAAAATTTTCTTGCCCTCGAAAACCTTCACATGCCAAATTTGGTTCCATTTGCTTGATTAGTTCTCGAGTTATGAGGAAATTTGTATGGAAACCCCCCCTCTTAAAGGGGAGAGGAGTTATAATTCCCCTTATAAAGAGGGGAGGGGTCTCAAATTACCCTAGAATAAATTCTTGTCACCGAAAACACCCACATGCCAAATGTTGTTCTATTTGCTTGATTAGTTCTCGAGTTATGCAGAAATTTGTGTTTCATTTGTATGGGAGCCCCCCCTCTTAGTGGGGGGAGGGGTCTCTAACCATCACTAAAACCTTTCCTGGCCCCAAAAACCTCTACATGCAAATTTTCACGCCGATTGGTTCAGTAGTTTTTGATTCTATAAGGAACACAGGACAGACAGACAGACAGACAGACAGAAATCCTTCTTTATAGGTATAGATATATATATATATATATATATATATATATATATATATATATATATATATATATATATATATATATATATATATATATATATATATATATATAGATATATATATATATATATATATAATATAAGACCAAATACATGAAAGGAAGAGGCTCAAAGGAAACAAATGTGCACCTCCCACGGACGGTAACCGTTGACGGCGACGAACTAGAAGTGGTAGAAGAATTCGTGTATTTGGATCGCTGGTGACCGCGGACAACAACACTAGTAAGGAGATCCAGCGGCGCATCCAAGCGGGAAATCGGGCCTACTTTGCCCTTCGTAAAACGCTACGATCAGGAAGCATACGCCGCCGCACGAAGCTAACAATGTACAAAACCATTATTAGACCGGTAGTTCTTTATGGACTTGAAGCCGTGACGCTACTTACGGAGGACATACGCGCCCTTGCCGCGTTTGAGCGGAAAGTGCTGCGGACGATATTTGGCGGAGTACAAACTAAAAGCGGAGAGTGGCGGAGGCGTATGAATCACGAGCTACAGGCACTGCTTGGGGAGACTCCCATCGTACATCTAGCGAAAGTTAGCAGGCTACGGTGGGCCGGACACGTCGTAAGGATGCCGGACGACAGTGCGATGAAAATAGTCCTCTTCAACAACCCCACCGGCACCAGGAACAGGGGGGCCCAACGTGCACGATGGCTCGACCAGGTCGAAAGTGATTTGCGACTTCTGAGACGACTAGGAAATTGGCGACGAGTGGCCCAAGACCGAGTTGAATGGAGACGAGTGCTTGAAACAGCACGAGCCACCCCGGCTCTATGCTGCTGAAGAAGAAGATATATATATATATAAATATATATATATATATATATATATATATATATATATATATATATATATATATATATATATATATATATATATATATATATATATATATATATATATGGAAAAAATGTCTCAATGTAGACGTCTCTCCCCTATTTACGGGTACACCATATCAGTCACCCATGGTGTGTATGCCATACTACACTTACCTGTAATTAATTCTATTTTATTTGATTGGATGTAAGATATCATCACTGGATTTCAAAATAGAACATAAATGGTTTTACAGTGAATAATGTTTGTGTATATATATTTTCAATTTATTCTCTCAAAATATTCAATGTTTGGAAAACAAATTCACTGCTTCTCGAAGTGTAGTATTTCTGGTATCTGGAATGACTAATACTGCTATAAGACATTTTAAGAGAATTACTCCTCCAAAAACAATTATTTTTATGTATGTGCTTTGAGGATTGCTTGGGACATTAAAATATATAATATAAACAATCATATGTCCAACGTATTCACAGAAAAGGATGTTTATGACTGATAAGACCTTTTTCTTTGGTGGAAATGCTTCTGATAATAATATTTCCGAAACGGGTAACATGCCAAAGGTATTGAATACCTCCGCCGTAATATAAAGAAACGGTGCTACCCATGGTTGTAAATATTCATGGGTAGCCAATACAATTCCAAAAGCTAGAAGAAATGAACCAGTGAAAGTAGATGATATTGCATACTGAAATCGTCTGGGTAGAACATCTATAATAAAAATTGCAATAAAAATAGCAATTAATTTACTAAGCATTAATATTGGCGGAGCCCAGTTATGACTCGTAAGCGTTAAATAGAACATCGAAGACATGAACGCCATTTTCGCCAAATTCATTGAGTAGTTAAAAAATAAAAGATTTGCCAACTTCAGCATTAACACTAATTGAAAAGGTTTGAAATTTCCTTCAGTAATAAACATCTTTGATAACATGCTGCTTTCTGATACTAATAATTTCATGTCATTAAATTCTTGTGTAGCTGCAGTGGTTTCTGAGGACTGATTTCGCAGTAGTTTCAAAGTATTCATTGAAGCAGTCTCATCTTTATAAATTGATATTATATAGATAGGTGAGTCGATTGTAAGAAAAAATGATAATGCGATCGCACCACAACTCAACGGCATAATAATAATTCCTAGTGCTCGGTTTGGATGCATTGCTGGCTCAACAATGTAAACTGGATTCGTCGTTACCATTGAGATTACTGAAAATACTGAAACAACAATTACAGATTATTTTGCGTATTGTCATTGGCGGAACTAGCGCTCATTTCTAGGGGGGCTATAGCCCCGGCATTTTTTTCGACCATTTTATTGGTCGGCCAAGTCAATTTTCCTCCCTAGCCCCCCCTAGTTCCGCCTATGCGTATTGTACTAAAATTTGACATACATATAATTTTGTTCTTATTTATATACTAGCTGACCCGACAAACTTTGTATTGCCACAAATTAAAATGTGTTGTACAATCACATTCGGCGTGATTGTATAACATTTCGCCGAATACCATTTCGCAAAAACACCTTACGCGGAATGTACCATTTCACGGAAAACCTTTTTGTGGAAAGTACCATTTCGATCCTCTTGCTAGACAGAAGTGATTTCTGCGGGGGGCTGCAGATAGTTTTTGGTGCTCTTGTTATTGTCTGTTGTATTTTATGGTAGAGTCTAAAATTTCTCGAGTTCAATTAGTTTTTGAGTTACGCAAAAATTTCTGTTTTGTTTGTATGAGAGTCAGGGGTGAGGGGTCTCAAACCATCATAAAAAAATCCTGCCTACAAAATCCCTCACATGCCAAATTTGGTTCCATTTGCTTGATTAGTTCTCTAGTTATGAGGATATTTGTATTTCATTTATAGGAGCCCTCACCACTATTGAAGGTGGGAGGTTTAAATTCCCCTCCTAAAGAGGGGAGGGGTCTCAATTCACCATAGAAAAAAAATTGCCTACAAAAACACCCACATGCTAAATTTGGTTCCATATGCTTGATTAGTTCTCGAGTTATGAGGAAATTTGTATTTCATTTGTATGGAGCCCACCCTTCTTAAAAGGTAAGGGGTCCTAATTCATCATAGAAAAAGATCTTGCCTCCAAAAACACTCACTTGCCAAATATGGTTCCATTTGATTGATTAGTTCTCGAGTTATGAGGAAATTTGTATTTCATTTGTATAGGAGCCCCCCTCCCAAAGAGGGGAGGGGTCCTAATTCACCATAGAAAAAATTCTTGCCTCTAATGTGGGGGTTACATGCCAAATTTGAAAGCCTCCCCCCTCTTAAAGGGGAGAGAAGTCATAATTCCCCTCCTAAAGATGGGAGGGGTCTCAATTTACCATAGAAAAAATGGTTGTCACCAAAAACACCCACATGCCAAATTTTGTTCCATTTGCTTGATTAGTTCTCGAGTTATGCAGAAATTTGTGTATCATTTGTATGGGAGCCCCCCCCCCTCTTTGTGGGGGGAGGGGTCTCTAACCATCATAAGAACCTTCCCTGGCCGCAAAACCTCTGTTGGAAATTGCCAACGGAATCGAAGGGGTTAATTTTCCGTAGTAATAATCTCCTACAGAAAAGAATTTTTTTTCCTGTATGGACTCATCACTGCGACCAGTATAGTTTGATCTATTGTGATATCGCCCGGGTGTTTGCTGTATATAACCCGCACTACATTTATTTTGGCTATAGTCGCTATTGAGTGAGCGATATGCTTATTGAATTTTATGCGTGCTTGTGTGTAATTTTGAGTACCCTTCCTTCAATGCATTTTCTCTACTTTACCCACCTCGTTCCACATGACAGCGCCGTCTCCAATTATAGCCATCCCTGGAATAGCTAACCAATGCATTGAATTATAAGGGTCTCATTTTTGCACTGTCAATAGGCCATCTTGTTGAATGCTGCTCAACTTTACTCGCTACTCGATGGCGTGTGCGCTTGTTGGCTAGCACACTAGCTGTGTGGCATCATAGTTGCGAGTAACTAGCGACGCAGCGAGGGGGTTTTTAATTTAATTAATTTTATAGCACCAGAAATACCAAATATTTTTACTAATTTTGAAATTGTAAATGCAATGTGAATTAATTCAAGTAATTCCTCGTAATACTTCATATTTACCAATTAAACATCTATGAAGAAGTTAGAATTAAATAACATGAGATAACTCTTATGTAAATTGTACATTGTGTTAAACGTGATCTAGCAACGATTTGTTTGTATGTACGGCATCGCTGCCGAATACGTTTTAGATTTATCAAAGCCCCTCGCATACTAGCTTACTTGCCGATTTGTGTGTCATCGTGACTCGCGCATTCGCTAACTCGCACACTCGTGAAATCGCTGACTAGCAACCTTAAAACTCGCCCAGTGTCATCGACGCTTTACTTGACAAAATAAACGATATTTGCCCCCGCGACGATTCCGGCGATGGTTTCGCCCGCGACGGTTATAATTCATCGCGTACGAAAGGGTGGGAAATTGATAATATGTTTACGTCGTTTAATGCAGTCAAATTTTGCTTACGTCGAAATTAACTTTAGTATATTATGCTGTATTATAGGCTTTAGCGTAAACAGTTTTGTGTTTTGGTTCGTCGTTCGTATCATTGTGAATTAAAAAAAACTCGAGGAAAAACTAAAATAAAGCTAACCGAATAAAAACCACAAGTTCACACAAAATGACGAAAGTGACTGTGGTGCATTTCTTTTTTTCTTTTGTTACTTCCGCTGATTGTGTAAGACCGTATGTCAAATGACAATTCGTTTCATACATTCGTCCCACCCCATCGGCAGGCAACCATGTTTTCGCCGCTAATATCTCGTGTGTGCGAAAATGAGATAGCATATCAGCACTGCGTTTCACTCAACTGCCAGTAGTCTGATTTGGGCCCGCTGTTAAATTTTGAGCAGGACATGCTGTCGCTGACGTTCACTGCAGCTCGATATAGAGATGTCGATGGGGTGATTCGTCCCGAAGCGGTGTAAGTAAAAAATATAACTGTAGGGATGTTCGGTCATATTGTCAAAATTGTTTAAACTTCTTGAAGAGTCGATTTTCGTTAATCTAATCTAATAGGTGCCTTCATGACATCACGGAGAATAAAAATGTAGGGGAGACCAGGTAGACTTGATCCCTTGGGACACTTGATCCATTCATTGTTTCTCAGTAAATACAATGTTGTTTTTATGTAGAAAAAAAACAAAGTTGTACATTTCATTCAACTAACAAAATTGCAAAACAAAAATGTAATAAATTTTTACATTGCAAGGAAAATATAATATAATAAGATTTGCAACGGAATAATTCTCTATACTTCTTTTTTTAGTGAAGTCCAACTTTTTGGCTACGGAAAACTGCCTTGAAATTTTTGAATTACTATTCAAACAAAAAATTAGCTAAACATGTTTATTCATTGATGCTGTATACATTTTACAATAAAACTTGTGTATATTTTACAAAATTAATTTTCAGTAAAACTTACTACGACAGGTACACTTGATCCACATAATTTCAGTGACACTTGATCCTTTTGTTAGGTAGTGAAGAGCTTGGAGGCCGTTATGTCGAAAATAATAAAATGAACAATTCTCCATGTCGTAAACATTCGTTATGTAAAAATCACGAATAGTCTGGAAATCCGGTCAGAACGACCGTAAAAATGTTCAATTTGAATGTAATGACACTTAAGCGATATGTGAGAAAGCGAAAAAATACTTCTGAAAAGATCATTTACCAACCGGACTACGGAGGAGCAACCTGTGCATTTTCCAAGGATGAAGAAAGACTGCTCGGACAAAGAATTCATCTGAACAAAACAGCTCATCTTCTTTGAAGAATTCTATTAATCAGGTATCAAAATCGATGATTCCGAACAATACAATTATCAAAACACCTGTAAATATAAAACCATTACCAAAGGCATCACCACGTAAAAATATGCGAAGAGTATGAAAACGAGGAGATACACATCCTTACAGATGCACCAACGAAATCTGCTCTGATTATTAAACAGGAAAAATATAATGCTTCAAAAATTAAAACCCAACGAAAAAGTTCTCGTCGCAAATTATAAAAGATGTCCAAAGCTATACTTTTACAGATCGATGCACTTAACGATTTCTAAATACTTTTTATACTTTTGAATTAAACTGTTATTCACTAAATAATGATACTATATGAACTAGGTCTATTTTAATAAAACTTCCAAATGAAAGTTTAGCTTTAAAAATATATATTTGCAAATGGATCAATTATGCCTAAACGGGGGATCAAGTCTCCCGCATATTTTGAATATGTACAATTTTCTGTACTTTCCAAAATATCTCATATCTTTTGTTTAGCGCTACGTATCACTAACTGATAAATTGTAGGTAGTAAGCTGTATTGTGAACTGCCGAAAAATTGAAAACCCAGGTTTTTTTTTCTAGTAGACTTTTGAGAAATATACAAAAAACAAAATGGGGATCAAGTCTCCCTTGTTTCCCCTAGTTTCAACCATATTTATGGTTATTTTACGCACAAACAAAAATTTCGTTTTGTTTCAAACTGAAATGTATGATTGAAATGAAAATATTTATTGTTACATCAATGTGAACTTCAAATTTGAAAATACTTTACTTTCAATTCAAAACTGTTATTTACTTGATTCAATCAGAATCTCGTTTGGAAACAACAATATTGTCAGGTTGCTATAAAAATATTTTATTGAGGCTTAAAACAACACTCATTTTGTTTGAAACAAACTGGAGCTTTTTCGCTCCGTGATGTTATATAGTAACATAGCATAAAAACCGTTTTTTGACATTTTGCGACTTAAGTCCCTTTGAAAAATTTCCCGAGAATTATAATTAAATTGTATTGCGGATTTTCGGCTTTGCAGTCAGTTTTATATTGAAAACGGTTTTTTTATACTGCCTGACGTTTCGGCCTTTGGTTTTGGCCGTTTTCAAAGGTAACTGCAATAGTTTATTTATTATAATAACAGGATATAACTTTAACACATTGAACATAAAAATATATTTTTTGACCTCTACTCACTACGGTTACGTTTTCTTGTCTAATCGTTGATTGCCAACGGAAGGAAGTTCGAATTAAAACAGCTCCAATTGCATTGGTTTGGTGACAAAATAATGTACACACCTAAACCTTTTGACCATAGTGCACAACTGAATCGTTTTTAAAAAATGGTGCGCAAAAATCGATCAACTGCGGTGAGCTGAAACAGGGCTATTAGGGTTGTGGAATATGATAGACCAGTGGTGCCCAGGCATAGGCATGGAGCGGGCCAAACGAGATCGCCCCATAAATGTCGCGGGCCGCAAATTCCTCTCGCCATTCCTGCGCATAACAAAATGCAAAATATGCGGCAACAACAACCATTTTCTGGAAATTACCACAAGATTTAAACCGGAAAGCATTCGAAACTACAAAATGCACGAGGCATTATGGCTGATTTTAGTGACCCCTGTGTCATCAAAAAAGTTACCCATAAGTCCTCCATCTCTCAAATCAGCCCGCGGGCCGCAAAAAACATCTTGAAGGGCCGCGGTTTGGCCATCACTGTGATAGACACTCATGAGAGTTGTATAGGAGACGGTAGACATTGCTGTGCTCTTTTCGATTGCTTATTGTTTTTGATGGTATGTAAGATGCCAGCGTACGTACTGCTCAAATTGTCTACATCGCTACGATAATTAACAGTGTTGGGAGTGTTAGTAATGTGACACATCTCAAGTATTGGAAGAGTTGTGGTTCGATAACTGCGGTCAATTATTTTAGTTTTGCTTACATCGAAATTGTGTTGGTGTTGTATCATATGGTCAATTAAAGCTGTTCTGTCACCTAGTTTAACTGCTTCTGTATTCGTTTCTACTAGTCTAGCATGTTTACTTATATTAGATTTGTGTCCACTGAGGCGGGTTTTCAGCTGATTTCTCGTCATTCCAATGTAGCACTTCTCGCAGTCGGCACACGGGATGCTGTAAATTACTTGGGACTGCTGCAACGGTGGTATTGGATCTTTTACAGGTGGTAGCAGGTGTTTTGTCGTTTTTATCGGTTTGCTGGCAAGTTTTACGTTGGGATAGCTGGCTTGGAAGGTTTTGTTTATTCCTGTGCTGAGTTGAGGAATATACGGAATTGCGCGATACGTGTATTGTTTTTGGCTGGACGGTGCAGTGGTTAGCTGTGATGGGATATGCTGTTCGATTTCTGTACTGGCAGCTTCATCGGATTGGAGCGGTGGTGGTTCTGGCTGAGGAGTTTCGATGCGATTTTTAATACGATTTAGCAGCCTGTTGATCAATGCTGTCGGCTAATTATTCTGGCGTAGATGTTGAAATATGACATGTTTTTGCTGATCAGATGATTTGTTGGTAGTGATCTTGATGACACGATTGATAAAATTGGTTGCAACATTGATTTTCATGTGCATAGGGTGGAACGAGTAGTAGTTGAGTAGCCGGCCGGAGGCGATACTTTTGGAATACCATTGAGTAGTGATGCTTTGGTTTTCATTCCGGATAACTAGTGTATCCAAAAACGGGAGGCGGTTTTCGAACTCGTTTTCTTTTGAAAAATGTATGTGGGGGTTGTAGTTGTTGAATGCCGCTATAGTGTTGTCAACTTCGTCCTCAGGTAATGCAAATATGAGGTCGTCAACATACTTTTTGAGCACTGGAATATTGTATTGTAGGTTTCTAGTAACAGTATTTAGTAGGGTTTCTAATACGAATTCGGCTAGAATGGGAGATAAACAACTTCCCATTGCGGTTCCGAATGTTTGGAGGTAAATTTTGTCACGAAATCGGAAGTAACTGGTGTCGATGCAAAACTCTATGATTTCCAGGAACAGATCGAGGTTGATATTGGTGTTGCTGCGTATAGTGTCCCAACTCATGATTATGTCGTGCATAACCAAATCCTTAGGAATGTTTGTGAACAACGACACTACGTCGAAAGAAACCAATACGTAGTTGGTCGGAAGGGTTATCTTGTTTATGTACTGGACGAAATCGAAACTGTCGATGATGTTGTATTTACTTTTCATGCTTTTGGAAAGGATGTTTGCAAGAAACTTCGATAGGCTGTATGTTGGCGATGTTATAGTCGGTACTACGGGTCTAAGCGGAAATTGTGGCTTGTGGGCTTTAGGTTGTCCGTAAATCGATGGGCATACTTCTGTGGTTGTTTGTAATCTTTTGGCGGTGCTCTGATCGATAAGTTTTAAGTTGAGCAAGCGGGAGACTATTGCATTATTTTTTCTCTGGTACGTGTTGGTTGGATCTTTGATGAGTATTTGGTACGTGGGGCTGTCGAGTAGTGCCAACATTTTTTGGTCGTAATCCGCATTATACATGATGACAGTACGTTTTCCTTTGTCCGATTCCAGGATGTATACGTCCTTGTGTTGTGTTTAGAACTGTTTTAAATTTGCGAAAGTTTAGTAGCGGTTCCTTAGACTGGTTTTTGTTGTCACGACAGAGGTAATTTTGTATCTGATTCACTAGCGTACAGCGGGTTACGTTTTGAGTTTGTTTGTCGTCAGTGGTGTTTAGTATGGACTCTATATCGGCTATGATATGATACAGCGAGATTTGGTTGAGACTGTGTACGGGTAGTGCGAATTTGGGCCCCAAGCTTAGCAACACCTTCTGGCTTGGTAAACGGCTAGATAATGCGGAATATAGACCCCATAGTGGTCGTTAGCCTCTTATCCAGCAACTCCGATCCCGACCTCCTCGTGGTACCAGCCGGAATACGAGCAACCTTAGCGGAGATCGGGTAACCAACCCCGGTGGAAACTAAGGTCGTATACTAACCGGGAAGGAGGTAGTGAGTCTCGGCACTATAAGATGGCAGCCCCATCACGAGACTCGGTTGTGTTGCCCCAGTACGGCTACACACCTAAACAACACAAACTAACAACATTCAAGCATATTCGGAGCGGAATATTCGGCATCGACCTAGGCGACGAAATAAGGACGACGAATGGAGACTCGGGACTTGGAACTGCAGATCGCTAAATTTCGCAGGTTGCGAGCGGGTGCTGATTGAACAGCTGGAACCCCGCAAACTCGGCATCGTAGCTCTGCAGGAAATCTGTCGCAAAGGAGAGAAGGTATGGAAGATACGTGGCGGAAAGGCCCAGTTTTACCAGAGCGGTGGCGCTACCAACGAACTGGGAACGGGCTTTGTAGTGCTGGGCGGTATGCAGGATCGCGTGATAGATTGGAAGGCGATCAACGAGAGAATGTGTGTATTGAGGATAAAGGGCCGTTTCTTCAATTATAGCATCATTAACGTGCACTGCCCGCACGAAGGTAGACCTGACGATGAGAAAGAAGCGTTCTACGCGAGGCTGGAGGCAACGTACGACAGCTGCTTGTCACGGGACATCAAGATCGTCATCGGGGATATGAACGCCCAGGTCGGTAGGGAAGAAATGTATAGACCGGTGGTAGGACCCCATAGCCTGCACACCGACACAAACGATAACGGCCAACGATGTATAAACTTCGCAGCTTCCCGAGGCCTGGTGATCCGAAGTACCTTTTTCCCGCGCAAGGATATCCACAAAGCCACCTGGAGATCACCTGACCAACGTACAATGAACCAAATTGACCACGTTCTCATAGAGGGCCGGTTCTTCTCTAACATCACGAACGTACGCTCCCGTCGGGGTGCGGATATTGATTCTGACCATTACCTAGTAGCAGTACATGTGCGCTCAAAGCTGTCCACCGTATACCGGACACGTCAAAGCCGCCCTCCTCGGCTGAACATCAGGCAGCTAGATAACCCACAAGCTGCCGAGAACTACGCGCGAGTACTGAATGAGGCACTGCCTTCTTCCGAAGAGTTAGGTGCTTCAAACCTCGAAGACGGTTGGGGCAGAATACGCTCGGCCATCGGAGAGGCCGCTACCGCGGCACTAGGTATTGAGCCTCGGAGTACACAAAATGATTGGTTTGATGGGGAATGCCAACAAGCGGTGGAGGAGAAAAAAAACGCTTGGAAAAATTATCTAAGTATTGCCACTAGAGAGAACCTGGCCAAGTACCGACGAGCTAGGAACCAGTTGACCACGATCCTGAGGAGAAAAAAGCGCCAAAAGGAGGACAGAGATCGTGAAGAATTAGAACAACTATTCCGAGCTAATGACACGCGCAAGTTTTATGAGAAAGTGAACCAAACTCGGAAGGGCTACACACCGAAACCTGACATGTGTAGGGACGAGGGAGGTAATCTAATTACAAACGAGCGCGAGGTGGTCGACAGGTGGAAGCAGTTCTTCGATGAACACCTCAATGGCGAAGTCGCAGAAGGAGGCGGTACGGAAATTAACCTAGGAGCGCCCATGGAAGATAGTGATGTCCTAGCACCTGATCTCCAAGAAGTCAAACGAGAAATCAGGTTGCTGAAGACCAATAAAGCCGCTGGGAAGGACCGCCTACCGGCAGAGCTTTATAAACATGGCGGGGAAACGCTAGCAAAGGCTCTACACTGGGTTATTTCGAGGATTTGGGAGGAGGAAAAGCTACCGGAGGAATGGATGGAAGGAGTGGTTTGTCCCATCTACAAAAAGGGTGATCGGCTAGACTGCTGCAACTATCGTGGTATTACGTTGGTAAACGCCGCCTACAAGGTACTCTCCCAGATCCTGTTACGCCGGCTGTCACCGATAGCACAAGGTTTCGTAGGGAATTATCAGGCGGGTTTCATGGGGGCTCGCGCAACTACGGACCAAATATTTACTATCCGACAGATCTTGCAGAAATGTCGGGAGTACAACGTGCCCACGCATCACATCTTTATCGATTTCAAAGCAGCATACGATACAGTCGATCGAGACAAGCTATGGCAGATAATGCACGAATACGGTTTTCCGGACAAACTGACGCGACTGATCAGAGCTACATTGGATCGAGTGATGTGTTTCGTACGCATCTCTGGGACACTCTCGAGTCCCTTCGAGACGCGACGAGGGTTGAGACAAGGTGACGGTCTATCCTGCATGCTGTTCAACATCGCTCTTGAGGGGGTGATCCGACGAGCGGGCATTGAAACGAGAGGCACGATTTTTACCAAGAGTAGCCAACTTCTAGGCTTTGCAGATGACTTCGATATCATAGCCAGGAACTTTGCGACGGCGGAGGCAATCTACGCCAGACTGAAAGCGGAGTCTAGGAGAATTGGGCTAAAAATAAATGCGTCGAAGACCAAATACATGAAAGGAAGAGGCTCAAAGGAAACAAATGCGCGCCTCCCACGGACGGTAACCGTTGACGGCGACGAACTAGAAGTGGTAGAAGAGTTCGTGTATTTGGGATCGCTGGTGACCGCGGACAACAACACTAGTAAGGAGATCCAGCGGCGCATCCAAGCGGGAAATCGGGCCTACTTTGCCCTTCGTAAAACGCTACGATCAGGAAGCATACGCCGCCGCACGAAGCTAACAATGTACAAAACCATTATTAGACCGGTAGTTCTTTATGGACTTGAAGCCGTGACGCTGCTTACGGAGGACATACGCGCCCTTGCCGTGTTTGAGCGGAAAGTGCTGCGGACGATATTTGGCGGAGTACAAACTGAAAGCGGAGAGTGGCGGAGGCGTATGAATCACGAGCTACAGGCACTGCTTGGGGAGACTCCCATCGTACATCTAGCGAAAGTTAGCAGGCTACGGTGGGCCGGACACGTCGTAAGGATGCCGGACGACAGTGCGACGAAAACGGTCCTCTTCAACAACCCCACCGGCACCAGGAACAGGGGGGCCCAACGTGCACGATGGCTCGACCAGGTCGAAAGCGATTTGCGACTTCTGAGACGACTAGGAAATTGGCGACGAGTGGCCCAAGACCGAGTTGAATGGAGACGAGTGCTTGAAACAGCACGAGCCACCCCGGCTCTATGCTGCTGAAGAAGAAGAAGCTTAGCAACACCTGGACCTCCAGTGGTATGGTGATTGGGGTTGCATTGAATATAGATCGGTCATTTCGCGTGGATGTTGTATCTTCATTATTGATGGTTTTTGCGAGTAACCTGGTGAGTTTATCATTTGTTTTACGTTTCTGTGAACTCGTTCTTTTTTCAAAGGATCTGAGTTGGGTTTCCTCAAATTTGTTTGTTGTTCTTTCATCGGTTTTCTCCACAAAGAGTTCTTTAACGTTTTGTAAGACTTTTTTGTGTTTATCTCCCATTCTAGCCGAATTCGTATTAGAAACCCTACTAAATACTGTTACAGGCATACCTCGATATAAGACAGCCTCGTTATAAAACAACCTCGATATAAGACAATTCGATATAAGACAATTTTGTCTTATATCGAAACAAATCCCTTTGACATAGCTGATAATGATATCAGAGCTGATTTTCCAGTCTGAAATCGGTGCCTTGAAGATGTTCATTATTTCAAAATAACCCCAAAAATAGTAAAAAACTAATAGTTCAAACAATAATAAATAGTTCAAAAACCGTAAACACATAACACAGAGCAAAACTGGCGACCGCTAATGCAATTTTTTTTTAAAACACCATGTTTCGATATAAGACAATTTCGATATAAGACAACTTTTAGAAATTATAAATTGTCTTATATCGAGGTATCCCTGTACTAGAAACCTACAATACAATATTCTAGTGCTCAAAAAGTATGTTGACGACCTCATATTTGCATTACCTGAGGACGAAGTTGACAACACTATAGCGGCATTCAACAACTACAACCCCCACATACAGTTTTCAAAAGAAAACGAGTTCGAAAACCGCCTCCCGTTTTTGGATACACTAGTTATCCGGAATGAAAACCAAAGCATCACTACTCAATGGTATTCCAAAAGTATCGCCTCCGGCCGGCTACTCAACTACTACTCGTTCCACCCTATGCACATGAAAATCAATGTTGCAACCAATTTTATCAATCGTGTCATCAAGATCACTACCAACAAATCATCTGATCAGCAAAAACATGTCATCTTTCAACATCTACGCCAGAATAATTAGCCGACAGCATTGATCAACAGGCTGCTAAATCGTATTAAAAATCGCATCGAAACTCCTCAGCCAGAACCACCACCGCTCCAATCCGATGAAGCTGCCAGTACAGAAATCGAACAGCATATCCCATCACAGCTAACCACTGCACCGTCCAGCCAAAAACAATACACGTATCGCGCAATTCCGTATATTCCTCAACTCAGCACAGGAATAAACAAAACCTTCCAAGCCAGCTATCCCAACGTAAAACTTGCCAGCAAACCGATAAAAACGACAAAACACCTGCTACCACCTGTAAAAGATCCAATACCACCGTTGCAGCAGTCCCAAGTCCCAGTCCCTGCGAGAAGTGCTACATTGGAATGACGAGAAATCAGCTGAAAACCCGCCTCAGTGGACACAAATCTAATATAAGTAAACATGCTAGACTAGTAGAAACGAATACAGAAGCAGCTAAACTAGGTGACAAAACAGCTTTAATTGACCATATGATACAACACCAACACAATTTCGATGTAAGCAAAACTAAAATAATTGACTGCAGTTATCGAACCACAGCTCTTCCAATACTTGAGATGTGTCACATTACTAACACTCCTAACACTGTTAATTATCGTAGCGATGTAGACAATTTGAGCAGTACGTACGCTGGCATCTTACATACCATCAAAAACAATAAGCAATCGAAAAGAGCACAGCAAAGTCTACCGTCTCCTATACAACTCTCATGAGTGTCTATCATATTCCACAACCCCAATAGCCCTGTTTCAGCTCACCGCAGTTGATCGATTTTTGCGCACCATTTTTTAAAAACGATTCAGTTGTGCACTATGGTCAAAAGGTTTAGGTGTGTACATTATTTTGTCACCAAACCAATGCAATTGGAGCTGTTTAAATTCGAACTTCCTTCCGTTGGCAATCAACGATTAGACAAGAAAACGTAACCGTAGTGAGTAGAAGTCAAAAAATATATTTTTATGTTCAATGTGTTGAAGTTATATCCTGTTATTATCTATACCTATAAAGAAGGATTTCTGTCTGTCTGTCTGTCTGTCTGTCTGTCTGTCTGTCTGTCTGTCTGTCTGTCTGTCTGTCTGTCTGTCTGTCTGTCTGTCTGTCTGTCTGTCTGTCTGTCTGTCTGTCTGTCTGTCTGTCTGTCTGTCTGTCTGTCTGTCTGTCTGTCTGTCTGTCTGTCTGTCTGTCTGTCTGTCTGTCTGTCTGTCTGTCTGTCTGTCTGTCTGTCTGTCTGTCTGTCTGTCTGTCTGTCTGTCTGTCTGTCTGTCTGTCTGTCTGTCTGTCTGTCTGTCTGTCTGTCTGTCTGTCTGTCTGTCTGTCTGTCTGTCTGTCTGTCTGTCTGTCTGTCTGTCTGTCTGTCTGTCTGTCTGTCTGTCTGTCTGTCTGTCTGTCTGTCTGTCTGTCTGTCTGTCTGTCTGTCTGTCTGTCTGTCTGTCTGTCTGTCTGTCTGTCTGTCTGTCTGTCTGTCTGTCTGTCTGTCTGTCTGTCTGTCTGTCTGTCTGTCTGTCTGTCTGTCTGTCTGTCTGTCTG
This sequence comes from Sabethes cyaneus, assembly GCF_943734655.1. Classification (NCBI taxonomy): domain Eukaryota; kingdom Metazoa; phylum Arthropoda; class Insecta; order Diptera; family Culicidae; genus Sabethes; species Sabethes cyaneus. Next base: position 124,114,342 of record NC_071354.1, read on the forward strand.
TCTGTCTGTCTGTCTGTCTGTCTGTCTGTCTGTCTGTCTGTCTGTCTGTCTGTCTGTCTGTCTGTCTGTCTGTCTGTCTGTCTGTCTGTCTGTCTGTCTGTCTGTCTGTCTGTCTGTCTGTCTGTCTGTCTGTCTGTCTGTCTGTCTGTCTGTCTGTCTGTCTGTCTGTCTGTCTGTCTGTCTGTCTGTCTGTCTGTCTGTCTGTCTGTCTGTCTGTCTGTCTGTCTGTCTGTCTGTCTGTCTGTCTGTCTGTCTGTCTGTCTGTCTGTCTGTCTGTCTGTCTGTCTGTCTGTCTGTCTGTCTGTCTGTCTGTCTGTCTGTCTGTCTGTCTGTCTGTCTGTCTGTCTGTCTGTCTGTCTGTCTGTCTGTCTGTCTGTCTGTCTGTCTGTCTGTCTGTCTGTCTGTCTGTCTGTCTGTCTGTCTGTCTGTCTGTCTGTCTGTCTGTCTGTCTGTCTGTCTGTCTGTCTGTCTGTCTGTCTGTCTGTCTGTCTGTCTGTCTGTCTGTCTGTCTGTCTGTCTGTCTGTCTGTCTGTCTGTCTGTCTGTCTGTCTGTCTGTCTGTCTGTCTGTCTGTCTGTCTGTCTGTCTGTCTGTCTGTCTGTCTGTCTGTCTGTCTGTCTGTCTGTCTGTCTGTCTGTCTGTCTGTCTGTCTGTCTGTCTGTCTGTCTGTCTGTCTGTCTGTCTGTCTGTCTGTCTGTCTGTCTGTCTGTCTGTCTGTCTGTCTGTCTGTCTGTCTGTCTGTCTGTCTGTCTGTCTGTCTGTCTGTCTGTCTGTCTGTCTGTCTGTCTGTCTGTCTGTCTGTCTGTCTGTCTGTCTGTCTGTCTGTCTGTCTGTCTGTCTGTCTGTCTGTCTGTCTGTCTGTCTGTCTGTCTGTCTGTCTGTCTGTCTGTCTGTCTGTCTGTCTGTCTGTCTGTCTGTCTGTCTGTCTGTCTGTCTGTCTGTCTGTCTGTCTGTCTGTCTGTCTGTCTGTCTGTCTGTCTGTCTGTCTGTCTGTCTGTCTGTCTGTCTGTCTGTCTGTCTGTCTGTCTGTCTGTCTGTCTGTCTGTCTGTCTGTCTGTCTGTCTGTCTGTCTGTCTGTCTGTCTGTCTGTCTGTCTGTCTGTCTGTCTGTCTGTCTGTCTGTCTGTCTGTCTGTCTGTCTGTCTGTCTGTCTGTCTGTCTGTCTGTCTGTCTGTCTGTCTGTCCGTATGTTCCTTATAGAATCGAAAACTACTGAACCAATCGGCATGAAAATATGCATGTAGACGTTTTTTGGGGCCAGGAAAGGTTTTAGTGATGGTTAGAAACCCCTCCCCCCACTAAGAGGGGGGGCTCCCATACAAATGAAACACAAATTTCTGCATAACTCAACAACTAATCAAGCAAATAGAACAAAATTTGGCATGTGGGTGTTTTCGGTGACAAGAATTTATTCTATGGTAAATTGAGACCCCTCCCCTCTTTATATCCTGTTGTTGATGTTGCCCTGGATCCTGCTTCTTGGCCCACTGGAGTGCTGTTTCGTGAATTTGTGGATTTGCCAAAAAACTAACGACTGGATCTGGCCCGGGACGCACCGAAATAGGCATTTTGGAAGCCCCTAATCCACTCATCACAGTCGCGCCACTGCAGCCTGCGCTCATCAGCCGTCCCGGTCCTGTGTTTGAGAATGGAGAAGGGGTCTTCCAGCTTGCCAATGTAGGCAAGTATTCTATCGATATTAATTCCGAGCAATCGGTACCTGACGAATGTTCCTTTTATGTACAAAACGTCCGTGGCTTAAGAACAAAAATTGACGAGATCTTCCTATCGACTACTGACTGCAACTACGACGTGCTATTCTTCACTGAGACTGGACTTGACGACCGCATCAACTCACTACAGTTATTTGGGACATCATTCAACGTGTTCCGCTGCGACCGTAATCCAAGCAATAGCAATAAGTCTGCTTTCGGTGGTGTTTTAATTGCTGTCGCACAACGTCACTCAAGTTCATTCGTGCGTACTGTTAATGGTAATCGCTTGGAGCAGGTATGTGTAAGTGCTTCTATCTATGGCAAAAAGCTATTGCTCTGTTGCATATACATACCACCAGATAGAGCTAAAAGTGTCGATATCGTGAATGACCACATCTCATCCGTCTGTGAGTTGTGTGACATCAGCGCAGAGCGTGGTAACATTATTGTTTGTGGCGATTTCAATCAGCCACACATCGTCTGGGAGCAAGCCGCTGATGAGAATCGAAACATCTCAACTTCCCGGCTACCATGTGCCAGTGTGGCTTTGTTGGATGGAATAAATTTTTTAAACCTCTCTCAAGTGAACACGCAGCGAAACCATCTCGGGCGCACACTGGACCTAGTGTTCTGTTCTTCAGATTGCTTGCTTACGGGTGATAGCTGTATCACCCCGCTGCTGGTGATACATGCTAGTGACAAATACCGTCACCTGAATGCCATGTTGTACAAGTCATACGTGTTACATGTGCAATGCGACCTTCGAAAGCAACCGAAAAGATTTTGGAACTTTGTCAACTCCAAAAGAAAGTGCTCTTCTGTCCCAACAAACGTATACCTTGATGATAATGAATCAAGCTCAATCTCAAACTCTTGTGAGCTGTTTGCGAAGTTTTTTGCTTCCGTTTTCGCGGATAATACCGCCTCTGATGGCGATGCTGATGTAGCGGCAGCGCATGTACCGGTTAATTTGGCGGATTTGAGCTTATTTACTATTACTACCGAAATGGTGTTAACTGCCACCAAAAAACTCAAGCGTTCTTTCTCTGCGGGCCCTGACGGCATCCCAGCCGTAGTTTTGAGCCGTTGTATAGAAGTGTTGGCTGAGCCGTTATGCGCAATATTCAATAAATCTTTCGAACAAAGTAAATTTCCCGATATTTGGAAGCAATCGTTTATGTTTCCAGTATATAAATCGGGCGATCGCCGTGATGTAAGGAACTACCGCGGGATTACTAGTCTCTCCGCGGCATCAAAATTGTTTGAGATAATTGTGAGCGGTGTAATACTGTCCCGAACTAAAAACTATATATCCACTGTTCAACACGGCTTTATTCCTGGTCGATCTGCCTGTACTAATCTGTTAGAGTTTACCTCGACGTGTATTTTGCAAATGGAAGAGAAAAAACAGGTTGATGTCATCTATACCGACCTGAAAGCGGCTTTCGATCGGATTGACCATGTAATACTTTTGCGAAAGCTCCAACGACTTGGTGCATCCCAGAAAATGATTGATTGGCTTCACTCATATCTTAGCGATAGAGTACTACGTGTGAAACTAGGATCCAGTACTTCGTCAGTGTTTAGCAACAAATCTGGAGTCCCTCAAGGTAGCAACCTGGGTCCTTTGCTTTTCTCATTGTTCTTCAATGATGTTGCGATTCTGCTAGAACACGGCTGCAAGTTAGTTTACGCCGATGACCTGAAACTATTTGCTACGATAGATAATGGAGATGACTGCCGCCGTTTGCAACATTTGCTCAATCTATTTACTGAATGGTGCAGACTTAATTGGCTTATCATCAGCATTTCAAAGTGTGAAGTTATGAGTTTTTACCGGATTAAAAACCCAATTTGCTTCGGTTATACTATCGACGACATTGAACTTCGCAGAGTGGATCAAGTTAGCGACCTGGGTGTCTTGCTGGACGCTAAATTGACATTCAATCTACACTGTGAATCAGTCATTTCCAAGGCGACCCGACAACTTGGATTTATTGCTAAGATTGGACGGAACTTTAGAGATGTTTACTGCCTGAAATCATTATATTGCGCTTTGGTTCGTCCGCTACTTGAGAGCTGTAATTTGGTTTGGTCCCCCAGTCATCTTACTTGGAACCTACGGATCGAACGTGTGCAACGTAGGTTTATTCGGCTGGCTCTACGACATCTCCCATGGCGGCATCCTGATAACCTGCCACCTTACCCGAATAGATGTCGTCTACTTGACCTCGATACACTCGAACGCAGGCGTAAAATGCATCAGGCTATATTCGTGGCTAAACTTATCAACGGCGAAATTGATTCTCCAAAATTGCTATCTATGCTTAACTTTCGGGCATCGCAACGGACATTACGCTCAACTAGCTTGCTGCAAATACCGTTTCATCGAACCGCGTTTGGAGCTAATGAACCGATTACAGAATGCATTAGGTTGTTCTCAAAAGTCGAAGAACTATTTGACTTCGGTATGCCTTCGCACTTATTCGCGCAAAAGATAAGAAGATCGAATTTACTGTAATCTGTAATCAATTTTATTCATGTAGATAATTTATAGTCAGATGAAGTACTCAAATAAATAACAAATAACAAATAAGGGGAATTATAACTCCTCTCCTCTTTAAAAGGGGGGGCTTCCATACAAATTTCCTCATAACTCGAGAACTAATCAAGCAAATGGAACCAAATTTGGCATGTGAAGGTTTTAGAGGGCAAGAATATTTTCTATAGTAAATTGGGACCCCTCCCCACTTTAAGAGGGGGGGCTCCTGTACCAAAGAAACACAATTTTCCTCATAACTCGAGAAGTAATTAAGCAAATGGAACCACATTTAGCATGTGGGTGTTTTTGGAAACAAAAATTTTTTCTATGATGAATTGGGACCCCTCCCCGTTTTAGGAGGGGGGGATCCTATACACATGAAATACAAATTTCCTCATAACTGAAGAACTAATCAAGCAAATGGAACAAAATTTGGCATGTGAAAGTTTTCGAGGGCAAAAATATTTTCTATGGTGAATAAGGACCCCTCCCCACTTTAAGAGGGGGGGCTCCTATACAAACGAAATACAAATTTCCTCATAACTCGAGAACTAATCAAGCAAATGGAACAAAATTTGGCATGGGGGTGTTTTTGGAGACAAAAATTTTTTCTATGATGAATTGGGACCCCTCCCCACTTTAGGAAGGGGGGCTCCTATACAAATGAAATGCAAATTTCCTCATAACTCGAGAATTAATCAAGCAAATGGGACCAAATTTGGCATGTGAAAGTTTTCTAGGGCATGAATATTTTCTATGGTGAATTAGAACCCCTCCCCACTTTAAGAGGGGGGCTCCTATACAAACGAAATACAAATTTCCTCATAACTCGAGAACTAATCAAGCAAATGGAACCAAATTTGGCACGTGGGTGTGTTTGGAGACAAAAATTTTTTCTATGATGAATTGGGACCCCTACCCACTTTAGGAGGGGGGGCTCCTATACAAATGAAATTCAAATTTCCTCATAACTCGAGAACTAATCAAGCAAATAGAACCAAATTTGGCATGTGGAGGTTTCTGGAGGCAAAAATATTTTCTATGGTGAATTAGGACTCCTCCCAACTTTAAGAGGGGGTGCTTCTACACAAATGAAATACAAATTTCCTCATAGTTCGAGAACTAATCAAGCAAATGGAACCATATTTGGCATGTGGGTGTTTTTGGAGGCAACCATTTTTTCTATGATGAATTAGGACCCCTTAATTTTTTAAGAGGGGGAGCTCTCATACAAACGAAATACAAATTTCCTCATAACTCTAGAACTAATCAAGCAAATGGAACCAAATTTATCATGTGGGTGTTTTTGTAGGCAAGAATATTTTCTATGGTATATTTTCTATGGATTACCCCACTTTAAAGGGGGGGGGCTCCTATACAAATAAAAAACAAATTTCCTCATAACTCGAGAACTAATCAAGCAAATGGAACCAAATTTGACATGTAATTGGTTTTGGACGCAAGATTTTTTTCTATGGTGAATTGAGACCCCTCTCTTCTTTAGAAAGCGAGTTATGGCCCATCTCCCCTTTAAGAGTGGGCTTCCATACAAATGAAATGCAAATTTCCTCTTATCTCGAGAACTAATCAATCAAATGGAACCAAATTTGGCATGTGGGAGTTTTAGATGGCAGAAATTTTTTCTATGGTGAATTACGACCCCTTCCCCTTTTAAGAGGGGAGCTCCCATACAAATGAAATTCAAATTTCCTTATAACTTGAGAACTAATCAAGCAAATGGAACCAAATTTGGCATGTGGGAGATTTTGGAGTCTTGAATTTATTTTACGATAGTTAGAGACCTCTCACCCCTGTGGTAGGGGGATATGGACTCTCATACAAATAAAACAGAAATTTTTGCGAAACTCAAAAACTAATCAAACTCGAGAAATTCGAGACTCTTCCATAAAACATTAGTCAATACAAGACCACAAAACTATCTATAGTAACACTAGATCATTCAGGACGAGACGGTCGCGAGTGTTGCCGGTGACCCGCCGTCGGATGCGCAGCCCACTGGGGGGCTTGCAAAACTCGAGATTGTGATAAAGATCATCCGAGATTCATGATTTATGTACAACACAGGTTAATTTGTGGCAATACGAAGTTTGTCGGGTCAGCTAGTAATAAATAAACTATTGCAGTTACCTTTGAAAAAGGCCAAAACCAAAGGCCGAAACGTCAGGCAGTATAAAAAAGCCGTTTTCAATATAAAACTGACTGGAAAGCCGAAAATCCGCAATACAATATATGTACTTCAGTCGATCTTAACAGCATTACAATTAAATATTTAACAACAGTGATTGATAGTAAATGAAATAATTAACAACAATAAACTAAATGGAACTTACGTTTAGTCCCGCTTCCTACTAAGTCTATCGAGAATGAGATCCAGCTGATAGAAACATTAGCCGTACGTGGAATGCAAGAAATCACTAGTTTTAAATAGCGTTATACGAAATTTGCATGAATACACTTAGCCACCTAGAGTAAATATTTAGGCTTAAGTTGAATAATACATTTAAGATAAGAGCACTTTACCAATAGGATATAAGATGTTTCCGTAGTAACTATATAAACTTTAATTATTATCTTGTAGGATCTTTTAGTTACACTAATTAGCAGTTAAAGATGTAACTATATTTGTTTAGTGGTAGATATTATTTTGTACACTTATTTGGGCAGCGATACTGTCATTTCTGATTACTTATTCACCGTAGTTGACAGCAATGACTGTCAACTTCAATACGACTGCGCACGTTGCAAGTTACAGCGGTTTGATGTACAGTAAAGACGCGCTGGCGTATAGGCACGTCAACACTCCCCCAGGTACGCCGGACTAGGCCAGGTCGGCTTCCTAGTTACCGCGTCGAACATCTAGGACTGCTAGAGTGCTAGCGCGATTCGCCGCTACTGATTGCTGAACCGATTGACGAGGACCTGCGAGGTTTGCCAGTGCTGCCGCAAGGGTATTGCCGTGGTAAAACATTTATCGTCATAAGAGACCTTGAAATAGCCCGATCAATTTTACACCGTTGGCAATTGTTACGCGCCGCAGAATACGTCGCGCGGAGTCGAGTATAACGTTGACGCATTTCGTTTGAAATGGTCCCGTGGTAGCAATATTTCTGGTGGTAGTGTGGAATGATTAGATTGGTGATATGGCGGTTACGAGATAAAATATTTGGTTTTTTGGCTTCCGTGGTAGCATTGTAGCTTAGCTTATTGTGAGTTTCATTGAAAATTATCCACCGCGCAACTCATAAATGAAATGCTCTTTCATAGTTCCCGGGTCGATTTTAATATTATTGGAAGAAATTACACAGAAATCATATAGTTTTAGTTACTTTTGACGACCCAGTTAGGTGAACAACATGCCTGTTTACAGTATTCTGGCAACAGTTCTAGCGCGGTGTTTGCTTCAGGCGCGGTGTTTCCATTAGACCGCGTTTAACTTTGGGCAAAGCACCCAATATTAATAGTACATAGATACACCACTCTGAGCAATTTTACGTGGTGGTAAAGAGACATCTGTGGCGGCTGAGTGAACCACAGTTCAATGGTATTTGTAAAGCACATACACGCTAACCGTCAGCTGCTTATTTTTTGGTAAATTTTAACTCAAATTGATTTTTGAGTCAGGGATTGTTCAAAGCAGACAGCAAACATTTTTAAGGATTCAAAAAAGCAAAATAGAAAACTGCTGACAACGCTTAGGATAAGTGCGAGTCGTTTCGTTATCTCATAAGCTATTGTGGCAATATATTTTTGCTTTCTACTATTGCGGAGTTTCCACCTATTTAGAGTTCCACGCGAAAATTATTAGCGTGGTTATTTTCTGCGTTTTCGACATATGTTTGCAATTTAGCAATTTAAACTATCAGGTTTTCGTTATTGCCTCCCCACTACCCCCTTCCTTGCTTGACAAGCATATTTTCAATGCATTTTGTAAGTACAGGATAAGTATTATTAAAAAAAATTTGCGTTGGATTTGTAAAATTGCTGCATGGCACAATACCATCTACATCAAAAGTTTCGACACAACCATTGAAATTGCAGTAATGTGGAGATCAGAATTGTTGTTTTTATTTTATCACTACGCTGCTTTCGAAATTTTCAGTGTTAAAACTCAGTATTTATTTCTGCAGTTTGCGCGAGTGTGTTGTTTAGTGCTGATGGCTTCCTAATCCCACTGATTTACAAAGGATAAGCACGGATAAGTATATTTTCAAACTTAAAGTAATTTCCGATGACATGTCATAGAAACCCCATAGAAACTAATTCGAGATGCCAATTGTTTTCGATGTTTATTGACGAATATGGGTTTCGTTTGACATGTAGTTGGCGCTACGGTACAGATCATGCTGTTATGTATCAAAATTAAAATTAAAAAAACTACGCGCTTATACGTTTATAAACGGTGGCTAGTGACGCTTCGGTTTTGCTTCAGTGAATTTAAGATTTTATTTCTTTATTGAAATTTTCGGTTTCAATATGAAAAAGCTTTTTCAAGGAAATGCGGCAAAGGAATCTAGCTTCCGAGGTAATGTTACTGACATAATTTACAAATATACAAAAGGTTAAGATTTCAGGGTTTTCATGTCATGTTTGCAAAGACATCATTCCTGGCCATGTCCAAGAATTGAAGGAACATTTTCGGCTTGTGCATCATTTGAATACCAGTAAACCAGCCAGTCAGCCTTTTCCATGTTCAGAATGTGGGTCGCTATTTGAAAGGTTCAAAACTTTAAAGCGGCATATTGAAGATGCCCATCCAGATGTAAAGCAAACTTCTGGCGGCTCTAGCCATGATGATATCGAAATGGTTTCCCTCGACGTTCCAGCAAATATGCCTACTGCTAAGCCACAACGAAGAACGCTTTCGCGGCTCGAAATCACCGAAAAAATCAACAAGATAGCTACAGAAATGCGTAAAGACGTATCTCTTCCAGAAACAAAAATTTACAAATTTTTGAATATTATGTCGATTCTCCTAGAAGATTACGAGTGCTATATATTAAACCTATTTGAAGATTTTTTAAAATCCAAATCGATTCCATCGAATGACCATGACGCTTTAAAATTATTCAACAATTCTACTTTAAAAGGAGTTTTTGTGGATATAGCATCTCCGCAAGACAATTTGGCATACTTATCCGGAGTTGCAGGATGCGCTGTACCAATTCCCATTGAAGTTGTTTTAGGGAAAACTAGAATCACCAAGTCTGTACCTGTTCCTTCTAACTTAGGGAAGAAGAAAACCAGTGTACAGATAGTAAAAGATATTGCTCACTATATACCCCTCACTAGTATCTTAACACTGGTTTTACAAAACCCAGAGGCTCGCAAGATGATAGCAGAAGAAACAGTAAAGGAAAACCGCTTGTGCGGTTTCAAAGATGGCCAGCGTTACAAGACTCATTCTTTCTTAAACCGGTTCCCAGACACACTGCGATTATCACTTCATCTTGACGATGTCGAGTATCTAAACCCGCTAGGCTCCCGACGATCAAAAAATAAAATCACTAACTTTAGTATAAAGGTAGAGAATTTTCACCCTGCTATCAATTCTAATCGGATTTACACAATATTGTCAGTTCGCTCTGTAAACGTTAAAAAATACGGTTACCATAAAATTCTAAAGCCATTGATTCAGGACTTAAATGTGCTAGGATCAGAGGATGGTGTTCGTATAAATTGTGGAAATGAGTATTATACGATGAGAGCTCTATTACTACATGTATTAGGGGATACACTCGCAATCCACGATATCTTTGAATGTATGGGCCCACAGTCGACTTTTTTTTGCCGTATGTGCTGCATTACCCGTACTGCTTTACACAACGGAGAAATCAGCAATGTGTTTAGTATTAGAACTGATCAAAGTATTAGAGATGACTTAAATGCCCTTGCTGACGGTACAAAAACTCCATCGCAATGCGGAGTCATCAGAAGATCCGTACTTGCTGAAATTAAATACTTTAGTATAGCTCAAAACAATACTTTCGATCCAATGCATGATCTCTTGGAAGGTGTTGCCATGGTTGTCATCAAAAGCATTTTACATGAAGCTGTGAATATACATAAAACCATTACAGCTAACCAAATCAACCAAATAATAAAGCATTTTAATTTCGGAATAGCTGAAGCAGCTGATAAGCCTTCGGCCAATTTCACTTCTGAAAAATTAAAAGTCCGTGGTCACGCCATCTCACAGTCAGCTTCACAATGTTGGCTGCTTCTTCGAGCATTTCCCTTCATGTTTGAGCAGATTCTAGGGTTTAACGCAAAATTATCCGTGCTAATTGGTTCTCTGCTGAAAATCACTTACTATTCTTTCTCAAACAATCTTACGCCGAGCCACATTCATGATCTAGAATACCAAATAACCAATTTTTATGGGCTGTTCAAATCTTGCTTTCCCAGCATGCGCCCAACTAATAAATTCCATCACATTTCACATTATCCCTACATAATTCGTCAGGATGGACCAGTGGCAAATCATAGTTGCTTACGGTTTGAAGGAAAATTCAAAGAATCAAAATCTCAGGCTAAAACTTGTAACAATTTTAAAAATTTAACATATAGTCTTACGAAGCGCTTAAACCTACAGCAAATAAGCAATATTTTAGACCATTCATATGTAATTGGTAAAGTTGAAATCGTTTCGTCAAAACGCATTAAGAAAAGCTTGTTGAGTGATCAAATTTTGATTGAAGATTTACCAGAGTCAATAGATTACGTGAAGCACATGAAAATTGATAACACAAGTTTTCGACCCGGGCTAGTTGCCAAGTATAAGATATATAACGAGTTGCACTATGGCTTGATTAGAGATATTCTGAAATTTGACGATCAAATTGCTTGTATAATACAGCTTCTTGAATGTGTGGAATATTGCCCACAATACAACAGCTACAAGATGAAAGTTAACGTGAGTGTAATTCGCATACCAAGCACAGATTTATTGACGAGAAAAACATATAATTTATGGAATTTATATGGCGATTCGAAAGAAACATTGTATTTGAGTTTGAAATATATTGACGAATATTAAAAATTTTGTAAAATAATAAAACAAAAGAAAACAAAAACAGTTTTGAATTCATTAAAAGTGTTCATGATAGTGATACAAATATTAACAAAATTCCAGAAACATGCGTCTGAAATTGTTTCTTTTTATGAGATCTTTATTATTCCTTTTTGACCCTAAATGTATAGCTAATCATAATTTGGCAAAAATTTCAGATGCAGAATTCATCGAAACAGGACCTGAGTTTCAAATTATCAAAAGCTTAGCCAATGATGAATTTGTTTCAAGTGAATTGGAGGAATGCCCAAACAAAGTTAGAGACGGCATGGTAAGTAGTTTTTTACTAATAGCATATTATTGTAACCACTTGATAATATTTTAATTATTGCAGATCAACCGGTCAATCTTCGAAAACGATTCTAAATTTCGATTGAAGTATCTGTACCCGATCTTAGACCGTGGTATAGTTCCAGATACAAAAGGTCTGAATTTTCTTACTAGAGTTGCCTGTAAGTCTATGGAGACTGAAATACTGGGTGGCAAAAAGTAAGTACCTACATTAATACAAGTATTTATTTAGAATTTTACTAGCTAATCAGCTACAATATTTGGAGAATTTGTGATAACATTAATTTATTTCACAAAAATCGGTGACTAACATTAGAAATGGGTGTATGCCAAACGTTAAACAAGACGAGTGAGAGTTTAGTTTCTAATGCTGCTTCAGCAAAAAACAACTCACTCGGTTTGTTTGACGGTTGGCTTATTACCCCTTTTCTAATGTTGATCGACAATTGATAAGCCGATGAATAATGAATAACTTAGCTCACTATCGAAAAGCAGTTGAAAGTCCGCTTATAAGCTTGGTTGTGTCACCCAGGCACAAATCTTCAACATAACGATGATGTTATTACTTATTAGTGTTAATTTGGATCATTTATTCACATTGAAAAAATATTGCCTATGTATTCTATACGATAGCAAACTATTCTAATCGATTTTCTTTTTGGCAACATAGCTCGCTCAACCCGTCATACCGTTAATTCCTACATAACAAAATTGTTTTTAAACCACACACACCGGTAATGAGCGATTTTTTAATCATTTTAGTGGTTTTAATTGAATCCCGTCGCGCGGCCGTCAGAATTAGAAATTAGAATCAATACAAACTGGCCCAGCCTAGGGATGTGAATCTATAAAGCAGAAGAATCGATATTTGTATTGTTGGTGCAGTTGAAAACCGTAATAATCGACGTGCGACATACGGTTTTAATCTTGTTCTGTGCGTCACAACACGTCGCACGTGGTGCTTTGTGATGTGAAAAAATGTATTGCTGTTGCAGTTGAAAACCGTAATATTTGACGTGCGACTTTTGGGTTTATTCTTGTTCTGTGTGTCGCACGTGGTGCGCTGTACAGCGCATTAATGTGCGAACACAGCGCACCACGTGCGACGTAGTTGCGACACACAGAACAATAAAACCGAATGTCGCACGTCGATTATTACGGTTTTCAACTGCAACAGCAATATCTGATTAAATACTTTACTGGATTATCATTTATTTTTGGTAATCATGCTCCTGTGATAGGATCATAGCACTAGCCCCGCAATAATTATTGTCCTGCATTCCTGTATTGGCTGCGAAGTTTGTCCTATTAAAACAGAAGGTAGAGTTTCGATAACGGAATGTAGCACCTAGGCTTTGCTTTACTCTTGTGATTACTAAAAATTGATCATGATTGCTAATGGTTATTTAAGATTATCGTTGATTACTGACAGATTACCATTGATTTCCTGATTAATTTGTATTCTCTGATTACTACTCACTTATACGCCTTAAGCGGAAACCGTAGCTAAACCAGCGGGGTGGTGTGGCTGTCAAACTACATACATTGTACATGTCCCACTCATTAGTTTTGGTACTTTTGGTTCTAGTGCCTACTTAAAGGTTTATTCATTTTAAGACTACTGAAACTAATTAGAAAGCAGTTAAACACAGCCTTTTAGCTATAATTTAACTAATTCTAGCTGTTATTTTCAGTATACTGGCTGGTTCCAAGTTGTCGCCGTCCATGGATGTTTAGTCCGCTAAATTTTGACAATTTCACACCCCTGAGCTAAACATAATATATTGCAGCTAAAGCATCGATATTTCGCATATTTCGATATTCACTATTAGCATTTTTGTTTTTGCTTAGATCCAATCTAGGTTCGCCCTAATTCCAATCGAACGGCTGTCAAAACGTTTGTTTTTGCCACCCCATCGGCAGACAACCATGTTTTCGCCGCCAACATCTCGTGTGTGCAAAAATGAGATAGCATGTCAGCACTACGTTTCACTCAACTGCCAGCAGTCTGATTTGGGCCCGCAGTCAAATTTTGACCCCCGGACATGATGTCGCTGACGTTTACTGCAGTTCGATATAGAGATGTGGATGGGGTGATTTTTGCACTCAGGCTGAACTTAGTTTTGCTCTGGGTTGAACTTTTTAGACATCTGGTTCACTCTGAGTTTTTTCACAGTTTCAACCCCGCTGTAAAGCCTCTAGTACAGAGTTTCGAGCGAAGTGAAAATCCCATACACGGACAACCCGAAAATGTTTATTCATTGGTCAAGTTGCCAAAATACTCGATACTATCGATACGATCGCGTACCGATACAAGAGGATACAAATATCGCCCATCCCTCCAACCGGCCAAACGCCTAGGTTCTAGGCCAAACGTAAGAAAAATTTTTCTCTATTCTCCGTGCTCCGTGTCCGTGGAATTGCAGCTGTTAGCAAATTCGTGATAAATAAGTCTCTATCTGTTCCAGTAAATACTATCCGATCAACGGAGACTATGTCCCGTTTACCTGCGAAGTTACTGGGTTTCCTATGCTTATAGTACAATTTTAGAAGCAATTGAAAGTGAGATTTTCCAGTTTACTATTGTAAACTTAGTCAGCTCCGTCAATGAGCAATGTCACCGTACCACCAACAGCAGCGAAGCGAAGATCCCAAACGGCTAGTTACCAGCTAGTTATCGCACCGAATCAACATAAACGATACTTGTGGATTACTCTGTTGTGCCGATGTTTGTGGATAATCGTTGTGTATTGCAAAGCGCGCAACCAAAGAGCCAAAAAAAATCAAGCAGACACAAGCAATCGTTACGGTTAACTATCATTGGTTGGTTGTGGTTCCCGTAGCCTGCAGCAGCTAAAACTAGCCAAACGATAGTGATTGCAATCGAACTTTCCTTTCATAACGACACCGTCAATACATGGGCACGTGATCATTCCAGATAAGGGTCATACGCCCAGTTGTACGAATATAATAATTATTGCTTCCACCAAACTACCCCATATAATGGCAACGTCCGAATCAAATGACAATGGGCCACCGGGTGGCAGAATGCAGACGCTTGACTTTGGACCAAACAACAGAATTTCGCAGTTAGCCGAAAGTAGCTGCAGCAGCACATACATACAACCTTCATCATCGCCTGGTGTTCCAACGGTAGTGACTATGAAAGCAATTACCATTGGTTCAGGAATTAGTAAGAACGGGAAATTCAGCAACAAATAGCAAAACGACATCCGCCACCGGTGAGAAAAATACCCAGTCCTGAATCGCTCTACTCTACAGAAGAAATATTTAAGGAACTGGCTTTTCAGCATAATTTATTGTAGGTTAATTCATGTAATTCCAGTCGATGCAAAAAAATGCACTAGAATAATGATAAGGTATGACAATAACTTACTATAGCTTTCACTCACCTTTAAAAGCTGAGTTGATTTTTCTAGGGAGTTTATTTTCCACGTATGGGTGGTCTACCCCCTTTCAGAGCCCATTCACCAATTAACAGAATCAAAGAGCATCTGGCAGAAACACTGCCAATGCGCTCCTATTTCAATAACGCGTAAAATATTTTTGGCTAATGGGGTGGTTTTGTAAAGTATTGAAGTTCGAAGAATACCCGTTAGCCACCATCAACAAAACAAAACGCATTTATATTTGTTGAGCCCTTTGTACGGCGACAACATCATCGACTATAGAAAACCAACTGTTCAGTGACATCTGTCATATATTCTGTACTTCCGCTACGTGATTAATAAATACGTTTTTTATTCCTCGTTCTCTTGTTCAATACTACACACGTGTTTAATTCTATCTTCGCTGATCCGGTATAATTCCACTGTAGTAACTCAGAACAGGTTATAGGTCCAGTTCATTTTTTTCCCGATCAGTTGCGAGCGTGTGTCGGATCGTTTTTACGGAAAATTCAATACGATTCGATAAAGTTTTGTCGCGAAATTCGTGCGTGTAAAATCGGTCGGTCTTACTGGTGTATGGCGAAATGGAGTGGGCAAGAGTTGTCAAGTTGAATAACTCTAACTATTCCGCCTGGTGTTTTGCTGTCCAAGCACTCCTTCGGCGTGAGCAACTATGGAAATATGTTGCTGGTAATACTCCAGATCCAATAACGGACGCTTGGAGAGAAGGAGACGAGAAAACACTGTCTACTATCCAGCTATTAGTAGAGGAAAGCCAGTATAACCTGATTCGCGATAAAACAACGGCGAAAGCCACCTGGGATGCACTCAAACAGCATCATAATAAAACTACGCTCGGTCAGAAGGTAACGTTATTAAAACAAATCACCAACCAGGACTACAAGTTGGGTGATAATATGGAATGTTATCTGACAAGTATTGAAAAACTGTATGCCCGTCTCGAAAATTCTGGTTTCGAAATGTCCGAGTGCTTGAAGGTTGCATTAATTCTGCGCGGTCTTCCCGAAGAGTTCAATCCTTTGACCACGGCGTTGGAAGCACGGAATGAAGTCGAGCTCACTTTAGAATTAGTGAAGGTGAAACTGACCGATGAAGCTGACAAACAGAATAAGCAGCGGGGCAACATAGAGGAACAAGCTCTGCGAGTCGCATCGAGCCAGCAGCAGTCAAAATCGTTTACATGTTTTTTCTGCGGGAAGCAGGGGCACCGCAAGCGAAATTGTAAAAGGTTTCTGGCGGAGAAAAGTGCTGAAAATAAAAATCAACCGAAGAAGGCTAGCGAAAAAGCCAAAACAGTGCGCGAAAATGACCCAGGAGTGTCATTTACGTTTATGGTGCGATTCGGTGATATCGGCGCGGGTGCGTGGTTAATTGATTCTGGTGCGACGTCACACTTAGCCAACAATGAAAGTTTATTCGTGCGATTGGATAAAAGTGTGCGTCCGGCAATTTCGGCTGCGGACGGAAAAATACTCCGTACAGAAGGCGTCGGTGATTGCAATATACAGTGCGTGAACGATCGCGACGAAATCGTTTCGGTAACATTGACGGATGTAATTTTCGCTCCGGATCTTAAAGGTAACCTTTTGTCTGTATCGAAATTGTCGAGTAAAGGTGTGCAAGCCATATTCAATGAAAAGAAGTGCACATTGATATATGGGAAGAAAGTCGTAGCGGTGGCAGATAAAGTTGGCGGTCTGTATCGTTTAAATCTTCCTGATGAACATTCAATGTTAGTGAGTGATAAACATCATAACGAAAAATGCCAGCATATGTGGCATCGCAGACTTGGCCACAGGAGTCCTGATGCCATGAAGGAAATGTTACGTAAAGATTTGGTTACTGGAATGTCGATCAGTGAGTGCGGTGTTAGAATGACGTGTGAGTGCTGCATTAAGGCGAAAATGGCTCGTCCATCCTTTCCGCAGGTTGCAGAGAAAACCTCTACGGCAGTGCTAGACATAGTGCACAGTGATGTTTGCGGACCGATGACTACCACTCCCGGTGGCCGTAAATATTATATGACCATGATCGATGATCATAGCAGATATACTACTGTATACTTCCTTAAGGAGAAGTCGGAAGTGGAGGAAAAGATTCGAGAGTACGTCAGATTCACCCAGAACCAGCTAGGCAAGAAACCGAAAGTCATAAGATCGGACCGAGGAGGTGAATATACTAGTAAAAGTATACGTGAGTTTTATGCGCAAGAGGGAATTAAGCCTGAGTATACTGCGGGCTATGCTCCCCAACAAAACGGCGTAGCAGAGAGACGGAATAGAACCCTCAACGAAATGGCTTTGTGTATGCTGGTGGATTCGGGGTTGCCGCGACGCTTCTGGGCGGAAGCAGTGAATACAGCTGCTTATACGCAAAATAGATTACCATCGACAGCTGTTGATAAAACGCCGTTTGAGCTTTGGTTTGGCAGAAAACCAAATCTTACGAATTTGAAAGTTTTCGGTTGTACTGCGTTCGTCTGGATTCCCCCTCAAAAGCGAAAGAAATTTGAGGTTAAGGCTGAAAAATTAACCTTTGTAGGTTATTCTTCCGAGAACAAAGCCTACAGGCTACTCGATATCCGTACTGGTAAGATAACCATTAGTCGGGACGTACGGTTTGTGGAATATGAAAAGCTTCCGTATTCCGATGATGCAACACCACAAACAACAACAAGCCAAGACAGGAATGAAGAGGTACTGGTAAACTTGGAAACTTCATCAAGGAATGCTGTTTGTACAGAAGTTGAGCTAGTGGAGACCCTTCGTGATCAGAACGATGGATCGGAAGATGAATACTTCGGGTTTGATGAAGAGTCCGCCTGCCAAGGTTTTGCGCCGGTTCAGGAGATAAGCGAAGATCCTGTCGAAATTCGACGATCAGCAAGGTCGAACGCAGGTGTTCCGCCTGAAAGGCTCATACAGACAATTGGCCTCGCTGTAGCAGCAGTTTGTGAACCGAGAAGTTATACGGAAGCCATGCTGAGTCCAGAGAGCGACAAGTGGAAAGCGGCAATGGAGGAGGAGATGGTTTCGCTGCAGGAAAATAATACGTGGGTGCTGGCCAAGCTACCTGCTAGTCGTAGAGCCATTGGATCGAAGTGGGTGTTTAAACGCAAGGAAGATGCTTCCGGAAAAGTTGTGCGTTTCAAAGCCAGGCTTGTGGCGCAGGGCTTTTGCCAGAAATATGGTAGTGAATACGACCATGTTTTTGCACCTGTTGTAAAACAGACTACGTTTCGCACTGTTTTGACACTGGGAAGCAACCGAAAAATGAGTGTGAAGCATATTGATATAAAAACTGCATATTTATACGGTGAGCTGCAGGAGGAGATTTTTATGCGACAGCCTCCTGGGTACGAAAGCAAGGATCCAACCGAAGTCTGTCATCTCAATCGGGCGCTGTATGGTTTGAAGCAGTCGGCCCGTGTGTGGAATCGGAAAATCGATGGCATTTTAAAAAGCGCCGAGTTCCAGCAATCGAACGCAGATCCTTGTCTCTACACGAAGCGTACCAGCAGTGGATATGAATACATTCTAGTGTATGTAGATGACCTCATCGTTGCTTGTCATACTGAACAGGAATATCAGTCTCTGGTGAAAATTTTGAAACAAAGCTTTAAAATTACCGAACTCGGTGATCTCACGTGTTTTCTAGGAATTCAAGTGCGCAAGGAAGCTGATGGTTACGTTCTGAACCAGAAATCGTACATAGCTAAGACCCTGATGCGATTTAGGATGGAAAATGCGAATATTTCACGGGTTCCGATGGCGTGTGCTTATTTACAACAACAGCAGGAGGAGATAGAAGACTTTAGTGATAAAGAACAATATCAAAGTTTAATTGGTGCTTTGCTGTACATTGCTATAAATACCCGTCCTGATATTGCGATTGCTACTTCCATTCTCGGACGGCGTGTATCGAAACCAACGAAAGCTGACTGGACTGAAGCCAAGAAAGTGCTTCGTTATTTGAAGGGAACTGTTAACCACGAACTGCGCTTGAATACCGACGGAGAAATGAAACTGCTTAGCTTTGTGGACGCAGATTGGGCAGGTGAAGTCTCCGATCGTAAGTCTAACACAGGTTTCCTGTTTAAACTGGGAGGAGCATTGATCGTGTGGTGCTGCCGTAAGCAAACGAGCGTGGCATTGTCAAGTACCGAGGCCGAATACATCGCGTTGGCTGACTGTTTGCAGGAGTTGCAATGGCTTCGCAAATTAATGGCTGATTTGGGTGAACCTATAGCATATCCTGTTGAAGTGCGTGAAGACAATCAAAGCTGCATCGCCCTTACAAGTACAAACAGGGCTTCTCGTAAATCTAAACACATCGAGACTAAATACTGCTTCGTGAAAGATCTTGTGGGTAGCGGTGTTGTTATTATTAAATACTGTCCGACGGAGCGGATGGAAGCAGACATTCTGACAAAGCCGCTGGCAGCGGTGAAGCTTCGAGAACTTCGGGCGGCTATCGGGATCAAGTCGACTGAAGTTGAGGAGGAGTGTTGAGCCCCTTGTACGGCGACAACATCATCGACTATAGAAAACCAACTGTTCAGTGACATCTGTCATATATTCTGTACTTCCGCTACGTGATTAATAAATACGTTTTTTATTCCTCGTTCTCTTGTTCAATACTACACACGTGTTTAATTCTATCTTCGCTGATCCGGTAAAATTCCACTGTAGTAACTCAGAACAATATTTCTGTGGAGTGCCCTAATTCTGAACTCTGGGCATAGTTGGCAGTTTGTTTCTGGAAATTGGGTTGTAGATTGAGATTGTTGACTTCAATACAATGAGATTGTTCATGGGGTTATGGAGTGGAAAACCGCAGTACATCGGTACGAAAGGTACGAAATATCAACATACTCGTATAAGCAGTAGAGATGGTCGGGTAGCGGAAAATTTGCCCGAAACCCGCACCCGTACCCGTACCCGCCGGGTTCGGTTCGGGTTCGGGTATTGAAAACAAATAATTTGCGGGTTCGGGTCGGGTACGGGTTCTCAATTTTTGTTTTTGAAACCGGGTACGGGTCGGGTCGGGTATCTCCTTTGACCACATTTAACACTAAAGATGGTCGGGTACCCGGCCCGTCCCGTACCCGTCGGGTTGCGGTCGGGTTAGGGTATCAAAAATAATAAACTTGCGGGTTCGGGCCGGGTACGGGTTTTAAATTTTTTTCTCAATCGGGTACGGGTCGGGTTCGGGTATTCAAATTTTCATACCCGACCATCTCTAATAAGCAGGTCGGAAATGCTTACAAGTATTACTGACGTTCAGTTCTATTGATGAAGTTGATGATGATAGATAGTGGTTAGTTTAATTTGTTTTGCTTTCTCTTTCATTCAAAGCTTGATAAGTTGATATCAGAGCTGCCATAAATACAGATATTTGTGCATGCATAAATTTGGGATCCTACCGTTTTCTCCGGAGTATTTAAATTTCTCGATCTAATCTTTTAAATAACATAAATAGTTTATGGACTACTTTAAAATTCAGGAACATTAGTAGAGCCAGAAATCACAGCAACTGAAATAATTGATGGGTCCCAAATTTATGTATGCACAAATATCTGTATTTGTGGCAGCTCTGGTTGATATTATATATATTATATATAAATAGTGTCGCCAGCACAAAATTGGAGTTCGGAATAGGGTAACCAACCAATTTTGGACCCCATCAGCAGCTGTATCATAATTTGGACACTTCCATTTGATTTTGCTGTAAGTGTCCAAATTATGTACAGCTGCTGAGAGGGTCAATAAGTAAAGGCGACAATAGGTGTAATGTACGGTATGGAAGAAAAATTGCTTGCCGTTTATTCCGAACTCCAATTTAGTGCTGGCGACACTATAATTTAAATATTATTTTCAATATTGTTCGTACCATTTCATACGATTAATGAGTAAACAATGTATTTCACAGGTACCCTACAGTAGATCAGCAGCATCAGGTGGCTGTACAAATCCTAGATTTATTTCCACAGCTTGAAAAGACTCGTGTAGCGCCAACTGCTCCAGTTGAGGTTTACTCTCTTTATTTATATTACAACGTATGTTTTCATAAACTTCTTAACTTTCAGTCGTGTTTTTTTTGGCGCAACGCAGGTAGCGAAATGGGGGCTCATACTGGTATGGTCTATAATCGTATACGTAATATCATTAAGCAATTACCACCGGAAAAGCGTAGATATCATCGAGCATCTACATCAAAAGTAGACTCCGTATCAACGGAGCTGATAGAACGAGCTCAACTTTTGCGCGCTGTGCACGCATCGCCATCCGAAGCAGAGCGTATTTGTGATGAAATGTCTGATTGCGTAGCTCTGCTGAAATTGATGCTTGAAGAAAAACAATCTGCCAAAGCGATTCTGGATATGTTTCCGCACTTGTGTGCATATAACGGACTGGTGGTAATAACTTATTTTCATTAGTTAGCAGTTTTAGTATTTATCTATCTAACTCTGCGCTTCGATTTCTCTTGTTAATTATACCCCGTTCGAACAAAATTTGAAAAGGTTTTGTATAGACATTTGTAAAGCCAATTAGGGGAACGTATACGTTTTGGCCAGAGTGTTATTGGCCACTTGCGGCAAAATCAAATGGAAGTGGCCAGTAACATATACGCCTAACGCTCTGGCCAAAACAAAACATTCTCGAGTTATGTAGAAATTTGTGTTCCATTTGGAAGGAAGCCCCCCCCCCTTAGACCTTCCCCTGCTCTAAAAACTCATGCATACAAATTTTCACGCCGATCGGTTCAGTAGTTTTTGAGTCTATAAGGAACATGCGGACAGAAATTCATTTTTATATGCTTGCCCCGTACATAACTTTTTCAAATTTGGCTATACTACCAAATAAGTAGAATCGGAATAAAAAATTATCCTAATTTTCTCTATCTTAATTTCATTTCCAGATTAAGAAAGTGTATAAAAAACTCTTTCCCAACAGAGCTGAAGGTCTTAAAATTGAATACGTATTATCGCAATGTTTGTACATGTCGAATAAATTTGCTCAAGTAGAAGACGGTAAGAAAGCATAACATTTAATCATGTTCAAATTTATACTCTAGTTTTCGTTTATAGATTATATTCGAGGATGCTTGAGAATAATCTACCATATGCCAATCAGGGGACTTAAACGAGGATTTTCCGAAAGCTGCATGACGATGGATCAACAGGCAGCTTCTGTTTTGATACGGTGGGTTGAGGTAAAACAAATATGCAGTTGTATAAGACATTGAAATGATACCTTTTTTGTACATTTCAGGAAAGCTTAAATACATATCTATTGTCAACTGTTAACCACTCGCTACACATGATATGCGTCGGGTATCCTATGAAAAAGGGAAATACGCTGTAATTTGTTCAGACCAAGTAATAATTGAAACAAACAATTCGGCCCATGCGGTCGACATTTTTTTCAAATGCCATGAAGTGTTTGGGCTGGACGTGCCACCTACGTTGAACATGTTCTGGGATTTTTTGGCTTGTACTGTGTACAAGGCAATCCCATACAGTAAACGAGCAACGGTCAACAGAGTCGTTCAGAAATTTATAGAGGTTTCGAATGCTTCTGTCTCTTCGGGTTACGAGCCCTAGTTACATGTAAATTGTTTCGATATTGTTTTTCGTTCAATACATTAAATAAAACAGTAAATGTTAAATAAAACTGCTAAAAAATATGACTGCAGTGATTCATTTCCTTAAATTTCATATAGCGAATTTGTTTATTCAATCCGGGTTGAAACTGGATGAATTTTTTGTGTTCATTTGCTCCTATCTGACAGATAAAATTCGTTCAGTTCCAACCCAGATTGAATAAACAAATTCGCTAATAGTTGATTTTAACTCAAAAAGTTCTTCAAATGTACTCAAAAATAGAGTAAAAATATGGCATATTATACTCTAAAACTGAGTAACGTTATACTCAAAATTGAGCACCAATTAACTCAAGAAATGAGTAGTTTTTTATACAAATTTTGAGTACTAATAACTCAGGTTTTAATTCGACTAGGGTTACTCAAATCTGAATGTTAGTCAGGTTACCCTGATTAAGGGTTGTTCCACTTTCTACGCTGGTGAGTTGAATCTTACTCTTTTATGAATTAAATTTTTTAAGCGTGTAGGTGTCCCATAGGTCGCTATTGAATGTCATACTGATCGGACTTTTAGTTCAAAAGTTATGTATAAAAATACGAAAAATGTGGAACTTTATTATCTCATAGGTCCCTTAACCGATTTGAACAAAATTGATTGCATATGAAAGAGGATCCTTGCAAACCCTTAACTTCCAAATTTCATGACGATTGGATTTGTAGTTTGAAATTTACATAAAGAAATGTAAAAAAATTGTATTTAAAAGATATTTTTGCAACATATAAACATTAATTCAATGAAAAACATCACACATTTTATTATTATTTGAAAATTACTGCTGAGATCTATCAAACGAAACCGAGTTATTTAAAATCGGACGGTTCATTCAAAAGTTATTCAAACTTTAACACTTAAGCACCGTATATTAAACCGTTAAAACGTGTGAAATCAAAACATATCAATCGAATGTTGATTGTATCCAGCTTTTTACGCGCTATAATGGTGGTCGCTATAAATTGTGTTCGTAATATGCGAACAATCTTTTTGACAACTCGGCATACATCAAATCTGGCTCTCTTCTCTTGCAACACTACCGTGCTCTTTCTTTCATTTACGTCAAAGAAGGAAAGCAAAACTGTGCGAAATGTAAGCAAAACTATTGCCTTCCTTCTTTTGCGTAAACGAAAGAAAGAGCAACACTGCCGTACAGGAGAAGAGTGCCCAGTTTTGATGTATGCAGAGTTGTCAAAAAGATTGTTCACATATTACGAACACAATTTATAGCGTCCGTGATTATAGCGCGTAAAAAGCTGGATTAAATGTGTGTGATGTATGTATATATGTATGTATGTATGTATGTATAAATGTATGTATGTATGTATGTATGTATGTATGTATGTATGTATGTATGTATGTATGTATGTATGTATGTATGTATGTATGTATGTATGTATGTATGTATGTATGTATGTATGTATGTATGTATGTATGTATGTATGTATGAATGTCTGTCTGTATGTGATGACAATTTGAAATTTTTAAATTTGCAATGGAATTCAAGAAAAGTGAGAAACATGTCAATTGTCTGAAGTTTTTGAAGCCTCTTGTGGAATACGAACTCTGAAATTAAAGAAAAGAAAAAACTTTTATCGACTAAACTCCACTATTTAATATTCATTCGCGACAGATACGTATACGCTTTGAAATAAGACACTGATGAAGCCTGCACGTCGTAGGCGAACTACGTATCTGTTGCAAATAAATATTAAATAGTAGGATTCAATCGAAAAGTTTTTTCTTTTCTTTGATTTCAGATTTCAATTGTCATTTTCTTCACTTGCTGTCACTCACAATCGTACAAGAAAAGCAAAAAGCGAAGAAAAGCAGTTAATTCAATCATGTAGGTATAGTGGTGTATAGGATTAAAAATACTAGTGAGTTGATTTTTCCAAATAAATTTATACAAATTTCAAACAAATTTTGTGCATCAATAGATGCTCTATTCAATCAATAGATATTAGAGCTTAGAAATGCTATATATAAAAAGAAACTACAAAAATGCAAATATCTGTATTTGCTCGAATAGTCAAGCATCATTGAATGCATTAAAATCAAAAACTCACACTTCTAAACTGGTGTGAGAATGCATAAAACTGTTGGAAAAATTTTCCTGTCGCAATATGGTCAACCTCTATTGGGTTCCTGGTCACTGCGGAATCAAAGGGAACGAAACTGCTGATCAATTGGCAAAGAAGGGTCATCCATGCAGTTCATAGGACCCGAACCCTTTTTTGGACTATCTTCATGTGCCCTTAAAATGGAACTTAGGAATTGGGAAAAACTAAAGGTACAGTCTAACTGGAATATTACCTCGAATGCCCGGCAATCAAAACGTTTTATGGAGCCAAATGCTCTTCAATCACAAAAACTATTAAACCTTTCAAAATCCGACTTGAGCACATACACAGGTTTGATAAGAGGACATTGTCCTTGTAAGTACCAGCTGAAACTCATCGGCAAACTTAATGAAGCTAACTGTCACTTTTGTAATCATGAGATTGAAAGCTCCGAACATTTGTTGTGTTGCACTATATCATAAACGACGTAGATATCTTGATAAGGGGCTGACTCAGCCCTGCGATATTTGGAATGCTGTTCCTAATCAGGTGATAAATTTCATACGAAATGCATCACCTGATTGGGATAAATGCCGACAGTAGTTGAGGTGGCTCATCAAACTTTGATAGCTCACTGATACGACATGGCATAAATTAAAAGAGGACACACCACAATAGATCAAAGTGATGGTAGCGGTGGTAAGTCCCCAACACGGGAAAAATCAGAGGGGTTGTGCACCAGACACGACCGCATAGGTGACGTAGGACCACGTAAGTCTCTTTGTAGCGATAGTAGGATGTAACCATGTATATAATAATACGATTCTTCATGTATACAAGCTACATCCGTAACGGTCATCAAAGTAGAAACATTGTATACATTCAATCCTCAACCGATTTTGGAGTTATATCCATGAATTGATTGAATCTATTTTATTAAAATGAAACCAAGTTAGTAACTAAACCAAACAGTAAATAAATTTGTATGATATGTTTTTACGTTGAATAGTGCTTTTCCTTTGGAAATCGGTAGACGGCACGCGCGAGTTTTCAAAAAGTTGAAAATTTTGCGCAACTTTTCTGCGGCTTACAAAAGGACACTGATAAAGCATTTACAACCTGCAGACGTATTGGAAGTCGCAGAAAATGTCACCTGTGACCAGAAAACTTATTACCGTCATTGGTTGGTCGTCCGCAATGGCGAAAAATTCAACTTTTCCCTCGTTGACTGTGTTAATTATGGTATTAACTGGGCAAGAAAATATAATAAACTCTTCAATCGTTGTGTGGCCCTTAAAAGAACCGATTGTTTGATTATCATAACTCCTGCTTGCAATAAACTTGCACTAACGCATTTAACGTAATTCTCTGTTCGGTAAATTGGAGTACCGATAACCGCTAATCAGGCACGGCTTGTTGCAACGGACCAACCGGAAAGCCTCAGCAGCTATGCGATCAACGAAACCGTTCGTGTATGGTTCTGAATCACGATGAAATACCACTCCAAGTGGCCAGCTGCAAGTGACGTGGGATGCTTCTGGTCGTTTTGTTGTCGCGAGCAGCATATTTCCTGCCAATTCCAAGACTTCAGCAGCCACCTATGCCATCACGGCAACGAAATGAACCACCGGCAACAAGCGAAAAAAACCACGAGGTGATCGGTCAAAATTATTTGATAAGAAGCGAACAATCAGATCAATCTAAATTAAATAGAGTTTAAATCTGTGAGTGAAAATTCCTCAAATCTTCATGAACACATGTTTCGTTCTTAAAAGAACGGTTTTTCGACGTGATATGCTGGAAATTTAAGCCTTCTTTTCTGTCTTCTTGGGCAGCAACAAAACAGTTTGGATGTTCGGAAAGACACTTCTCATAGCAGCGGTGACACGGGACAGCAATTTGTTCAACTCTTCGTTGTTGCGGATGGCCAGCTGCAAGTGACGATAATTCTGATCGTTTCGTTGTCGCGAGCAGCATATGTCCTCCCAATTCCAGAACTCCTGTCGCCAGATATTCCATCACGGCAGCGATCATTGAGTGCTCCAGCTCCAACACCTCGCTTGGTGAATTTGCATGTCTTCGTTGCCTTATCCGTGAGAAGTAGCAACAGCTGAAGCTCAACAATTTTCGATCGGATTCTATAGGGCGTAAATTAAATACAATCATAAGGAAGCTTAACCCATAGCTTATATCGTATGTATTACTGTCATCCGTGCTAGGGAAGGCAAAAATGACGAGGGAAGGCAAAAATGTAAAAATAATTCAAATTTTCAAAATCAATTCAAAAACAACAATTTTTCAAGTTTAATTTCAAAAACAAAATCAATAGTTTTCTATATTTTCAATCGTTTTCCCGATCAATTGGTGTAAATATCTTGGAAATCTATTGAAAATTGACGAATTATAAACCGAAGCGTGAAAACTCGTTTCTACTTTGATGACGTCATTTCCAACAATCAATCACGAAGCAAGAATTCTGCAAGAATTTGTTTTCGTTAGTGACATTTTGAAGGACAGATGTCTTATGTCATGTATCATGTTTTATTAAATAAATCCAAAATAACAAGCACTGGAAATCATATCGATCATATTTTCCATTCTCAAGCATGTTTATGGCGCAGCTTTTGCACTATTTTTCGACCTCATCTTGTTTTCCTAACCTTCTAACATTGTAAAAACGATGCGATCAAGCTAATGACTATCTTTTCATGAAATTACATTCAAAAGAAGCTCAAATTTTGATTTTTATGCAAAAATAATTATTTGAAGGAGCGCCAGCTAAGAAATTTCTCTTTTTCATATCTAATGCTCTGTTCAGCTATTTTTTCTAATTCAGATAAGGTTTTTTTCTAATTCCCGTCGTAATAGGTAAAGCCATTCTAATTTTCATCATTTGTTGGATGGATTTAATGAATACTCCAAAAATTCTTGTGCTGATTTGACTAAAACACACTTACTTTCCGGTCCGTGAACTTTGAAATCACTGGATAGCGACCATTAAAGCATATTTTTGAAATTACGCAACTGATTTTATTTCTAAAATTCGTCGTACCGTTTTAAAATCCGTCCATCAAAATTTTTCATCGTCCGAACTAAAAATCACAACAATGTTTACGAAGCTAACGCGCATGTATTTGTGTAGGACGGCATGACAAATGTTATTCTACAAAATTTCTGCAGGTCAGGCAAGTTTTCCTAGCTGTAGAATAACGACAATGCCTTGCGTGAGTTATTTTCATTTATGAATGACGGAAATTAAAACGATTAGTCGACACTGTCTTCTTCGTCGCACGAAAAAACGTAGGAAATTTGGCTGGTAGGACTTCTTTAATGATAAAAAGCATTTAAATAGATCTCAGCTCACTTTAATTGATCGCATGTGATAGACAACAAACTAAAATATTAGGGAATAACTAGTTTTGCATTGTGTGTCATAAAAATGCTGATATTTTTAATAATTTGTGATGGATAAGACGGGAATAGGCAATTACGACGATGTAGCAACATACCCTATGTTGCAAAATTGAAGCCAAGCAAACTAATAGTAAAATTTTGAGATTGATCATTTTGTTGTAGATATCCTTTTTCTTCAAAAGCGAGGTATAGGTAATAATAATTTTTCTGAACTCTTGTTTTTCAAAGATGCTAAATTTTGAACGCATGGTATTAATGTCAAAAAATCTGCTATGAACACATATTTCATATTGTCAATTCAAAACAAGTTTCGTATGTGGCTCTGAAGCCCGAAAGTTAAGGCCGTCTGTAGACCCGTTAGAGGGTTAATTTCTAATTTTCTATATATATTCATTCAAGTCTGCAAAAATTATCTTTTGTGTTAACGTTATTTTTCTATAAATCACGTAAATATTAAAAACTACAAGGTATACAGCCCTGAGGGTTGTACGAAAGGGTGACATAGGACTATATCAGATCATTAGATCAAAGACTAACGTAAACTGCATTTCTGGCATACGCATGTTTATAAGAATCTGTGAGGGCCATTGTTTAAGTAAATGTTCAAAAGAGAAGAGCGAAATATTCAGATTCAATTCTTCATTGCAAGCATTGCATTTGAAAATACGTGGACGGGGGTTTATAAGTAAAGCGCTCGCAACCATTGAGACATAGAGATTTCTTTTAAAAATCACTTGTGTGCATCATAAAGGTTGAAATAGTAATGAATGATCAGCCCACAGATTGTTGTATTAAATATGATGATGCGTAGCTTGACATGTTTCAATAAACTTACTTTAACTCGCTTGTGGCCTTTAAAAGGGCCATTGGTTAAAAATAACATTAAAGCCAAAACACGTTCATGGCAAATATAATATTCGAAAATCCTTCTCTTTTGACATGAATGGCAACAGACAGTAGAATCAATATATATAGAATGCCAGTGTCGCTGCAGTGCTCGTGGTAAACATCAGTATAATCAGTATATATAGAATGCCAGTGTCGCTGGTGTTTCATGGATATTTTGGTGGCAAACATGTTGCTGGTTCGTGTCTTGGATACGGGAACTACATTGTCAAATTGCCCAATAGAAAATTTTCCTGCCGACGAAATACCTTAAAACGACCAAATCGGGTGATTTATCCTACGTGATTTACGAAAAAGCAGAAAGATTTTTTATTGGGTTGCCTTTTTAGTTTGACAATCAGATTCCCGTTTCGAATCGATCACTCACACATATGCGCATACAATGTAAATACATAATTTTCAAATGTGTGATGTTTACCACGAGCACTGCAGCGACACTGGCATTCTATATGTATTGATTCTTCTTAAACATCACACATTTGAAAATTATGTATTTATATTGTATGCGCATATGTATGAGTGCTCGATTCGAAACGTTCGAAACAGGAATCTGATTGTCAAACTGAAAAGGCAACCCAATAAAAAGTTCTTCCTGCTTTTCCGTAAATCACGTAGGATAAATCCCCCGATTTGGTCGTTTCGGAGTATTTCATCGGCAGGGAAAATTTTCTATTGGGCAATTTGACAATGTTGTTCCCGTATTCAAGACACGAACCAGTAACATGTTTATCACCAAAATATCCATGAAACACCAGTGACACTGGCATTCTATATATATTGATTACCGAAATACCCCAAAACGACCAAATCGGGTGATTTATCCTACGTGATTTACGGAAAAGCAGAAGGATTTTTGATTGGGTTGCCTTTTTAGTTTGACAATCAGATTCCCGTTTCGAATCGATCACTCACACATATGCGCATACAGTGTAAATACGTAATTTTCAAATGTGTGATGTTTACCCCGAGCACTGCAGCGACACTGGCATTCTATATATATTGATTCAACTGTTAGTCCTTATCTTCCTACCACAGGGGTGACCAGCCATCAAAAAATAAATTTATGTCTCTAATAACCTCCACATGCCAAATTTGGTTCCATTTACTTGATTCATGAGTTATGAGGAAGTTTGTGTTTCATTTGTATAGGAGACCCCCCCCCCTGTTCAAAGACGGATGAGTCTCAGTACACTGTGGAGAAAATTCTTACCTCCAAAAACCCCAAATGCCAAATTTAGTTCCGTTTGCTTGTGTAGTTCTCGAGTAATGAAGATATTTGTATATTAGTTGTATGGGAGCCCCTCCTTCTGAAGAGGGGAGGGGTCTCTATTCACCATAGACAAAATGCTTACCTTTTGAAACCCCCACATGCTAAATTTGGTTCCATTTGCTTGATTAATTCTAGAGTTATGAAGAAATTTATATTTCATTTGTATGGGAGCCCCCCTCCTACACCCTCCTTAAAAGCGCTCTCTTACTCCCTTCATAAAATTGCTGGTCATTTTATCTAATCAACGACATACAAATTGTTCAGTTTCGTTCAGTAGTTTAGTAGTTATTAGCATTTGAAATCTTTCATTCAAACGTTACACTTCTATTTCCGTTTTCACAAAGTGCTACCCAGTCCCAGTATAGTAAACAAAGACGTAGTCCTACGTCAAAAACAAAATAAGGTGTTCATCAAGTAGGTTTTTTTTTAATTCCCGTCGTAATAAGTAAAGCCATTTTAATTTTCATCATTTGTTGGATGGATTTAATAAATACTCCAAAAGTTCTTGTTGATTTGACTAAAACACACTTACCTTCCGATCTGTGAACTTTGAAATCACTGAAAGGGACTATTGGGCATGTGCAGCACAATGTTTGTTCTATTCTATATTTTATAACAGTTTCAAATTTTGTAACATGTGAAAAATGAAACAAAATGCAGGCAACCGCAATCCTGTTTTAATGGCAGTTCTAATTAATATTATCCCATAAACAATCCTTCCTGCTTTTCCCCCTATTTAGAGATGCGTGTTGATTTGTGTGGATCAAATGTCATATGTCACTCGCTAGGTGTGTGAAACGGTGCTGCTACCTGCCTAACTTGGTTGTATTTGTGAGGCGGAAA
This sequence comes from Sabethes cyaneus, assembly GCF_943734655.1. Taxonomy (NCBI): domain Eukaryota; kingdom Metazoa; phylum Arthropoda; class Insecta; order Diptera; family Culicidae; genus Sabethes; species Sabethes cyaneus. The sequence continues at coordinate 124,145,562 of NC_071354.1, forward strand.
AGGGATTTGAAAAAAGATTGCAAAACAGTATTGTCTGTCGCGAAAATTTTAACAAACACTCCATATAGACACTTGGGTGAGTGTACAAGGGATCAATTTGTGCTTAGAATAATCACTATCCAGCATCCCAAAGTGCTCCCTGTACAAGACGCTTATGCGCTTGTTAGACTGGTTGTTCTCTACGGGGATGAAGCATGGACAATGCTGGAGGAGGACTTGCGAGTTCTCGGAGCTTTCGAACGACGAGTGCTTAATGCGATCTTCGGCGGCGTACAGGAGAACGGAGTATGAAGGCGGAGGATGAACCATGAACTCGCATAGATCTATGGCGAACCCAGTATCCAAGAGGTGGCTAAAACTGGACGGATACGATGGGTAGGGCATGTTGCAAGGATACCGGATAAGTACCCTGCAAAGATGATGATTGCCTCAAATCCGGTAGGAACAAGACGACCAGCAACATAGCGAGCAAGATGGTTAGACCATGTCGAGCAAGATCTGGTGAAGAGTACTCGGTGTCCAAGGAATTGGAGACCGGTAGCCCACAACCAAGTTGATTGGAGAAATGTTATTCAACAGGCTTTGTGTTAGGACGGCAAGCCACCTTAGTAAGTACTATCCAGCATTCCACTGTCTGTCCAGCATTATCTGTCAGATTTACGCAACCGCTGCCACAACGTACCAATTCGGCGCGTGCCTTTAACGATACTCTGTCCGGACCAGGCAGGATCTATTGGTGTCAAATTCTTTACATATGTGCATTACCGCGGATGGTGTTTGGTCCATGACGTTTGTACACTGTCACGGACCAAATGGCTTATAATTATTTTCGAGCTAGGGGACTAGAAACTCTATTCTTGTCTACTGCAACCACCCTATTGGCATCTCTATATCGAGCTGCAGTGACAGCAAAAGGATGCCCCGGACTCACTATTTGACAGCGGGCCCAAATCACTGCTGGCAGTCAAGTGAAACGCAGTGGTGAAATGCTATTTAATTTTCACACACGAGATGTTGGCGACGAAAACATGGTTGCCTGCCGATGGGGTGACTGCAACTAATAAAAACTCAATTACAAACATGCAGCGCAGTTGTGGTTTGTGTCGTTTTGATCCCGGCAATGCATTTACCTCCTTTTTAGCATAAATGAAACAAATTAAGTAACTTTTTGTAATTAATATTTTTTGAAACGATGGTTCTACAATTGATGAAGGGACAGTAGGGGAAAGCAATGAATTTTTTTTTTTTGGTGAAGGAGGGGAAGAACGAAAAGGAAGGGGAGGGGGTATTGGTAGCTATGCTTGACAAGTAGTCATTTTGACTCCTACCTTTTGTCCAATGCTGGAAGGTGCATGAGTCGAACCAAGCTGTAATCTGAGATTATAACCGGATTCGAACCCACAACACCCGCCAGGGCATGTGGTTCGCTGGTACTTGTACCTTTGAACCATAGAGGCGCTGGACAAAAGGAGACCGCAAAATCCACTTCTCAAGAATAGCGACGCGTTTGGTTGGGTTATCGACACATATTGTGCCGCTTCCTACATCAATTGCAGATTACCACCGAGCGAGAAGTTTTAATCTAACTACTTTTTACTTTCAGGACGACGACACTATGCCGGCCCTTACGACTTGCAAGGTACTGAACGTGACGTTGTTCGTCTGTCAGCGTGTGTTAGCCGCGTTTCTCGGCGCGGGTTTTCGAGGGAAGGCCTCGTTCCTATGTAATAGACTAATCTCAAGTTTTTAGTCTACCGTCCCTTCATCAATTGTAGAACCATCGTTTCAAAAAATATTAATATATATGTATGACCGCCTTTCAAGGTCAAGACTAAAAACTTGAGATTAGTCTATTACATAGGAACGGGGCCTTCCCTCGAAAACCCGCGCCGAGAAACGCGGCTAACACACGCTGACAGACGAACAACGTCACGTTCAGTACCTTGCAAGTCGTAAGGGCCGGCATAGTGTCGTCGTCCTGAAAGTAAAAAGTAGTTAGATTAAAACTTCTCGCTCGGTGGTAATCTGCAATTGATGTAGGAAGCGGCACAATATGTGTCGATAACCCAACCAAACGCGTCGCTATTCTTGAGAAGTGGATTTTGCGGTCTTCTTTTGTCCAGCGCCTCCATTGTTCAAAGGTACAAGTACCAGCGAACCACATGCCCTGGCGGGTGTTGTGGGTTCGAATCCGGTTATAATCTCAGATTACAGCTTGGTTCGACTCATGCACCTTCCAACATTGGACAAAAGGTAGGAGTCAAAATGACTACTTTTCAAGCATAGCTACCAATACCCCCCCCTCCCTTCCTTTCCGCTCTTCCCCTCCTTCACCAAAAAAAATTTTTTTTCATTTCTTTCCCCTACCGTCCCTTCATCAATTGTAGAACCATCGTTTCAAAAAATATTAATATATACACACTTAAAAAAAAGTACCGAGTTCGGTAAATTATCGTAAATTTTACCGAACTCTGAGCAGCAGAACGTACGGTAAAAAATTTTTATGATGCCAAACATTACTAATGATCCGTAAACGTCGATTGGCGCCATCGAATTTTACCGAACGTTCGGCTGCTTAGAGTTCGGTAAAAAAAATTTAAGTGTGTATGTATGACCGCATTTCAAGGTCAAGACTAAAAACTTGAGATTAGTCTATAACTTTTTGTAAGCTACATATACTGGCAGGAAGCACAGGTAGCAAGAGCACCATTTGAAATCATGGTCACCTACCTGTCCGTTTCACAATTCTTTACCGAAAGATCCCCCTGGTCCGGACGACAGATGGAAGTCATACCAGGGGCCCTATTATCATAGTTACCTCGCCTCACCTCACTTCTCTCACGCGTCCTATTCTCACAGTCACCCTCACCTCACCTTACCGGCCCCATTTGATTTGTACAGTCACCCAGGTGAGTGGAGTCAACTAGGTTTACAAAAAAAAATCTGACATAGCCTAACCGTAAGGAGTTTATTCAGGAAATGGGAAATTATTTTCAGTTAAAAGCAATTTTGGTTGAAATTGAGCGTTCTTTTGACTAAAAAGATAATATTGAAATAATAGAAACCAAATGTTAAAATTTTGCCTCCCAGTTGGCATTGAGATACGTCGTATGTTCGAATCTCGGCTGGAAGAGGCTGTTAGAGTCCATCGGATCGAGTCTCTTCGAGACGCAGTGAAGGTGCTGCTAACAACTTATCTTGCAAGATTTTAAACTTCGCTCTTGAAGTGATCCGTCGAGCAGATTTCGAAATTTGTGGTTTAATTTTCAGAAAAGGCAGCAAACTTCTTGGCTACGCAGGTGACTTTGATATTAAAAACAGAAACTTTGCCACTGCAGAGGCCATTTGCGCTAAACTGAAAGCGGTGGCTAGGAGATTTCGGCCTAAAATAAACGCGTCGAAGATTAAATACATGAATGACAGAAGCTCAAACGAAGCGAACGTGCTTTTTTCGCAAATGGTAATCGTTGACGGCGACGAACCAAAAGTGGTAGATGAGTTCGCGTATGTGTGATGGTTGATAGCCGTGGTCAACACAAATAAGAAGATCCAGCGATGTTGCTGCTCACCAATTACGGACAGCACAAATCCGCAGACGAAAGTACGATACCCACTATCTTTGAACTTATCCTGTGGGCCATAAGATGAATAGTATCAGCTTTCAATGGACAGCGAAACAGGACAAATTTTCGGCAGAATAAAACACCGCATGATCGTACTTAACCATCTATATTACGCAACTAAACTATCTCGGACAACAGTATTCTATTTGTACGGACGTTACATTGTTCTAATCTTCTAACATTTAACAAAGCTATTTGTCTCGCAGAGAATCCAGTAATAGAATCCGTCGCACTCAATCTCAGATAAAACAAGCGGCGTATTCAAACAGGACATCGAAACTGCTTTGCCCTTCGCAAAACGCTACGATCAAAAGGCAAAAGCCGCCGTACGAACCCCCTAGTAGACCGATAGTTTTTATAGATTTGACAATACTGATGCAGGGCATACGCGCCTTTGCGGACGACATTTGGAGGAGTACAAGCTGAAAGCTAAGAGCAGCGGAGGTGTATGAATCAAGGGTAATAGATACTGCTTTTGGGGCGAACCAACCACTGGTTGAAAGCCTCTTTGAAAAAAGTTAATAAATAAATAGATACTGCTTGGGGAGACGTGCATTTGGCGAAAATCGGTAAGCCACGGTGTACCAGACAGGTCGTACGGAAAACAGGTTTTCACAACAACCCCACCGGCACCCAGAACAGAGGCACTGAACGTGCGAGATGGCTCGTTCAGTTCTAAAGTGACATTTTTTGTTTTTTAAATAAAATAAACTGCGACTTCAGAGATGCCTGGGAAATGAGCGACGAGTAACCCAAGATCGAGTTGAATAGAGCTTAAAACAGTAAGAACTAACCCGGCACTAAGCTGCTGCTGACGACGGCGAGGATCGTACAACATGGCCCGTAAATATTCCTGTGCTCTAAACAGCTGGCTATGAAATTTCAAGCTAAAAAGTATAGAACAAATTTTCGTCTGGGGGGGGGGGTTTGAACCCCCAAACCCCTCCCCCCCCCCCGTCGCTACGCCCATGGAAACAACCAAACAAATAACCGTCGGCCGAAACACACCCCAAATTTGTTTAAATTACTGGTATCATTCTGAACGAAAACGATTATGAAACAACCGACTGTCAAAAGTTTGTATTTTGCTTATTATTGGCCACATACACAATATCCCATCTGTTTGAAACTCCGCTTAACTCGTGTTTTATATATCTGCAGAAACAGAACACTGTTGTATACCAGTTTCAAATTTTGTATCTCAACTGTTAGAAAAAAATAGAACTGAAACACTCTGTTGGGGTTGCCAATATTTTAAATTTGTTTCATTTTAAAACTTTGATATATAATAAAACAGTGTTGTACATGCCCTTACAAAATTTGAAACTGGTATAAAACAGTGTTCTATTTCTGCAGATATTTGAAACACGAGTAAAGCGGAGTTTCAAACAGATGGAATATTGTGCATGTGGCCATTAATAAGCAAAATACAAACTTTTGACAGTCGGTTGCTTCATAATCGTTTTCGTTCAGAATGATACAAGTAATTTAAACAAATTTGGGGTGTTTCGGCCGACGGGTATTTGTTTGGTTGTTTCATATTGTAAAACCTGCTGTGAGTATAATACGTATGCAGGTTAGTACGAAATTATAGCAAAGGATTCTAAATTTCGCGGCGGCAGCACTATTGCTTTGCTATCAAAATAGTAGTAATGACGGATTTTCTTTAACGTTCATTAAAAGATGACATTCACATCACTATTCGCCGGCCCAGCATAGCAAAGGGATGAAACCAAAGACGTCCATTGCTGAAGATTACCTGGAGCCCTATTCTCACAGTCATCGCGCCAAAATTTTTTGAGTGAGAGCACAATTTGCGATTCTCAGTCACCCAGGTGACTCCACTCACCTGGGTGACTGTACAAATCAAATGGGGCCGGTAAGGTGAGGTGAGAGTGACTGTGAGAATAGGACACGTGAGAGAAGTGAGGTGAGGTGAGGTAACAGTGAGAATAGGGCCCCGTATGACTTCCACCTGTCGTCCGTGACCATGATTTCAAATGCTGCTCTTGCTACCTTTTTACCTTTGTTATACTATAACAAAGGTTTAGGAATTGGTCGAAAAACACGAAATTGATCCGAGGCCCGGAGGGCCGAGCCACATATACCAATCGACAGGGTTCGATGAACTGAGCAATGTCTGTCTGTGTGTGTGTGTGTGTGTGTGTGTGTGTGTGTGTGTGTGTGTGTGTGTGTGTGTGTGTGTGTGTGTGTGTGTGTGTGTGTGTGTGTGTGTGTGTGTGTGTGTGTGTGTGTGTGTGTGTGTGTGTGTGTGTGTGTGTGTGTGTGTGTGTGTGTGTGTGTGTGTGTGTGTGTGTGTGTGTGTGTGTGTGTGTGTGTGTGTGTGTGTGTGTGTGTGTGTGTGTGTGTGTGTGTGTGTGTGTGTGTGTGTGTGTGTGTGTGTGTGTGTGTGTGTGTGTGTGTGTGTGTGTGTGTGTGTGTGTGTGTGTGTGTGTGTGTGTGTGTGTGTGTGTGTGTGTGTGAGTGTGTGTGTGTGTGTGTGTGTGTGTGTGTGTGTGTGTGTGTGTGTGTGTGTGTGTGTGTGTGTGTGTGTGTGTGTGTGTGTGTGTGTGTGTGTGTGTGTGTGTGTGTGTGTGTGTGTGTGTGTGTGTGTGTGTGTGTGTGTGTGTGTGTGTGTGTGTGTGTATGTATGTGCGGGACGCAACTTTTCTATCGCCTGTTTCTCGGAGATGGCTGAACCGATTTGTTCGCTACTACTTGTTTGAAAGGTATTATTGCCTTGTATATCACTATTGATCACTATTCGAGGTCCGACATTTCGTTTAAAAGTTATAAGTAAAAAAGTGAAAATTACGTGACACGATTTTCTCCGGAATAAAATGACCGATTTCAACGATCTTGGTATCGAATGAAAGCTCTTGTTAACGCTAAATTTTTCGGGTAAATTTTATTGAAAACAAACAAGTAGTTTAAAAGTTATGCTTAAAAAACCTGTTTTGACAAGGTAATAATTATCGCCTGTTTCTTAGAGATCACTAAACCGATTTAGGCGCTATTAGTCTCATTTGAAAGGTAACATAACCTAATAGATCACTATTGATTTGTTTTTTGATTGGAAGTTTAATTTGAAAGTTATGAGCAATTGAATACAACACATTAAAATTTATAATAATTTAGAATGATTTCATCTAAGATTATTTATCTAGTTTGAATTATTTTGGCATCAAATTAGAGATTTTAATGCTGCAAATATATCTGCAAAATTTCAGAAGAATCGGTTTTGCCGATCAAAAGATATTAACCCTCCAACACTCGCGCCAACTTTTGTAATACGGTTACTCGCGCGCAGAATGCCCCAAAGCCAAAAAAAGACTTGCACACTAGAATTTTGTCCGGGAAAACTTGATTTTAGGCTTATGAAACCTTCGGAAGAATTTCTTGAAATTGAAAGTTCTATCGTCTGCTGCAATTCAAATTTTGATTAATCCTCCTAAAAGTGAAATAAAAAAATTATTTTTCTTCAGTTTCAATATAACACATTGATGTGTTCTGCAAAGTTTTAGAACATATTATTATAAGAAATTTTGTTGAATACAGTTACCTTCTATCTGTTCAGAGAAGATAGAAAAATCTTATTCCTTGTATATAAATTTGTAAAATCAGTTTTTTCAATTTTAACTCTTTTTGTAATTGTTGTATGACTTTTTCATGTATTACAAAATTGTATAAATAGTAAAAATACACAACTTTGATGAATATAGTATACCTCTATGTTTGTTTGTTCAGGTACTGTAGAACTTTGATTAAAAAAATGGCTTAATTTTGACCCCGAATGACTCGACTACCAACAGATACATTTTAAACATTTTATATCTGCTTATAGTTTTGCTGCATACAAACATCATTTTGCCATATGAAGAAACAAGAGAAAATTCCAGTTGGGGTCAATTGCGGTACACCTCACATGCTGATTGCTTCGTTTCTGTGATGTCAGTTTATGCTGATCTATTTTTCCAACAATTTAAAGTATTAATGCATTGAATAATTATTACGTTTTGCTCATAACAAGTTAATTTAAGAATATACGTTAGTTAAACAGCGATTTGTAACTTTGTAACAATATGGCATTCAAAAACCTACACGTGTTGTTCCAAATGCAACAGCGTGAGTAACCGAAGGTTAATAAAAATTGATGAAATTTATTCAAGAAAACTTTATTGATGTCAATCAAAAAGAATGGCATTACAGAAATTTATGCGTAGTTCAAAAACCTATAAACTAGACTTTTGCTACGCAATGTATATGTTAAGGAATAATATTTCCTCTAACAACTTGCTTTTACTTGCACTTACTCAAATTAGTAACAACCAGCTTACCCTTACGCAGTAATTTCATAAAAAAGGATCTATCAAAATTTATAGGTGCTGCTATTTTGTTCAATTTTGTTTGTAAACTTATTCAATTTCCAAAAATTGTATGAAAACCAACGCACTAAGCAACGTTAACCAATAGATGAATTATGTTCCGAAGACGTGTCGATTTCTATCTCAAAAAGCAAGTAAGACCGTATAACAAAGGTTCCTTTCGCCACTAGGTGGATTAAATCGGGTTTTATGATCGATTTTACGCTCCTGCCAGTATATGTAGCTTACAAAAAGTTACTTAGTTTGTTTCATTTATGCTAAAAAGAAGGTAAATGCATTACCGGGATCAAAACGACACAAAACACAACTGTGCTGCATGTTTGGAATTGAGTTTTTATCAGTTGCAGTCACCCCATCGGCAGGCAACCATGTTTTCGTCGCCAACATCTCGTGTGTGAAAATTAAATAGCATTTCACCACTGCGTTTCACTTGACTGCCAGCAGTGATTTGGGACCGCTGTCAAATTGTGAGTCCGGGGCTAGGATTGGGCGATACCGTATCGATACCCGCGATATCGATACTCGAAGGCCGATATTTCGATATATTTCATCGATACTTACGACGTCGATTTCGGTACAAGTGCCGAACTGCAAGATTTGTTAAATTCGTTATAATCTTATCGATCTGGCAACCGTGCTGTGCAATGTGCTGAGTGTCCGACCCCTTGGAATTGACTCTTATGCAAAACCTTGAACAATGTCACTTACGTGTTTAACGCTTATTGAACAGTAAGTGCGTACGATATGCGATTTTCAGCAATTCAAAACTGACCAGAGAGCACATAGAGTAGTATTGGGCGTTGAAGGCATAAAGATTTTCCAGTTTTTTACGCGCCATAATAGCGGTGAAAGTGGCAGAGGTGGGACAGAGATCGAGCAGAGCTAGAACTGGAAAGGAGCAACTCCCGGCGGAACTCTGCAGGAATGGCCAAGAACCGCCAGCAACGACACATCACTGGATGGTTTCAGGGGTTTGGGAGAGAGCTGCCGGATGAGTGGATTGAGGGTGTGGTTTGTCCCATCTACAGAAAGGGGGATCGGATAGATTGCTGCAATTACCGCAGCATAACGCTGGTCAAAGTCACCAACAGATTTTGTTACGTCATCTATCCCCGGTGGCTGGAGAGTTCGTAGGGTAGTACCAGGTTGGCTTTTGAAGGCCCGTGCTAATACGGATCAAATTTTTACTCTTCGGCATGTCATCTAGATGTGTCGGGAGTACAACCCATCATATTTTTGTGGATTCCGGGGCAGCATACGATTCAGTCGGGCGTGAACAGCTGTGGTGCGGTTTTCCGTACAAAGCGACGTGTCCGAAATAGAGTTGTACTGGAGCGAGTGATGTGTTGCGTGCGTGTTTTGGGGGCCCTCTCTTTGCTCAACATGTTTTTTATTGATTAATTTTTATGAATCCCTTTTTTTGAGTAGCATTTCCTAATCCCAGAATGCCGCCTTAAATAGTATCGATAAATCTAATATCGATGCTTCACGAGCGATATATCGACGGTATCGATAAAGCGGCGGATTTGATATTGATATTCAATTATCGATACTTTCGGGAATTTTGCCCAATCCTACCGGGGCATCCTTTTGCTGTCACTGCAGCTCGATATAGAGATGCCAATAGGGTGGTTGCAGTAGACAAGAATAGAGTTTCTAGTCCCCTAGCTCGAAAATAATTATTAGATAGATCCTGCCTGGTCCGGACAGAGTATCGTTAAAGGCACGCGCCGAATTGGTACGTTGTGGCAGCGGTTGCGTAAATCTGACAGATAATGCTGGACAGACAGTGGAATGCTGGATAGTACTTACTAAGGTGGCTTGCCATCCTAACACAAAGCCGGTTGAATAACATTTCTCCAATCAACTTGGTTGTGGGCTACCGGTCTCCAATTCCTTGGACACCGAGTACTCTCCACCAGATCTCGCTCCACATGGTCTAACCATCTTGCTCGCTATGTTCCTGGTCGTCTTGGTCCTATCCGACTTGAGGCAATCATCATCTTTGCAGGGTACTTGTCCGGTATCCTTGCAACATGCCCTACCCACCGTATCCGTCCAGTTTTAGCCACCTCTTGGATACTATGGAGCTATGCGAGTTCATGGTTCATCCTCCGCCTTCATACTCCGTTCTCCTGTACGCCGCCGAAGATCGCATTAAGCACTCATCGTTCGAGAGCTCCGAGCACTCGCAAGTCCTCCTCCAGCATTGTCCATGCTTCATGCCCGTAGAGAACAACCAGTCTAACAAGCGCATAAGCGTCTTGTACAGGGAGTACTTTGGGATGCTGAATAGTGATTATTCTAAACATAAATTGATCCCTTGTACACTCACCCAAGTGTCTATAGGGCGTGTTTGTTAAAATGTTTGCGACAGACAATACTGTTTTGCAATCTTTTTACAAATCCCTTTTCCGTCTCACAAATAGAACAAAGTTTGGCAGGTGGCAGCACCGTTTCAAACACACCTAGCGAGTGACATATGACATTTGTTCCACACAAATTAACACGCATCTCTAAATAAGTGGAAAAGCAGGAAGGATTGTTTATGGGGTAATATCAAATAGAACTGCCATTAAAACTGGATTGCGGTTGCCTGAATTTTGTTTCATTTTTCACATGTTACAAAATTTAAAACTGTTATAAAATATAGAAAAGAACAAACATTGTGCTGCACATGCCCTTATGCGTAGCTTGATATGTTTCAATAATATTACGTTAACTAGCTTGTGGTATTTAAAAGTGCCATTGGTTAAAAATAACATAAAAGCCAAAGCACGCAAATATGACATGTCATTCGAATGTCCTTCTCTTTTGACATGAATGGCAACAGGCACGTAAGTTAGCGCCGTCGATTAACTGTCTTTTGCTCCGAGAAGGTTTTACTAGTTTACTTTCACAGCTTACCGCTTGTTACATAGCAGAAAATATGGCACATACGCAAAATTTTTTGTTTATTTGTATGACAATACTTATCCTCCTACCACAGGGGTGAGGGGTCACAAACCATCATAAAATAAATTCATGCCTCCAAAAAACCCCACGTGCCAAATTTGGTTCCATTTGCTTAATTAATTCTTGAGGACTGGTGAGGACATTAGTGTTTCATTTGTATATGAGCCCCCCCCCCCCCTGTTGAAAGACGGATGGGTCTCAGTACACCATTGAAAAAAATCCTGGCTTCTAAAAACCCCACATACCAAATTTGGTTCCATTTGCTTGATTAGTTCTAGAGTTATGAAGAAATTTGTATATTATTTGCATTTTAGTCCCCCCTCCTAAAGAGGGGTGGGATCTCAATTCATCATAGAAAAAAATTCTTGCTTTCAGAAACCCCCACATGCCAAATTTGATTCCATTTGCTTGATTAGTTCTAGAGTTATAAGGAATTTTGTATTTCATTTGAATGGGAGCCCCCCCTCTCAGAAAGGGAAGGGGTCTCAGTACACGATAGAAAAAAATCCTATCTTCTGAAACTCCCACATGCCAAATTTGGTTCCATTTGCTTAATTAGTTCTCGAGTTTTGAGGAAATTTGTGTTTCATTTGTATAGGAGCTCCCCCTCTTACGCCCTCCTTAAAATTTCCCTTATATCGCCCCATAAAATTGCTGGTCATTTTATCTATCCAACGACATATAACTTGTTCAGTTTCGTTCAGTAGTTTAGTAGTTATTAGCATTTGAAATCTTCATGCAAACTTTACACTTCTATTTTCGTTTTCACAAAGTGCTATCCAGTCCCAGTATAGTAAACAAAGACGTAGTCCTACGTCAAAAAGTTGTAACGTACCTGCTACACCTGCAACTAGAGACACTAAGACTAGAGTTATTAGCTTTCCTCGATATTGTTTGCACGCTATTTCTCCAACGTATATGATCAAAACCGGATGCGCTATGCCATGCCCAAAACCTGTAAGAAAAATGTTTAAACATTGATTGTATGTTTGTCGACTGTTGGGATTTACTTGTTGGATTTTTTTCCTCGGCTTGATCAGTCTCAAAAATGTCAAAAACGAGCTTGGTCTCTACATCCGACAGTTTCGATGATTTATTTCATGAAAAAGATGAAATAAATCATCGAAACTGTCGGATGTAGAGACCAAGCTCGTTTTTGACATTTTTGAGACTGATCAAGCCGAGGAAAAAAATCCAACATGTTTAAACATTTTAAAAAAGTAGGAGGGTCTGTGCCTAGGGGCACGCTCGCGTGGTTGACGAAGAACTACAAATAAAGATACATTACAGATACATGTTTGAGACGGATTTTACGCCAACTCGTCTATCGGGTTGACAGCACCCTCTTAAAATTCAATTAAACTTTTTGTGCGTAAAGAGTTCATGTAAATCGCTATGACGAAGCAGTTGATATTTTACTGGTTTTATATGAGAAAAAAGGGAGTGAAATATTTTTGCCTTTGTTTTCACGCACGCGTTGACAGTTCAGCATGGTATTTCGTATAAGTGCGAACAGGCCTCAAAATCTTTTTCAGTTCCGTCATAGCGAAATACACTTTATTGACATCTCTATATTGAGCTTCAGTAAACAGTAAGTGACAGCTCCAGCATTTCATGGGCTCAAAATTTGACAGTGAGCCCAAATTAGACTACTGGCAGTCGAGTGAAATGCAGCGGTGAAATGTGATTTCATTTTCGCACACAAGAGATGTTGTCGGCGACAATATGGTTGCCTGCCGATGGCGTTACAGAGACTATAGATACTACAGAGACTATAGATTACAGGGGCGACAAGGCACTCAAAATCCACTAAATTTTGAAACAACACGGAGAGTAACATCATAAATAAAGGTAACTCTCCGCTTTCGACCAAAATTTAGCGGTTCGTGAGTGCCTTGTCACCTCTGTAATCTATAGTCTTTGTAATAGATACTCTCCGTTTTGATTCAAAATTTAGTGGTTTTGAGTGCCAAATCGCCTCTGTAATCTATAGTGTCTGTAGATGGCGTGTATAAATAAGCAACTATGCATAGTGTAAATTGCCAACTGTTGCACAGCTAAACACTCGTCTACAGCAATTTGATGGTTTTGAACAATTGAAAAAAGATTTTTTTGGCAAAACCGCTTACTATGCCGATAGACTAATGCAGCGTCAGTGCCCAGGAGCGTGCCCGTACGGGTAACATTAACAAACGGTAGCATTGACGGTTAACATTGACCGAAGCTTTCGCGACAGCGAAAGTTTTACCTTTCGGTGCGGTTTTGTAAAGTTTATTTCTCTGACCGTTTCAGGGGCAAGCGCAAACGTTCGCAGATGGAACATAACAAACATTGCACGTCGAACGTGCGATGTGAGTTAGCTTAGTACATGTGTGAGAGGTTTCGCGCGCCACCTGAAACCCTCATAGAACTAAAGTAAAGATCCGCTCTACTCTCTTTGTTTTTCTCAGCAGCTGTTCTAGTACCTCTTATTACGAACAATTAAAAGCTGTTATAAATACCAGCGGCGGCGCCGCGAGCAGGGGAGATATTCGTGGAGAAGAAAGTTTAGGAGTTAGTTTAGGAGTTAGTCGTGGGAAAAAGTGCTAAAAGTAATAAGCTAATAGGTTAGTATAAAAGTAATAAAGGTTATGCTACAATAGTACTGCTACTGTTCTGATATTTTTACCCTGCAACCTTATCTAAGATCTATATTTTCGTAGTTTAAATGAGGCTAATATCAATTGAAGAACATCTGTGTATAACCTGCTTCACATGTGTTTTATCCCAGGCAGTAAAGTGAAACCGATATTCTCAAAGTATTAAACACTAACAGTAAACTACATATGGTGACAGCAGAAAAGAAGTGAAAACACTTCAGGGACGCATTTCTGACTGGTGGTAGCCAGCAGCAGGCAAAGTTAAAGTTTATAGGGACATAGCATAGAGTAGGAGAATAGTGAGTGAAGAAAGAAAGTGAAGTTCAGTGAAGTGCTCAGGCATCGATACTGCGACGGTTCGGATGAACACCGTTCAACTTGTACTCATTTCTACCGGAAAATCTACTGGGTGGAGAGCTGAACTGAGGAACTAGAGCCAAGTGAGTAAAAATCATCTACCATAATTGAAATAACGATACAAAGTACGCGTTTAATTTGCAAAGTGATATAAATATCAATCGTGTCTGTTCAGATCAAATGCGTGTGCGTAATATTAGGGTTTATTGGTAAACCATAGGTATGTTGCATATTCCAAAACCATACTCAACATCTGAGAATCAACTTGACATACACACAGGTCGTTGCTCCAAAGCGTGTACAATATCCGGGATAGTGTATGACTAGTTCGTGTAATGCGGAACAACGATATTTTGTACAATTTTATTTTTGCTAGATATTTGGGTACAATAGTTTATAGAGTATTAGAGTAAAGATGAGTATTGATATAGCAATTAAGACTTTATTACCTGTAGTTCATATATGGCTTAAACGGTATTTTTGCCATAAGCCTCGTTTAAAAACCCAAAACTATATTCGAAATACGAAGCATACTTGGTAGAAGAAAGGAAGGAAGACTCACTCCCCATTTTTAACTTATCGGAGAAAGTGTATTCCAACAGAAGGATCAAAATAATAGTCTCGCTTATTTTTAAATTAATGATGAAAAAAAAATATTTTTTTATAAATTTTGAAAATAAATAAACTTTACATAATTTTGAGCGCTAATAAAATGACATATGGTAGCTGAAATTCGAAGTAAAAGTAGTAAATTCAATTTTTCAAAGTCGTAAACGAAACATATATATTGAACACATTAATGGAAATAGCAGTACGGAATCTGTTAAAGAAACAGTACAATCAAATTCAAAGCTTTATCCATGTTGTTGAACGAACCGTATATACGTAGGGTGTTCTGGTAGTAGTCCAAATTAAGTACCTCGTTTTTAAGGTGGTAATACGGCAGTGGTCAAATTCAATGGTTTAACGTAACAGTACGGAAATTATCGTTATGCAGAAAGAATTTCATACGACTATAAAATTCTTGTGACAGTTGCGGAAAATACAATTGATAAGATAAGATAGGAATATAAATATCTATAAAGTAGACAATTACGGGATGGAAATCAATGAGCAGGGAGGACAAGAGCGAAGAGGAGTCGAAACCGGATAGACAGGAACGATCATATAATAATCAATGGCTTAACCTTCACGAGAAGGGAGATTTCAAACCTTTCTATTCTTCTACTAACAATTTATATTTTCCAGGAAATCCTCAGAGTAGGAAAGCGGACGCGCGAACCTCGGATCGGAAGGGGGAGAGAGAGATGCAACTGTGCAAACGGAGAAGAGTAAGTAAGTCTTTCCGGCTAAGGCTAGGAAAGGAAGGTAGAGTATATTTTGGCGTAACGAGAAAAATAAATTAGTTAGAGTTAAATAGAACTAAAGCTAATTTGTTTTAAGATTTTAAAGTTTTAAAATAAGATAATTTGTTTGCACCCTTTTAGTTTTCCATTTAATTTTTGTTGTTGTTTAGTAGATTTGAAAAAAAAAATAGAAAGTTACAATAATAATTTAAAAGTTAAAGTTAAAACATACTCTGAAAATTGAAGAAATAATTAAAGAAAGGAGAGTAACAAGTATGACTCCGTAGAAGAATTAAAGAAAGGAGAGTAACAAGTATGACTCCGTAGAAGAATTAAAGGAGGGAGTGTAACTCCCGATAGAAAATCGAAACCCACGGAAAGGGAGCGATGTTACGGTTAGTGAAATAAGAAAGAAGTTCAATAGGAACAGTAGTAAAATGTAAGAGTTCATTCGATGAACAAATTGAATGTAATAAAGAACATAAGTAAATCAAATCAAAGGCGTGAAGATTAAGAAAAAAAGTCGCCATAAAGTATTAATGTAAATAACAAAGAAATTAAATTAAGTGCGTAAATCCGTTATTAACGTTTTACATGTAAACCAATCTCAGAGAAAGAGGACAATAGAATTCGGTGCGATCAGAGCATCTCAGCAAATTCAAAAATTTTCTGATTGGTATATTTTTTTTTCCTTTCCAAAAAAAAAAGTGTAGATATAAGAAGTGAAGAATTATTAAATTATGAAAATCATTGAGACCAGCAGCCGGATGACGACCCGAGACGAGTGAAGACATCCTACAGTACGAATATCGGTGAGCTCAAGCTTGGAGAGCTCTCACAGGCACGAGAGGAGAAAGGACTGTGGGGAACAACGAGTGTAGACGGTCAAGGAGTACGTAACAATACACCAGAAACTAGCGAGATAGACATCCCAGGCGAATTCCAGTACAATAGGTTTCCAAATTCAGTGTGAAGGCAACGCACTACAATAAACAATTACTAGGGGCGATGAAGATATCGCAAAGGCACCAACCCGGCAAATAGTACAAAAAAAAAGTAAAACGCAATTCAGAGGGCATCTACTTCCCAAGTCGTGTGAACAAGGCAATATTTACACCCTATACATATACACTATAACTATACAGTGTGCATTAGAAAAACTTAAAAGTGGTCAAGCATAAACTTGGCACGATTAATACACCATGACACAATATTTCGTCCGGCAAATAGACGAAAAGCTAACACAATTTAATATCGATAAGCATCCCGATATACGAAATAAGCAGAGTGAAAGACACCACTCAGCCAACATCTTGGATAAATACCCGAATAGAATCAGGCAACCTGAGAAGCGAAGGTGACTAACAGAAGAAATGGAACCACAACAACCACTTACGATCTCCATCGACTGACTCTGCAGTCAATGTTTCCCCGTTCTTCCCCACTCACGCCATAAAGCACATTTTTCCGAACCAATTAAGAATAATTGAAGACACCAGCACCACCGCGGAGACGAGAGCTCCAGAATAGTGATTAAGGCAAATTATATGACATAGTTGAAACACATAACACATAACAAATCAAAGTGAAGAATTTACAGTTGAAGGAAAATAGGATAACGCAACGCTAGGGGGTAGAGCAATAATATTTATTTATCTGCCAGTAATCCACAATAGGGAAGTTTTTAACACCGAAGAAGAAAGAGAGAGAGAGAGAATTAGAATTTTCCAGCTAACGTACCCTCGCAAAATCTGTTTCCAAATTCTGCGACCTCATTCGGAAGGGGGATCTGCAGCGTCAGTGCCCAGGAGCGTGCCCGTACGGGTAATATTGACAAACGGTAGCATTGACGGTTAACATTGACCGAAGCTTCCGCGACAGCGAAAGTTTTACCTTTCGGTGCGGTTTTGTAAAGTTTATTTCTCTCACCGTTTCAGGGGCAAGCGCAAACGTTTGCACATGGAACATAACAAACATTGCACGTCGAACGTGCGATGTGAGTTAGCTTAGTACATGTGTGAGAGGTTTCGCGCGCCACCTGAAACCGTCATAGAACTAAAGTAAAGATCCGCTCTACTCTCTCTTTGTTTTTCTCAGCAGCTGTTCTACTACCTCTTACTACGAACAATTAAAAGCTGTTATAAATACCAGCGGCGGCGCCGCGAGCAGGGGAGATATTCGTGGAGAAGAAAGTTTGTGTCGACTTATGCTCCACCTTCCATATGTTGTAGACAAAATGAGCTGAATTCTACCAGATTTGTGCTGATCGAGCGACCAGGAAAAAAGCCATGCTGATCAGTTGAGATGTATTGTGCAAAACTTCTGTGCAGCGAGCCACCAATGAGGATTTCAAATAATTTCGAGCCAGCGCAAAGCGACGTAATTCCGCGGTAATTGGCAATTGGCAATTTTATGAAAGAGTCTAAAATTTCTCGATTTCGATTAGTTTTTGAGTTACGCAAGAATTTCTGTTTTATTTGTATGAGAGTCCTTATCCCCCTACCACAGAGATGAGGGGTCTCAAACCATCATAAAAAAACTACAAGGTATACAGCCCTAAGGGTTGTACGAAAGGGTGACGTAGGACTGTGTCATTATATTGATAACATGTTTTAATCGATGAAGTATAACTTTATGTCTGATCATTAAATCAAAGACTAATGTAAACTGCATTTCTGGCATATGCATATTTGAGTATTTGTGAGTATCATTGTTTGAGTGTTTATTTGTAAAAGAAGAGCGAAATATTCTGATTTAATTCTTCATTGAATAAATGGTGGTTTTGAAAAAAAAACCGTTTGAAGTTGTTTGGTGGCCCTGAAAAGAACTATGTTTTAGCTGATAGCACTTCTTAAAAATCAGTACTTTAATTACTGTTGCCAATATAAAGATGGATGTCGCTATTCGGTCCTTTAGACTCTAGGATGATGGTTGCCCGCTAATACAGGAGTGATAGGAAATACCAAATCACTGTAAAGTAGAAATGGATTAGTTTTATCAAAATACTGACCGTCCGTCAGTGCGATCGTGCGGTAAATGAGCAGACGACGAACCTAGTGTGCGATTTTATAGTCACTGGCACTGCCGTTGCTACTTGTAAGCTAGTGTAGGTATGGGAGAAACCAGATCGGCTGCTGCTGCTGCTCAAATAATTATCCGAATCGCTGGTGTTGCCGCCAAATGCCGTTGCTTTCGCCACCAATAGCCGTCGATGGTAAATACTGACCGTCCGTCAGTGCGATTGTGCGATGAATGAGCAGACGGCGAACCAAGAGTACCTTTTTATTATAATCACTGGCACTGCCGCTGCTGCTTGTAAGCTAGTGTAGGTGGTGGGGGAAACCAGATCAACTGCTGCTGCTGCTCGAATGATTATCCGACGCTGAATGAGCAAGCATTTTCCATGGTATAACGCAAAATGGAACGTTAACCATTTAGAAAGTGTAGAAAAATCTTTCCATTCTTTAATTACTATAGTTCTTATAAGAACTGTTCAAGACCACAACGGCCTGCTGCTGAATTTGCTGCCCGTCAGTCGATCCGTTTCCATTTGTCTTCAGTGTCCGAAAGCCGTCGATGATAAATAAAATACTGACCGTCCGTCAGTGCGATAGTGCGATAAATGAGCAGGCGGCGAACCAAGTATACCATTTTATAGTCACTGGCACTGCCGCTGCTACTTGTAAGCTAGTGTAGGTGGTGGAGGAAACCATATCGGCTGCTGCTGCTTAAATGATTGTCCGACACTGATTGAGCAAGCTATCGAACAATTTCGCATGTCTGCGATGGGGATAATGCAAAATGTAACGTAAAGTGCATCGTGTGGGATTCACGTTGGCCATTGCCCGCTGATTCCGCTTGTCTTCGGGGTCGGTGTTGCCGTCAATAGCCATCGATGTTGCCAATTGGATTGGAAAAGGGGTGTGGCTTACAAAGTGGTCTCAAAGGTTATCATTTGGATCCAAATCCTTTGGTGTATCTAATTGTCGTCCGTGCCTGTGAAGCTAGGCGATCACAAGGGAAATGTATGGGAAAATTCGGCCTTAAAACTTTACACACATTTTCACTATTTAGCGTATAAAAAATTATTATTAATATGTTACTATAAAATTGCTGGACATTTTATCTATCCAACGACATATCAACTGTTATGTTTCGTTCAGTAGTATAGTAGCTATTAGCGTTTGAAATATTTCATTCAAACGTTACACTTCTATTTTTCGTTTTTACAAAGTGCTACCCAGTCCCAGTATAGTAAACAAAGACGTAGTCCTACGTCAAAAATTCCTGACACTAAAACCACCCCCCATTTGCCAAATTTGGATCAATTTGCTTGATTAGTTCTCTAGTTATGAGGATAACTGTTTATCGCAAATTTTCTTTTTTACCATGAAGTAGAACTCATCAGCTACTCACCAATAATTTTTTTGTTCATTTATTCCAAGAAATAAGCTATTTACAACAATTTGAATTTCACTCTGCAGAGCAAAATAATTTTTTTCTCAGTTTTCTGGCATTTTTCAAGTTTTACACGAAATATCTGTTTCAAATTAGCGTAATAAAACAAACAAACCACTCGAATAGTTAGCGCGATTACTAGACACAACACTTATGGTTCTTACAAATCTTACAAAGTAATCGCGTTATTTAGTGTTCTTACGTTGCACATAAAATCAATATATATATATATATATATATATATATATATATATATATATATATATATATATATATATATATATATATATATATATATATATATATATATATATATATATATATATATATATCGAATAGTTAGATTAGACTATAATGAGAAGGTATCAGTGGGTACCAACATAAAACGAATAAGCATAGTAGATTTATAACGATTTTCCTGAAGCCCGCCAATTGGCAGGGTTGGGAACTAGAGGGTTAATTTATATAGGAGCCTACCCCCACTATTGACGGGGGGAGGGGTCATATTTCCCCTCCTAAAGAGGGGAGGAGTCTCAATTCACCATAGAAAAAAAAAAATTGCCTACAAAAACTCCCACTTGCCAAATTTTGTTCCATTTGCTTGATTAGTTCTCGATTGATTAATTTCACCCGACATAGGTTGTTGAATTACTATATATAGTTTCCTTGTGTCTGACTGTAACGCTAGATCCAAGCAAGCTGTTGAATAAAAAAAATTTCTAGACTCCAACGCGTGTTGTGAAGGTAACAATGATTTCAGTCAGTGGGTGGGTGGGTGAAATAGGCAATTTGATGGGCTGCTACATAATGCAATACTGATTTTAACAAATCCTGCGCATGAATAAAAACATTTGATTTTAAAACAAATTTTTGAAGCAAACGTCAACCGTTTGAGATTGATGGAGTAAATGTGTGATTTGGCTCATGGTAATAAGGATAGCCTACGAGCCATAAATGATTATCAGAAGCTGCCAAAGTAGCGCTTACTCAATATAAAGCGCGAAAACGCATATACCGTTGAGTATTTTTATTCCTACATTTACTTCTTCCAGAGTTTCTTACGAGAATGGTAGCTAAAACCCTTTCCGAGTCAGGTGTGGGATGATATCTGAATCACACAGAAGTAATGTAACGTGTTTTCTTAAACAGTCTAATGTTTTATCAAGGACACATTCAAAGTTTGATGATAAAAAAACAGCCAGAATTATAGACTAATCTCAAGTTTTTAGTCTTGACCTTGGAATGAGGTCATACATATATTAATATTTTTTTTTTTTTGAAACGATGGTTCTACAATTGATGAAGGGACGGTAGGGGAAGAAATGGAAAATTTTTTGGTGAAGGAGGAGGGGGAAGAGCGGAAAGGAAAGGGGGGGGGGGGGTATTGGTAGCTATGCTTGACAAGTAGTCATTTTGACTCCTTTTTGTCCAATGCTGGAAGGTGCATGAGTCGAATCAAGCTGTAATCTGAGATTACAACCGGATTCGAACTCACAACACCCTCCAGGGCATGTGGTTCGCTGGTACTTGTACCTTTGAACCATAGAGCCGCTGGACAAAAGGAGACCGCATAATCCACTTCTCAAGGATAGCGACGCGTTTGGTTGGGTTATCGACACATATTGTGCCGCTTCCTGCATCAATTGCAGATTACCACCGAGCGAGAAGTTTTTAATCTAACTACTATTTACTTTCAGGACGACGACACTATGCCGGCCCTTACGACTTGCAAGGTACTGCACGTGACGCTGTTCGTCTGTCAGCGTATGTTAGCCGCGTTTCTCGGCGCGGTTTTTCGAGGGAAGGCCCCGTTCCTATGTAATAGACTAATCTCAAGTTTTTAGTCTTGACCTTGGAATGAGGTCATACATATATTAATATTTTTTTGAAACGATGGTTCTACAATTGATGAAGGGACGGTAGGGGAGCATTGGACAAAAGGTAGGAGTCAAAATGACTACTTGTCAAGCATAGCTACCAATATCCCCCCCCCTTCCTTTCCGCTCTTCCCCCTCCTCCTTCACCAAAAAATTTTTCATTTCTTCCCCTACCGTCCCTTCATCAATTGTAGAGCCAGAATTAATCAAAATATGGTTTACGTGGAATTTTTTGTTCCATGATTTTGACGTTAAGTTGATTTACGAACGCGACCTGAAATATCTCAATATAAAGTAACATAAATATTGAACTCCACAAATTCAGGTTCTTTAAAAATTTAGTAGAAGTAGCTTTAGACATTTTCATTTTCAAAGTATTTCAAAATTTTTCAAAAGTATTTTAATTTTTTCAAGGGACTCGGTTGCAGAAAAGCCGTCGAAATCTCCAATGTCCAAAGATTTAGTATTGCATTGGTTCGATTTCAAACAAATAGCTAATCTGAGAGTTTGTCCGGTTTACTAAAACGAAGGATATTTTTGTAGCTGTGGGCCAACGATTTTTGCCCTTTTATCTAAGCCCCGTTTCCTTCGTTTGTAAATAACACGTGTTTTAATTAATGGAAAGTTACATATTTTAAAACTGTTTCACTAATAAAGTTTACGTGCTATAGAATTGTAAACCATATTACATTTTCAAAGGTGTTGGTATCGTGGCATGCCACGACGGGTCAACCTAGTATTCAAATATGCAAATATGGCAGGGAAAAGCCACCTTGAAATGCACAAATGACAGTTTCAAGCCAGCACAAAAACCCTGCATCTTTTCACAGAATAAAATATAAAATAATAAAACTTATCAACTAATCGCAACTTTACAATAAGTTTAATGGATAAGAATCAAAATTACAATAATTTAAAATGAACTAAAAACAGCAGTTTACAAAAGTTAAAATTATTATCAAATTATTATTAGCCAGTGCCAAACGGCGGATGGGTTCGTGTTGGCCGTAATTTGTACGATAAACGTTTAAGCGTAGAAGATGTTGATGACGTTGCGGGCGCAAAGGACAATGTATTTGTAACATAGCGAGGATATTAGGACAGTTGTAGCCACCGGTTAGAATTTTGCAGGCCATTTGAGACATGATATGCTTTCGTTCGATATGCTATTTGTGGACAAAACCACTTACATATCCCTCCTCTTTTGGGTACAGGCCGGATTCGATTATAAAGAGACTCGATTAAAAACAGACTCGATTATATATGATTCGATTATATACAATTTTGGATTTAATCAAAAAAATTGCACCGATTTTGTTAAAGCTCGCTCTATTTATTTCTCTTTTGAAAATAATTAAACCGTTAATTTTTTTATTTTTTTATTAAGGTGGCTCTTTCTGAATTAGGGTGGTTGCAAAAAATGCGATTATTACCTACCTTCCTTCATAACTTTTGAACCACTGGACCAATTTAAAGCGTTGATGCAGCAAATGAAAGGTATTTTAATGGGCTTTCTAGAACAAAATATTGAGGTGGGAAGGTAGGTCAAAATCGCGTTTATGGAACCACCTTAACTCAGAAAAGGCCACCCTAGGCGCCAAATAAAAAAAATACGAGTCTAAATATTTTCAAAAAGGAAAAAGGACAGCGAGTTTGAATAAAATCGGGTCAATTTTTTTTCTATAGTACTTTTCGGCGGAATTGTCTGTCTATATTCATTTATAATGTAAGAAAGGTATTTTCTGCCTTTAAGGTGAGAGCCAAAAATAAAATTTTTCTTTTACAATAAAACTACAAGGTATACAGCTCTAAGGGTTTACCAAAGAGTGACGTAGGACTGTATCAGGTCATTAGATCAAAGACTAATGTAAACTGCATTATTGGCATTGGGGTTGCCACTAGAGATGGTCGGGTAGCGTAAAATTTACCCAAAACCCGCACCCGTACCCGCCGGGTACGGGTTGGGTTCGAGTATCGAAAAAAAATAATTTGCGGGTTCGGGTCGGGCACGGGTTTTTAATTTTTGGTTTTGAAACCGGGTACGGGTCGGGTCGGGTATCTATTGACCTCATTTCACACTAAAGATTGTGGGGTATCCGGACCCGTACCCGTGCCCGACGGGTTGCGGTCGGGTTCGGGTATCAAAAAAAATAAACTTGCGGGTTCGGGTCGGGCACAGGTTTTTATTATTTTTCTTAATTGGGTACGGGTCGGGTTCGGGTATTCAAGTTTTCATACCCCACCATCTCTAGTTGCCACATGCACAGACTATTCTCTGTTTACCAGATATTTGAAAGAAATCGCCTGTACAAAATCTGTATATACAGAATACAGATTTTTGTCAATTACACAGGGTAAACAGATTTTTAAGATATACAATGAGAGCTAGAGAGACGGAAAGAACAAAATGACTATCGCCGTCTCTTTCACTATCATTGTTTTGCATTGGACAGATTTTTGCACAGATATTTTACCTTGCTGTACAGATGGCCAGATTTTTCCAACAAAAAACGCAGAATTATATGTGGAATCCCTGTCTGGCATATATATGTTTATAAGAATCTGTGAGCGCCAATGTTTAAGTGAATGTTTAAAAGAGAAGAGTGAAATATTCAGATTCAATTCTTCATTGAACGCAATAGTGGCATTGGTAATATGTGAACGGGGGTTCATAAGTACAATGCCTGCAACTATTGAGACATAAAGATTTCTTTTAAAAATCACTTGTGTGCATCATAATAATCACAGAATATTTTATTAAATATGATTATGCGTAGCTTGACATGTTTCACTAATCTTAGTTTAACTCGCTTGAGGCCCTCAAAAGAGCCATTGGTTATAAAAACTACAAGGTATACAGCCCTGAGGGTTGTACGAAAGGGTGACGTAGGACTATATCAGATCATTAGATCAAAGACTAATGTAAACTGCATTTCTGGCATATGTATGTTTATAAGAATCTATGAGTGCCATTGTTTAAGTGAATGTTTAAAAGAGAAGAGCAAAATATTCAGATTCAATTCTACATTGAATACAACGGTGACTTTGAAAATACGTGGACGGGAGTTCATAAGTACAACGCCTGCAACCATTGAGACATAGAGATTACCTTTGAAAATCACTTGTGTGCATCTTAAAGGTTGAAATAGTAATGAATGACAAGCCCACATATTATTGTATTAAATAGGATTATGCGTAGCTTGACATGTTTTAAAATTATTAAAATTAGGTCTTTTGCTCCGAGAAGGTTTTACTAGTTTACTTTCACAGCTTACCGCTTGTTACATAGCAGAAAATATGGCACATACGAAAAAATTTCTGTTTTATTTGTATGAGAGTCCTTATCATCCTACCACAAGGGTGAGGGGTCTCAAATCATTTTTGTTCCTTTTGTTTGATTAGTTCTCGAGTTATGAGGAAATTTGAATTTCCTCCTCTCCCTCCTTTCTTAGAAGGGGAAAGGGTCTCAGTACACCATAAAAAAAAATCCTGCCTTTTAAAACCCCTACACACCAAATTTAGTTCCATTTGCTTGATTAGTTCTCGAGTTTGGAGAAAATGTGTGTTTCATTTGTATAAGAGCCCCCTCTTACGCCCTCTCTTACCCCCTCCATAAAATTGCTAGTCATTTTATCTATCCAACGACATATAAATTGTTCAGTTTCGTTCAGTAGTTTAGTAGTAATTAGCATTTGAAATCTTTCATTCAAACGTTACACTTCTATTTTCGTTTTCACAAAGTGCTTCCCAGTCTCATTATAGTAAACAAAGACGTAGTCGTAGACGTAGTGTAACCTAAACTATAACAGTTGTGTAACCGAAATAGCGACACTTTTGTAACTAAATATGGTTACATTAACAGTTACTCAATAACCAATATGTAAAATGTATAGTTACAAAATGGTTACTATTGAAGTTACACATAAACTGTAAATTGACGTTCAATTGATGGCAAATTATCTTGAAACTTTTATTGCATGGCGAAAACAATGCAGCAGGTTTATTATTTCAATCTATGGCTGTCAACGTCAAGCAGTAAATTTAATTGTTGAATATAGAAGAGTGTATAAATTTCGCTTGTTATTTCAACACAAATTTTAATGCAGTTTCAAACTCATGGTGAAATGCATGATTCTAGCTTTGAAAAAATTACGCGCTCTCATTTAATCTAGCTTTTCGTTATTTACTTCTTTGAAAAATTGATTTTTTGTAAAACAAGTATGTACAAATATAAAAATTTTAATTTTAATTTTCTGATTTTTAAATTTATTCTTACCAATAATGAATTAGTGGAGCATTCACCTAGAAATCATTAAAAACAAATTGTTTTCGCTATCACTTAGTAAAATTCATAGCCATTTTGCCTTTGGTTTTAACTACTACACCATCGTCCTTGAAGTTTTGTATCGTTTTCGGCATATTGCATGAAATAATTTTAAGCAGACACTGTTCATAGATATCGGGAAAAGGTGTTTTTTAGTTATTCTTGTGAAAAGAAAGTGTTAATTTAATATCAAAGAATAGTTTTACTTTGAATAAAACAGTTTACCAGCAGTGTTAATCATAGAAGGTTACAATTCAGTTACATTCTAGTTGCACGTAATCTTAGCCTTCGACCTGGTTACGCTATTGGTTACGGTAACCAATATTAAACCTGTTGTGGTCACTTATGTCGTCATTTCTAAGTTACACTGTAACCTATTTTCATTGCCGATTTCGTTTCAATGTAACTTGATCGTTTTGACGTTTGAGAATAATCAAAATTTGTTTATTTAATATCAATGTCTGTGCGGAGAAGATTCCAAGTACCATCAATTAAGTAAATAAACGCATTTACAAGAGCATTTTACAACCCGTGTACCAATTGTTTATCTTTTTGTTTAATTTTTTGTAACCTAACTCGTTACAAGTATCCTAAATGTAACTGCTGTGCAACCTTTTTGTATTTTTTTATTTTTATGATTAGTTACAAGTGCTACTTGCCCCCCCCCTCTTTAGGAGGGGAATAATGATCCCTCTTTCTTTTAAAAGGGGGGGGGGCTTCCATACAAATGAAATACAAAATTCCTCATAACTCGAGAACTAAGCAAGCAAATGGAACCAAATTTGGCATGTGGGGGGTTTTGGAGGCAGGAATTTTTTTAATGATAGTTTGAGACCCATCACCCCTGTGGTAGGGGGATAGGACTCTCATACAAATAAAACAGGAATTTTTGCGTAACTCAAAAACTAATCGAACTCGAGAAATTTTAGACTCTCATAAAACATTAACCCCACCTAAAACTATCAATAGTAACAGAGATCACCTCTATCTAGGTTTATTTATTTTCCTAGATCTACTGACCTCTATTACTTTCCTTCAGTTGGGTCACTCCTGCGAAATGGTACTTTCTATGAAAAGATTTCCCGTGAAATGGTACATCCCGCGTAACGTTTTCGCGAAATGGTATTCTGCGAAACTCTATATTCCGCGTTATGGCCAACCGAGAATTGGTGTTCCACAAAATAGTTTTCGGCGAAATGGTTTGTAATGATGGCGAATATTTAAATGCTATCCGCTTTATTTTGTCAGGCTAAGCAATGGGGGGAGATGTTTTCTACTTTACTTTGAGGAAAATTTGTATATTAAAACACCCATGAACTCCCCAGAAACTTGCAAAACTCAAGATTGTGACAAAGGTCATCCGAGATTCACGATTTATCTACAACACAGTTTAATTTGTGGCGATACGAAGTTTGTCGGGTCGGCTAGTATCTTATATATAAAAATAGATTTCTGTCTGTCCGTCGGTATGTTGCTTATAAAATCGAAAACTACTGAACCAATCGGCGTGAAAATTTGCATGTAGGGTTTTCTGGAGCCAGGGAAGGTTCTTATGACGAGACCCCTCTCCCACTAAGAGGGGATGCCCCCATGCAAATGAAACACAAATTTCTGCGAACTCGAGAACTAATCAAGCAAATGGAACAAAATTTATCATGCGGGCGTTTTTGTAGTCAAATTATTTTTCTTAATGAATTAAGACCCCTCCTCTCTTCAGGAGGGGAATTATGACCCCTCCCCACTTTAGGAGGGGGGCTCCTATACAAATGAAATACAAATTTCCTCATAACTCGAGAACTAATCAATCAAATGCCATATTTGGCATGTGGGTGTTTTTGGAGGCATGATTTTTTTCTATGATGAATTAGGACCCCTTACCTTTTTAGGAGGGGGAGCTCCCATACTCTTGAAATAACCAAGCAAATGGAACCAAATTTAGCAATTTAGCTTTTTCGGCAAGTGGCAGTCACACCGGACGGTCGTGTTTCCAAATCGCTGCTGCGCGCGCTCTAAATAAATTTCATTTTACCGCTTAAACCGTCGTGTAAGCGTTTTTAACAGTAACATAGTGACATAGTGAATACTTTTGTTTTAATCGCGCGCTTTCCACTTTTAAGTGTTTTAAGTTTTTTAGTTTTTAATATCAATCATGCAGTGCGGTGTAAAATCGTGTAGCAGTTGTGACGACCGCTTCCTATGGAAGTGCGAGTACTGCAACAAAACATATCATGCAGCATGCATCGGAGTGCGACGGCAGCGTGAGCACTTTATCACGGCGTTCATGGTCCCTATGTGCGCTGATTGTCAGGAGATTTTACACAAGGAGGCCGATGTGAGGAAGCTACTTCACCAACAGGAGCAACTCATAGAAGTCATTAACTCTCAGACCGACGCTAACCACCGTGTTGCTGCTGACCTGAAAAAGTTCTGCTTAGTATCAGAACTTTTCGATAATATCGAACAACTGCTTAGCGACGTAAAAGATACACTGGCGGTTATAAACACGAATAATAAAAATACGTGCAGCCTGATCGGTCAGCACATCAAGTCGTGTGACTCACAAGCGCACACGACTGTAACTTGCATCAACGAAGCAAACTCAATGATGTCAAATAAAATAACAACTTTTTTGGACGAACGGCTATCAAGCCTAACAACGGACATGGCTCTCTCGTTGGAAAGAGCCGACGCACCTCAAATCAATTGCGAGTCAACTCTTCGAGAAATTCAGGACGAAGGAAAATTTGTCTCTACAGTAGAGATGGACGGGTAGCGGAAAATTTGCCCGAAACCCGCTCCCGCCGGGTTCGGGTCGGGTTCGGGTATTGAAAAAAAAAAATAATTTGCGGGTTCGTTCTCAATTTTTGTTTTTGAAACCGGGTACGGGTTGGGTCGGGTATCTCCATTGACCACATTTAACACTAAAGATGGTCGGGTACCCGGGACTGTCCCGTACCCGACGGGTTGCGGTCGGGTTCGGGTATCAAAAATAAAAAACTTGCGGGTTCGAGTCGGGTACGGGTTTTAAATTTGTTTCTTATTCGGGTACGGGTCGGGTTCGGGTATTCAAATTTTCATACCCGACCATCTCTACTCTACAGCTGTTTCTACAGCTCAAACGAATGCAACAGCTGTTTCGTCGCCAATGAAGACACTACAGGAAGAACTGGCAGAAACCCCGGCGTAAAATAAACAGCAAAATAGAAATCTTCAACCTAAAATTGACCATTTATCTCCAGGATGGCGATTGTTAGGCGATAAATGGCGCTGGATTAGGGCTGTCTAACCGGTAGTACCGGTAGTACCGAAACCGGTAATACCGACCAATTTTTGGATACCGAAATACCGGTTTTGGCAAAGCAAAAAACCGGTATTTCCGGTATTTTCTAGTATCTTAGTTTTTTCAAACTTCTTATTCGAAGAAAAACTCAGCTTGATGGAAGATTGTAAAACTCATAGAAAAACAACTTGGTGTTAATGCTGACGACATTCTGCGACTATTAACAATGAAGAAGTTGAAATTGTAGGTCAAATAATTATAGCTCTTGAACCCGCTTAAGGCACAGTAGAGCATCTTTGCCGTAAAAAAGTTTCATAGTAGTCAGACGTCACGTTTCAATTTATTTTTGAACAACTTGATATTTAAAAGCCACCAAATTTTTCGAAGTTCTCAAATAAAGAATTTAGGCAACAAGATCAACGCACTTATAAGTGATTTTTCAAATCACTACTCAACAATGAAGTAATGAAGCTTTAGTTTCGACTGAAGCAACGCCTCTCCGTTTTAAAACTGGCTTCAATCAGCCTCAATAAAACGGTTTTCACTTCATAATGACTACCGATTTGAAAGTTTTGTTTGTCAAATCAAATGTCTATCAAATATTCAGTAGAAGACTAGCAACTTTGAATGCAATTGAATTGAATTTAAGTAACATTTCCGACAATTTAGCGCATATTATAATTAACCTACTCAACATCGACAAATCGTGCCTGCCTGCCAATCGTGGTCATTTGAAATAGTCACTAACTTCAGCTGAAGCTTGCTTAAAACATTCTGTTCATCAAATGAAACAAATCGCTTCATGTATAAAGCGAAGGTAAGAGAAAGTCAGCTTCATTTGTTTGTTTCGAGGATGCCGAGCCCTAGTCAGAATACGGGAATATTTCCGCTTTTCGGGCATTCTTGCCATTAAAGGATCTGCCAGGAAAGACTTTGGAATATTTTTCAAGTATTTCGAGTGATATATTGATCAAACAAGAAGATAAAATTTCCAAGCTCTGCGAATAGTGAGATTGATAATAGAGAAGAGAAGATATCTGTGAATGATGATGAAGAGGATGACGCTATGCAAGGGTTCTGCTCTGGGGATGCAGGAAAATTCGTGAAGAGACAATAGGAGTCCGGAGCATTTAATATGCTGGAAGCTACATTACCGAGACATTTAAAAATAGTTAAAAGCGGGATTCCCTACTATAAATTTGAATAAATGAAAGAAAAATTCCTGATGCGCTTAGAACCGTTTGTCAGACTTCGATGAAAGCAGAAATTTTCGTTGGAAGTGCTGGCAATAAATCTAGCAAGGGAAATAAATCACTAAGCGTATTATATCTGCTTAAATTCTACTTTGCTAATGTTGCTGACAGCCAGCAAGAATAAAACACCTGTCCTTTAGTCGCCAAACCAGCTGCTATAAAACTGTAATTTATTGATTATATTTTAGTAAATGTTTAGCAAGGGTAAGTATCTCAAACCTACATTTTCAGTGTTTTCTTTACTTTTCAGGATCTAGCCTACAGAAACTCGACTCCACGTGGATTATTCACAAGTAAGTGAGGTAAGTATGTACCTGTAATTTCAGGTTAAAGATTGATCGAACTGCGTACATAAGACTAAACTTGCTACTCAACATACCTTCGTGGTTGGCTATAATATTTATGAATTAGCAATATTTGCTTCTAAAGCTTCACTCGAATTTATAATCTATAATTATCAGATCAAATTTTAGATATATAATATATAGGATAGACTATAATTTTGTATTTAACTTACTGACTAATCGACTTTAAGGTTTGACTACTACTGAGTAATTTTACTTTGTTTATTCGATCTTCCCTATGACAAGCTTAAGCGTCATTTGATCGTGAGGGAGCCGACAGTGGCTTCACACTACTTTTCGCCGCAACGGGGGGTATCGGCAACATCCCCCGACCCGTGAGCCATTTCCGGTCCCGACGCGACCCCTTCCGGTTTTTTAGATCCATTGGTGACATCCAGCCGCGCCAGTTTGACTGCAGGTCTTTCAAAGATTCCTCGAGCTGTCAGCACCTTTGCACGCCTCACTTGTCCAGATTTGTCCGGAAACGTCTCAATAATACGTCCTCTTTCCCAGCAGTTTCGTACTCTCTCGTCCACTACCAAGACAAGATCACCCTTTTCTAAAGGTTTCACGGCATCGAACCACTTTACACGCCTCGCCAGCATTGGAAGGTACTCCAGCACCCATCTACGCCATATTTCATCTACAATACGCTGTGACAATGCCCAGCTTTCACGGAGTATATTACCGGTATGTACTATGTTCTTGGAAGGTTGCTTTATACCGTTTGAACGATAAAGCAAAAAGTGGTTCGGCGTAAGTGCTTCTTGATCCATTGCTTCCAGTGGAACGTAGGTTAGCGGGCGAGAATTGACAATTCCCTCGGCCTCAAGCATGATGGTTTTCAATACTTCGTCGCTTACATGTCGCGGATTATTCGATATCGCCTTCATTGCGACCTTCACTGACTTTACCATGCGTTCCCGTGGCCCGCCCATGTGCGGGGCCGCTGGAACGTTGAAGTGCCACTGAGTGTAGGCGTTGGTAAATGTTGCGGCGCAGTGTTCTTTTATCCCCTTGATTTTCCGTACTTCTTCGGACAACTGTCGACTTGCTCCTACAAAATTAGTACCGTTATCAGAAAAGACTTCAAGCGGTGCACCCCGTCTTGCAACAAATCTCCTAAAGGCCATTACGCACGAACTTGTGGAGAGGCTATGAGCTAGCTCTAAATGAATCGCGCGTATCGTAAGGCAGGTGAATAAACATATCCATCGCTTCACTACACTTCGTCCAACCTTCACTTCAAATGGCCCAATATAATCCACGCCTACATTAGTAAATGGCCTAATAAATGGTGTCAATTACGATGGTTTCTGGGTAGAATCACTGGGTACTTTGCAGCGTATGAAAGATTTGGTGCATTCTCGATTCTGCTTCCGACTCGAAGCAATCCGTTATCATCCAGAAACGGAGCCAACGGTTGCAATGGGCTTTCTTTATCAATGTTGCACCCTTCAGAAATTAGACGCACTTCGTTCGCGTACGCTTGCGCTTGGGCCTGACGCCACAGCGTGCTTTCTGCTCTAACGTACTCATTCTGAACTAATATTTTCGGTTGTCTTTTGTCACCCGACGAACGCTTCATAATCGTTACAGCTCGGTGGACGTACGCCATCGTACGAAGCAACCTATTCCACCTAGAAAATCGATTTGCGTCTATTACTTCTTCGACGGTTTGATGAACAGCCACCACCTGTAATTCTTCCTTTGTTGCATCCCCTTCAACGCCATTTGTTGAATTCTCCTTATGCCACTGACTTTCAGGATCATACAGGAATGATGAAGCTCGATACCACCGACAATCTGGATTGAACGTCAATCCCGGTTTCCATTTGGTATCTTCAGATGTAACTCTTAAATAAGCGACACACGCGCACGCTGCTTCGCTAGCATCCGTAAATACATGGATTTGAGTTTCCTTTATTTGGTTGGATATAAATATCGAAGTGGAGCTATCGACTGTTTATGATTCCAAACTTTATGTTTTCGGCAGGACAGTCATATGGCAAAGCAAAACGACACTTATTTATTCTATGCCCGACGTTTCGATGTATTTAACATCTTTCTCAAGGAGTTCTACAACATAAAATAACATAGTTAACATCATTTCTAAGATATAACAATAGAACGTCATACAGAACCACGTATCGTATTTTGTCTGGTGGCTTCTGTAGAAGGTTTGAACTAGTCACATTGATAAGTAATACTAGCATTAACCGAGCTTAAAATATAATAATGTTGAATACAAAATTATTATTAAATCGATTTGTGCCTAATGCATCGAACAAATTCAAAACTCACTGTATTCGAACGAAATTCTTGCGGATCGTTTTAACATACACCCTGGCTGAATCGGTACACTATTTGGCTATGGCTACTGTGATGGTTGAATATTCTGTGTAAAGGGGTGTTGTGTATTGATGCTGTTGCTTGTTATTGCGTGTGTGCGTGTTGAGTGAGAAGTTTGTTTTGCTATGTTAGTTTTGATAGTGTGTAAGATTGCAGCGTATGTGGAGCTAAGGCAGTCAACATCTGATCGCTTGTTAACTGTATGATCGGTGTTTGTTATGTGACAAACTTCCAAAATCGGCAGTGCTGTTTGGCGACGATGTGAATGAATGTTGTGGGATAGTGGTTGATCTTTAGCTGCTGTTTGATTATATCGTTTGTAGCTTCCTCAGTCAGGTTTGTACTGAACTCTCGCACTCGACGGATGAAGTTGGTAACCATGTTCGTCTTCATATGTAACGGATGGGTTGAAAAATAGTCAATGAAGCGGCCTGATGCCATTGGTTTGCAGTACCACTCAGTTTTGATTGATTGGTCTGGTTGACGTATTACAACCATGTCGAGAAATGGTAGTCGCCGATTTTGTTCTATCTCACAGGTAAATTGCAGATTGCTGTTATATTGGTTGAATGTGCCGAGGACCTCTTCTACTTTGTCTGCTGGTAGAACAAGAAAAAGATCATCCACGTACTTTTTTATGACAGGTATCTCGTTGCACTTTTACCTTTATCGAGACTCAGCGACTTGTTGGTCGGTATTCCAATCTCTCCGAGACAGTCGAACACCTCCTTTGCGTTTGACAATATTTTCCCGAATTCGAACCTGGTGGCTGCGTGTATAGTTTGCACTTGTCTCACCAACTCCACTGCTTCCTTTGGTGAATCGACACTATCCAAGAAGTCATCCACATAGTGATTCCTAATTACCGCTTCTGCCGCTCTTGGATACTGTTCCGCATAATCGAGAGCGTTTTTTTTTTACATATTGCGCGATGCATGGTGAACTAGTTGCTCCGAGCATGGCGACGTTATTAACGTAAACTTGCACCTTTTCATTCATATTGCTACGCCATAAAAAGCACTGCGACCATTTGTCCGCCTCTCGAATAGGAATTTGTAGAAACATTTCTCGTATATCCGAGCAAACAGCAACCCTACCTTTCCGAAATCGTAACAGAACGTCGACGAGTGATACGAGACGGTCCGACCCTTTCAGCAGCATGTCGTTAGAGCAAACTCCACCGGCTTTCGCTGCAGCATCCCACACCATTCGAATTTTGTTAGGTTTCTTTGGATTCACTACTACTCCTAACGGAAGATACCATACTCTGCCTTTGCTCATATTGTTTACCTCTTCGAACGATGACTTCTTAATGTATCGTTTTTGCTCATAACTCTGGATATGTTCAACCACTCGTCTATGTAGTTGGGGGTCTCGTGACAACCGTCTTTCTAAGCCCTGCAATCTACTTATCGCCATTGATTGGGTTTCCGGAAAAACCAAATCATCTTTTCGCCATAGCAGACCACATTCAATGCGCGATCCTTTACGAATGGTGGTATCTTCTAAGATTCGACGTGAGCTCAATCTCGTCAGATTCAATTTGTTTTGTTACTGCTGCATCTTCTACGGCGAAAAAGTTCCGCATCAAACCGTACAAGTCGCTGTTACTTATATTGTCCTCGGAATGCCTATGTAGTTGCTCAACAGACTCTTTACTTCCGGAACTCCTCCCGTAGATGCACCATCTAAGCCGAGTTCTTGTGGCCACCGGATCATTACTACACCTTTCGCGAATCTTTAGACTGGTCAGCAGACAAACGTGTTCAAGTCCGATGATCATACCTGATTTGGCATGCACATAACTAGTTACCGGCAGACCTTGCAGGTGTGGAAACGCATGTGATAATTCTTCATAATTCAGGGTCTGTTCTGGAAGCGCCAATTCACTTACGGTGCGCACATTATTTAACTGAAATATTTTATTTTTTCCCATTGCGGAAATTTTCAAACTAATTTTCCTGGAAAGCTTTTCTTCTCGCCCAATCTTTCCAGTCCAACTTAACCACAAATTGTCGGGTTCACCTTTAACCCCTAACTTTGTCGCAATTCCTTCATCAATTAACGTCGACGAGGACCCATCGTCCAAGAATACAAAGGTTTCCACCTGCACCCCGTCACCATACAATGTTACCGGCAAGTAACGAAATAGAGAATAGGACTTTGTGTAATGATGGTTTTAGTGCACGGCCTCGCCCCGGTTGGCGACATATGATGTAACATATGATGTCGAACACGGCACCCATCAACACCACATTCTTTATTTGAGCGACAGGGCCATTTACGATGAGGAATCAGACACAAGCGGCATAAATTTTTCTGGCGCATTGCCTTCCACCGCCTACTGATATCTAACGATTTGAAATCCGTACAGTTCACTATTAAGTGACCATTACTGCCGCAATAAGAACAGGATTTCGACAATTCTACGTTAACATCCTTTACGGATGGGCCTGACGACTCGCTAGCATGAGTAAACAACTTTTCCTTCTGCTTTAAATTTCCCACTTTGGTTTGTCTCGGAAAATTTTGCGCTATATTTATATTACTCGTTAGGTCAGAAGCCAAGTTGACTAGTTCTGCCATAAAACTATTAAAAGTTGCTAGGTTCACATTCATAAAGGCGTATTTATATTTACCCCACTGTAATTTCAACGTTGTAGGAAGCTTATCTACTAACTCTTGCAGCAACAGTGGGTTCGATAAGTGCGCTTGTTGATCTGCAATAGTAATATGATCGACGAGACTCTGTACCGCGAAGCCGTATGCCACTATAGTATTAAGGTCCTCTGACTTGGGTGAAGGCACGTTCCGCACTTTCTGTAGAAACGAACCGATAAGTATCTCCGGTCTCCCATAAAATTTATATAGCGTTTCCATAACATAAGGTACGGACGCAGGCAGGAGTACTCGGCTTCGTACTGCTTCCAACGCCGGACCTCCCAGACTACGTTGCAACCTGGCTAAATTCTCCGCGTCGCTGTACCCACACGCATCCGACGTATTCTTAAAGGAACTGTAAAATAAACGCCACTCCTGCGGATTCCCATTAAACTTTGGTAGCTCGCGTGGCATTACTTGGCGGGCCGCCAGTTGAGCGTTCGTTGGACCAGGATTATTCCTTACATCACAGGCCCCCGGCCCGGTACCCGTGTAAGACACGGAAGGCACTTGCCATCTTAACGGACCCGCTTGTCCACCTTGGGAAGCATTCAAAGTAGTTGGTATATTGCCATACGAAGCATTGGAACTACTACTCAAACCGGTAAACGGTTGATTAACGGTTGGAAACAAACCTGTGTAATCTCCGCTCCATGTTGGAATCGGATCACGCGAATGAATCGTAACCTGCGGTACCATTCTTGATGTAGCATAAACAACTCGATCTCTTTCCGAAACCACCGGAACGGATAATGACGATGGTAATAGACCGGAATGAAGGACAGGATTCTCTGACGTAGTTGGCATTGATAGCGCGTTTATGTTTCCCTGCCCTGCGGTCGAAACGACTGGAATTACGTGACGATTTATACCTTCCTTATCCGAAATTGGCATTGGATCTTGCGCTAATAACTCGTAAGTTCTTGCCAACGATGTAACATGTCCGTAGTTACCGGAAGTTGACGTTGGAAGAACTAGAGAATTACTACTGGCCGGAACAGAGCTCCTCAGTGAAACGACAGGCACGGGTATTGATTGATTCGATGGCTGTTGACATGCACGGGTATCGATTGTTGATGGCTGGTTTTTTATTGGTAACGAAACACTAACTGAAACCGGTAATTTCGAGTTTTCACCGCCTTCCGGTTTAACCCCTTTAAACCAATTCTCCAACTGGTCACGTCGACTCTTTACGTTCACACCACTTCTCCTACCAAATATAGCCTTTTCATCTTCTATTTGCATCAATATACCATATTTCTGCTTCAAAAACTCTTCTTCCTCTTTGAACTGCTTTAACTTAGCTTCCTCTTCTAATTTCTTCGATTTTAACTCTTCTTCTGCTCGAGATTTTTTCAATTTCCGTTGTTCTTCAAGGTGCTGTAGACTAAGCTGCAACTTCTGAGAGACACGACTGCTCTCACTAACGGAGGATTCATTAAACGAAACTACTGACTTTGTCGTGCCCTCTAATCCAACCAAGCAACTATCACACTTCCAACGCTTATCCTTAATCGAATCGTCAACACCTGCACACTGGAAATGCTGCCACGTTTCGCAGTTATCGCAGCACACCCATTTATCGTCCCCATCGGGGCGGTTACATTTACTGCAAGGTTTATCATGACCTTCTGCGACCGTGGAGTTTTGATTGTCGTTCGGTATACTAACAATGATGGTGAATCTAACCTGCGTTCTGAGCTCAGAGCCTACTACACTACTAGCTACAGAAACGTAACCGGTTGTATTCTTCTGCCGAAAGTAAATTCCAATTCTGGGTTAACTGTTCGGCGGTGTTTCCTCAGCAGATCCTCCGGCTAGCAATATTCATCCAACTTGGGATGAAAATCTTTATAGATTGTTGCTGACAGCCAGAAAGAATAAAACACCTGTCCTTTAGTCGCCAAACTAGCTGCTATAAAGCTGTAATTTATTGATTATATTTTAGTAAATGTTTAGCAAGGGTAAGTATCTCAAACCTACATTTTCAGTGTATTCTTTACTTTTCAGTATCTAGCCTACAGAAACTCGACTCCACGTGGATTATTCACAAGTAAGTGAGGTAAGTATGTACCTATAATTTCAGGTTAAAGATTGATCGAACTGCGTACATAAGACTAAACTTGCTACTCAACATACCTTCGTGGTTGACTATAATATTTATGAATTAGCCATATTTGCTTCTAAAGCTTCACTCGAATTTATAATCTATAATTATCAGATCAAATTTTAGATATATAATATATAGGATAGACTATAATTTTGTATTTAACTTACTGACTAATCGACTTTAAGGTTTGACTACTACTGAGTAATTTTACTTTGTTTATTCGATCTTCCCTATGACAAGCTTAAGCGTCATTTGATCGTGAGGGAGCCGACAGTGGCTTCACACTACTTTTCGCCGCAACGGGGGGTATCGGCAACATCCCCCGACCCGTGAGCCATTTCCGGTCCCGACGCGACCCCTTCCGGTTTTTAGATCCATTAGTGACATCCAGCCGCGCCAGTTTGACTGCAGGTCTTTCAAAGATTCCTCGAGCTGTCAGCACCTTTGCACGCCTCACTTGTCCAGATTTGTCCGGAAACGTCTCAATACGTCCTCTTTCCCAGCAGTTTCGTACTCTCTCGTCCACTACCAAGACAAGATCACCCTTTTCTAAAGGTTTCACGGCATCGAACCACTTTACACGCCTCGCCAACATTGGAAGGTACATACTTACCTCACTTACTTGTGAATAATCCACGTGGAGTCGAGTTTCTGTAGGCTAGATCCTGAAAAGTAAAGAAAACACTGCAAATGTAGGTTTGAGATACTTACCCTTGCTAAACATTTACTAAAATATAATCAATAAATTACAGCTTTATAGCAGCTAGTTTGGCGACTAAAGGACAGGTGTTTTATTCTTGCTGGCTGTCAGCAACAGCTAAGGAACAATACTGTAACTAAAGATTGAAAATAGAGACATTTACTGAAAAACATCGACATTTCTCTTGATTCCGAATAATCTGCCAATACCGGTTTTTTACCGGTACTACCGGTATTTTCTACGCCAATACCGAAATAGCGGTTTTCACCAAAAGCACACAATACCGACAGCCCTAGGCTGGATGCAGGATTGGTCAATGTATGATCGTAAACAACGGACTCGTAGGCTTCAGGAAAGGGCTGCGGAAAAAGCCAAACGTAACAGAAAACGCAGGAAACAACAGCCCATCAACCAAAACTACAATAATAAGAACAATCAACAAATCAATGAGCAAATACGTACGAGCGGTTCAGATAAACAGTTACTGGCCACCGCGAAATTACAATTTGCTAATCCACCATCAACCACAGACCACCCAATTGCAGGCCTTACAAAAGTTCATTAACTTTCAAAAGGGTGAAACCCCAAACCCTTGTCGCACAGGCCACCACACATTACACACTGAAACTGAATCATCATGGAAATAACACTGCATAACCTTGGGTGCAAGCGCACCCAACACGTACCTGGACACTCGACCCGATGCGTCTACCTATCGTCAGCTTAACGCAACAATCAGCTGGCGGAGACGGACGGTTCTTGAAGGCGCGGCTGCGTGATCCGGAAATTACGTATCTCGTTTGCCTTTACCTGGCTTACATGCACGACAAGGAACCAGCATTCTGCTACGAAGGTATGACGAACACCAGCATAAAAATGGATTTAGCATCTGAAGGACTACCCGTCGCACCGCAGGATCTCCTGAAAATCTTTATAGAGGTACATGAGGAACTTGGAGTACCGAAACAGATGGCATCTGGCGACTTGGAATCTTACCGACGGCATCTCCAGAACCAGCGAATTCAATGTATCTGCAACGCGCAAGGGAAAGCACCGACAAATTCAACAATCCGGTTCGAATTTCCAGTCAGAATTTTCGGAAGTAACGACTCTTTTCGATGAGAAAGAGGTAACTAATTTAATTATTTCTTCAACCGACCCACTTCCATTAATTTCTTCACTAAGACAGGATACGACTGAAATTTTAATTTATTGTCAAAATTTCAATCGCATGAAAAGTCCAGCGAAAATGAAGGAAATCTATAAAAATTTACAAAGTTCATTCTTTTCTATTATTCTGGCAACTGAAACAAGCTGGGACGCAAGCGTAAAAAGTGAAGAAATTTTCGGAAGTGCCTTTAACGTATTCAGAGACGACAGAAATTTTCTTGAGTCTCAAAAGAAGTCGGGTAGCGGGGTCCTCATAGCTTTGTCGTCTAATTTCAATTCTGAAATTATAACGACAACAAAATTTAAAGAATTTGAGCATGTCTGGGTGAAATCACGTATAGCAGGTGTAACACATGTATTTGCCTCAGTGTATTTTCCTCCAGATCATGCTCATAAAACGTCTTACGAAGCATTTTTCCAAATTGCCGAACAAATTTTATCACAACTGCCTCCTGAGGTTATAGTTCACATCTATGGAGGCTTCAATCAACGCCATGCAGACTTCATTCCGGACTCTGAAAACGAATGTATCTTACTTCCAATCGTTGGGGAAAATGAAACACTGCAGTTCATTTTTGACAAAACTGCTAAATTGGGTCTGAACCAAATTAATAAAATTAAAAACCAACAAAATTGCTATCTAGACTTTTTGCTCACATTTTGCCCAACATTTACGAAGACTTCTGTGTGACTGAATCATTAAACCCACTTTAGAAAAATGAGGCATTTCACACAACAACTAAATATTCTTTATTTATACACCAATACCAAAGACCCAACGATTGCGAATATGAAGAAGTTTTTGAATATGAAAAGGCTAACTATGAAAGTATTAGAGGTAGATTAAACTGTGTTAATTGGCAACATATTCTCAAGAATGAAGAAAATGTCGACACTGCTGTAGACATATATTATAAAATTTTGTTAGAAATAATGATACAGAACATACCGTTAAAAAATAGAAGACGTCACAAAAATTCAAAAAGCCCAGTCTGGTATAACAGCCAAATTAAGAATCTAAAAAATCGCAAACAAAAAGCCCATAAAATTTATAAAAAACACGCGAATAGTGAAAATTTAGCAATATACTTGGACATATGCAACCAGCTTAATTTAGCAATCAGCAATGCATTTGAAGAGTACAACTCAGAAATTGTAATCTCTTTTTCTGAAGAAGATCGCGATCGCGACTATTTTGCATTTTATCCGGAATTTTCAGTGGATATAGGTGTCAGCTAACTTCATGCCCAGGATATTTTGCAGGCCTTAAAAAATTTAGATGCCTCAAAAGGCCCTGGATCCGACGGAATCCCTCCAGTTTTCATAAAAAATCTTACAATGGAGTTTACAACTCCTTTGTTTTGGCTTTTTAACTTATCACTGGAATCCGGAATCTTTCCAAAAATATGGAAAATCTCTTTTCTAGTACCTATCTTTAAATCAGGTCGGAAATCCGACGTACGTAATTATCGTGGTATTGCCATAATCTCTTGCATTCCAAAACTTTTCGAAGCAATTATTAATGAAAAATTATTCCAGCAAATTAAAAACAGAATTACAGAAATGCAACACGGTTTCTTCAAAGGACGCTCGACTACGACAAATTTACTGGAATTCGTTGACTATTCATTGAATGCAATGGATAATGAAAACCATGTAGAAGCACTTTATACGGACATTAGTCAAGCATTTGATCGCATTGACATACCAATGCTGCTTTTCAAATTGCAAAAATTTGGAATTCAACCAGGGCTCCTGAAATGGCTTGAATCGTATTTATCTAATCGCCAACAAATAATTAAATTTAACGGAAAGAACTCGAATCCAATTCAAGTCACTTCTGGGGTCCCTCAAGGCTCTCATTTGGGACCTCTTGTTTTTATTTTGTGTGTAAACGAGATTTCCTTCATTGTCAAGAAACTTAAATTGCTAATATGTGCCGATGACATGAAGCTCTTTTTGGAAATAAGAAATGAAGAAGACATCAATATATTCTAGAATGAAATACACATATTCTACACATGGTGTAAAAAAGCCTGTTAGAACTTAATGTAAAAAAATGCAATCTAATGTCATTTACCAGAAAAAGAACTACACCAGAAGTCTCAATCAGAT
Organism: Sabethes cyaneus; assembly: GCF_943734655.1. Lineage (NCBI taxonomy): Eukaryota > Metazoa > Arthropoda > Insecta > Diptera > Culicidae > Sabethes > Sabethes cyaneus. The sequence continues at coordinate 124,187,511 of NC_071354.1, forward strand.
TAGGAAATCAAACAGTAGAAAAATGTGAAAAAGTTAAGGATTTAGGAATTATCTTAGACTCCAAGCTAAATTTTATCGACCATTATAACGCAATAATACACAAGGCAAATAACATGCTAGGTTTCACTAAACGTTTTAGCTACAATTTTTTGGATCCATACACAATCAAAACATTATACATTGCCTATGTGAGGTCAATACTGGAATACTGCAGCATTGTATGGTCACCTTTTTCCATCACGCACGAAGAGAGAATAGAATCAGTGCAAAAACAATTTTCTTATGTGCCCTCCGTAAATTAGGTTGGACAACATTTCCTCTTCCATCATACGAAGCACGGTGCATGCTTAAAAATATACAATCATATCATACAAATATACAATGTTAAAGAGCGTCGTAAATATGCAATGGTCTTATTTGTAAACAATATCGTTTCGCAGCATATTGACTCAGCGTTAGAAAATTTAGAAACTCTTACGTTGGAATATAGCAGCACCACGCTAATGAAACCGCGCCACGTGTAACGCGCACGGATCAGCAGTTTTATGCAACAAAACCGCAGCAACCATACGGTTCGGTCTCTTTCGACGCAGGACGCTTGTGAACACCGGTGGTGTCAGTGCTATGATTAGTGTTTAATATAGTTTACGAAGAAAATTTAGTTTTTCAAAAAGTAAATTGGTATCACAGATCCCGTAAGTGGTGTCAGAAGTGGGATCCTGTGAGGTGTTTAAAAAGTGGAAACAAGTTAATCTCCCGCCGCACAAGAACACACGTTGGATGAAACCTACGGTGACGTAAGTGATAATAATAAGAATTTTCTTCATAACAATATATACAAAAATAAACATATATCATGCCGGAAACAAGATCTTTGGAGCTGGGGACTTTGAGGACGGAGCTAGAACAGCTCCGCACCTTAATGATGAATCGAGGCGATCCTCATAGAATCCCCGATCCCATCAAAAATTTGTCGGAATTTTCCGGCTATAAAAAAGAGCTCACAAGTTGGCTTAAAGAAGTCGACGAGCTTTATAATATGTTCAAAGTGAAGGGCGAAAACGGTCAACCCGACACAATTAGCTCAATCCACTTGAGAGCTATCAAAAATAAGGTAAAGGGTGAAGCTCGCGAGATATTGTGCGCTAACGGCGATCCCGATACCATAACCGGCATAAAGCATGTCCTCTCCGAACAGTACGGAGACAAACGAGACTTTGCCACTAACATGTCGAATGTAATGTCTCTTAAGAAGGGCGAGAAAACCGACCTGAGATTCTATAACGACATAAAAGAATTGAACACAAAATTGAAATCTAACCTTCTATCCCATCCTCTCACGGGACGAGACATTATCGATATTGTAACAATAACGAAATATCTCGATAATGTAGGTGAACCATTAGGTTCTATTCTCAGACAATCACAATCAAAACCTAAGACTTTAGAAGAAGTCTATGAAGCAGTATGTGTTAATAAAAATGAGGAAAGAAGAAAAATTAAATCCGCGACACCGATCAGGTCGTATAACAACGCAAGTGGCAGCGGTACAAGCCAGTTCAGATCATATAACACCGCGAACAGTAACAACGCAAACGGTAGCAATGCATATAAATCAAATAAACCACTCTATAGACCGCCACCGCCGTCACATAATAAGCCAGCGCAGCAATCTAGAGCTCGCTCAGAATATAACACTAATGAAGTTAACATAGAAAGTGAAGCGCCGCAGTTTAGACCTCGCTCGGAATATACCTCTAACGAAGTTAACACAGGAAGTGACGAAGACGATAACGACGATGACTCAAATTTTCGCGGGGAAGAAGAAACCCAAACCACAACATAAACAACTTTATACCATATATTCACTATCGATCTAGCAAAGGCACACTGAAATTTTTAATAGATACTGGAGCGAACAAATCTTACATTAACCCGGAACACGTGACCAATGTAAAACTTACAAATCGACCAGCAATAGTTACACACAAAAATGGTAAATTTCTAATTAACGAATTAGTATTGACCTCTTCCCAAAGCAAGTTGGTCGGAAACTACCGTTCCATGTATTTAAATTCCATAAATTCTTTGACGGACTCATAGGCTATGAAAACCTATCAACTATGAAAGCCGCTATTAACACAGTAAAACACGAATTGACTATCGGTGGACGTACAATTCAATTTTACAAATACTTTCCATCCTCGAACAATTTCCATGAGAATTACGAATCAATGATGAAAATTTCAACTACGAACGACGGAACATTTTTGATAGAGAACGAATTAAATTTAACATGCAACATTTCTATTCAGCCGAGGCTCTATACTGCACAGAATAACCAGACAACCGTGAATGTACACACAAAAGGTAAACCCGAAGCGGAAATTAAAAACCCCTTCGAGAATGCAGACTATTTAATACAACACGAGAAATGTAAGACGAATTTAAACTTCCCAGCCGAACATTTGAGCAAAGAGGAAGTTAAGCTTCTAGCCAGAACTCTTAAACCTTTCAAGAGTATATTTTTCCAGGACGGTCAGAAATTAACCTTTACCCATGAAATTAAGCACAAAATAGATACGATGGATAACAACCCTATCCACCAAAAAACATATAAATACCCTTACCATTTGCGAAAAATAGTCAGTGAGCAGATCCAGAAGATGCTCGAAACAGGGATAATAAGAGAATCCTCATCCGCGTGGACCTCGTCGATATGGGTCGTCCCCAAAAAAGTAGATAACTCGGGTATCAAAAAAATCAGAGGGGTTGTGCATAAGACACGACCGCATATTCAACGTAGGACTACGCAAAGTTAATGTAAAGATGCGTTTAGAATGGGCAATTTTGGCTACGTTGGGAATGCGATATGTTGCTAGTTTTTGCTCAATGTTGCTTCTGTCGCCACCTGCACATTTGTGGTACGTCGCTATAGTTACTTGGAAACATCAGCAACTGTTAGGAACAATTGCATGCCACTAATTGCCAATCTAGACACACCTTACTAAAAACACTTATGAGAAAATTGATTGCTAATGGAAATCGTAATACTCTTCATTGACAGTTATGATGGTTCTGAAAAGAACCATTTTGAAAGTTTAAAATTGACTGAAACGATTGGATTGGCTACTTTGTGCTGTAGAGAAAAAGTATAGTGTTAGCATTACAAAAGCATTACATTACATTACAAATCGCAGAACTTCGCATCGTATAAATTATAAGCAATCTGGCACATGCTAAACCGTTATTTAGAGCAGCGTGGGGTCAAATCAGACATCATGATAATGCTGATAATTTAAGCTTTCTGTTTGACACTGTGAATTAAAGTAATGTATGGTATAATCATAAATGACATTCTTTTTCTTACATCTGATCCAGTGGCAACATTATCGAGTTGATGTCGCTTGTCCGAATATTTCAACTGGATTGTTTAAAGGGTTCAAGGGAAGAAATCACATTGTCTCTGGTTAAGATAGTGGTGAATTAACACTACAGAGTAACAATTATTAAAAAAATTGGTTTGGCTAATCAGAAACTTACTAGCCGTTAAAATTAGGTACTTGTTGTCATCTCCTTACCGGTAGGTAAGGAAAAGCTCCTGGCACTAATGTCGATATGGAAATAACTTCATTACTGTCCATCCATGTTTCGCTGAGCGCAAGGATATCTGCCTGTCTGAGAACCGCATCGGTTGAAATATCTGCTGAATGTGCGTGCGTTTAGACTCTGTACATTCAGGCTCAGCAGTACAGCAAAATGGCTTACGTTAGATATAAATTCTAGAAGTTCAGTACCTAAAGCAACCAATTTGTGGTTTTCCAGGCGCCTAAGTTCCGTCCGTAATTCCTGGATTCTCGGTGATGCAGTTCCCTTGGCTTAAATTGGTAAAACTTAAATATGCCTCTGTTATTCGGCAAGTACAATCCTTCAATCGATGTAACTCTTGACATTCCCACGTACACCAACTGCTGTTCCTGTCCCTTGCCATACTCGTACGCGATTTCAGAAAATCTGCCGACTTGACTCTTGTGTACAGTAAGAGCATTCGCACCTACTAAAGGAAATTGTATATGTTTGCACTTAATGCTACTACTTAGTATTAAGCATTACTTGCAGATCGCTTTTCAATAGGTGTCCAATCGGGCTGAAGAACGTCATGCTTAGAGTACACAGCGGGCCTCAATTTGACCCGCAGGACCTTTCCAATGGAGTCGTTTTCAAATTTGAGCAATGATAATAAAGCACAGGTTGCGAGTATTTCACATATTAATATTCTGAACCTACATTATTTTTTATAATATTCTATCCGGCAAGTTGAAAGCATGAAATGGTATATCCATAAACAAGTCGAAAATGTTTGATGACTGATCCCGTACCCTACATTTTTACATCTTTTCGGTTTCTATAGGACTCACCTGTTACGTTAGGCGATACGCTGGCCTCTACGTGCGCCGGAGCGGTCACCTCACGCAACACTTCAACATTGGAGGGACCAGCTATTTCGTACGATGCACCATCTAACGATGTATTGCCCACTTCAGAATACATTGAATCACTACGATTTCCTTTTCTTCTCAAATGGTAGAATTTACAGTGCTCTGCCTCCGTCAACGCTGGCCTCTTGCTGGTCCAGTTAATAATGCCTGCTCACGGACTCGCTTGCGGTATTTACGCATCTATTTTGCTTGAAGCAATTGAGACATTGTAGAATCAGATGCACAAAATCACTCACTTCTCACTTACATTGATTATATGTTATTAATAACAATTTCATATGGTATCTATGGCGACGATTGAACGAATACTGTAGGGAATTTGAAAAAATTGTTCAACTTTACGTGGAAATTCCAGAAGTTACATACAAAATACAATCTTCTAATAAAAACTATACAAAAGGCTGATATGTTGTGATTCGAATGGTATGCAAACCATAAAAATATATTCAGAATTGGCTGAGCTATAAGCGTTCAAAATCTATCACTTTGTCGTGTCGCGGTCATTTTTGCTTCTCCAACGTGCCACCCTATTAACCGTTATGTGTGCGACAAAAAAAACACCTTTAGCAGGGCGACAAGGGTACCCGGGTACCCAAAATTGATATTGTTATAACATCAACAATTTTAAACCGATTTCGACGAAATAGGTGTCATTTGATTCGTTTATTTATCTAGTTTTGAATCATTTGGCCATTTGGCCACTAAAAGACATACGGGGCCCGAAAATCCGGAATTCCGACAGAGTGTCCGCTGTGAGGAAGAGAAATGATTGTATTGCAGGAAAATCAGTCATGCGGGTATAAAAACTCTAAAAATTCATACAATGTACTATTTCATATAATGAGATGAATCAGGTTGGCCATTCCGGAGTAGGTTCCTGTGGGGACATGGGTGGCCAGTCCAGGATTGGAGGTAAAACCTAGCAATATGGGTATCAAAGTTCTTGGAATTAGTTCGGTAGGTGATATTTTATACATTTCGATGTATTTTGATTGGTTATTTCGAAAATGGTTTCTACGGGGTCACAGATGATACCGCAGGATTTAAGATAATGCTTAGCATTATCAGAACCGTTCAAAACGTAGAACCATCCGTTATACATTTGAAACCAGTTCCGAAATTATCAATCAGTACTAAACTGACCATTTCAGTTCAAAACATCTAAAAGATCCGCTAAACCAATTCTAATATTGGATTAGGCACCCAACTCGCCACCTGTATCCCTACAGGAACCAAATTCTGGAGTGGCCAATGCGATCTAAAGTCACCAATTTATATAATTAGATGAAAAAAGGGCCCACAGTGTCAAGTTCAAAGCTAATAGGTTTACTGAAAGCTGATATTCTTTCAAAACATACGGCTTCCCACGTTTTACCGGATGTTGCTCCGGAATTACCGATTTCCGGGAACTACTTGTCATTTGATGGTCAAATGCTTTATCTAATCAAAACTAGATAAATGTACGAATCAAATGCCACCGGTTTTATCCAAATCGGTTCAACATAACTAAAGTTATGAACATAGCAAATCATGGGTACCCGGGTACCCTTGTCGCCCTCCTACGTAATAAAAAAATTCAAGTGACTCTCATTGCTAAACCCCTTTATGGATATGCACCAAAAAAACCTCAATTACTTAAGATCAACGAGTTTTACGATGTCGCAAAATTTCAATGACGTATGTTTTAAATTGAATGAGTTATAGCTATTTTAAAACTGAAAAGGTACCCGGGTACCCTGTCGCACACATAACGGTTAAAGTAAGACGTAGTCCTACGTCAAAAATACCGCATAGTGGTTGATTACAGGAAACTTAACAAAATCACACCAGCTGATCGCTATCCGATACCAGAGATCAGCGAGATTTTAGACCGCCTAGGAAACGCCCAATACTTCTCAGTACTAGACTTGGCCAGTGGATTCCACCAAATAGAGGTCGATCCCGACATTCCAAAAGCTGCTTTTAACATTGATAATGGTAAATATGAATTTACCAGAATGCGTTCGGACTTAAAAATGCTCCTGCAACATTCCAACGCTTAATGGATTCTGTGCTACGAAAACATTTAGGAACGAGATGTTTCGTCTATATGGACGACATCATTATTTTTTCCAGTTATTTAAAAGAACATATGAAAGATATTCAAAAAATTTTGCAAAAAATTTAATGTGTAGAACCGAATCCAAATAAGGTCGAAGCTGTGAAAAACTGGCCTCTTCCAAAAACACCAAAGGAGTTGAAATCCTTTCTTGGAACTATATCAGATTACCGACGATTTATTCCCGGTTTTGCCAAAATTGCAAAACCGATGACTAGTACGCTTCGTGGGAAGAACAAAACGATTGAAGTCAATCCCGCTTTCGCAACCCCAATTTCGATGATCCGCTTATATTAACAACGGATGCATCAAATCACGCAATAGGAGCGGTGTTGACCCAAATTGTGAATAGAGGTGAAAAACCAATCGCTTAACTTTCAAGAACTTTAACCAAAGCGGAAGAAAAATATTCCGCTACTGGTAGGGTTATTGATCGTGGTTCGGCCTATGCAAAAACTGATCCTGGTTCGGCCCATCAGCTTAATCATCGATAATTTATTGAATATTTAAAGATTTAAAGGCGAAATAGTTTTATAAGCTGCTTATATTATTTTTCTATGCATTGCCTTCATTTATTTGCCATGATAATTAATGTAACTAGCTCAGATAATTAAATTTATAACGCATGTAAAAGCGGCTTCCAATGTCGTCATTAATGCTGCCTTTTCAAACACCTAGAAAGTGTTTTAGTCTGTGAAATATAGGTTAAAATCAATTTTAAAGCATAGTTTCATCTATATTCTTTCATTATTGGAAAGTGTTATTCCAAGCAAAAAGCGAGATTACGACTTATTGAGAAAATACGATTTTAATTTTTTGATCTTAGTTCGGCCTACAAATGATCGTGGTTCGGCCTATCAGCTTCACTGAATCGCCGCTAGTGGCACCGCGCTTCGCCCACGTTTTAACCAATTTCTGATTGCACATACCACTCGTGTTAAATTTAAATGTTGGGTTTTATTCCATATTTTATTATTTCATGCATTTCAGAAACAAATTTATTATCATCCTAAAATTGAGCTTTTCTTTTAACAATAAATATGAGGATATTTTTTCCAAAGTAGCGTACAAACTGGGTTGTATTGTGTCAGAATTTTATGCAACCTTGTACACAGCTTCAGGGCTTGTGCATGAAACGATATTTGAATAAAAATCATCACTCAAAAAAATCGACACGTCGCATCCACGTGAAAAATCATGTAAACTTCTGTACAGCAACTTACGTGAACTTCATGTACTAGTTCATGGGAAAGTTGATAAAATTTACCAGGATCGCACGTAAACTGGTTAATATGAGTGCGAGTTACCAATAATTCACGTGAAAATTACATGAAAAGTGTGATGGACGAGAATTACGTATGTTTTCACGTAAACTTGACGTGCTGATTTTTTTGAGTGATGGTATCGTGTTTTCCTAGAAAACTTAAATGAAAATCTTCCGATTTTCATGTACATCCCCTATTTTGAAAATTCATAGCTGTTGAGCCAAGTATTGTAAAATAAATATTTTTTGATTGTAATGTAAGCAAATTTACTCACCGATCCAGAAAAATACTATCTGGAAAAAAATTTCTATAAAATTTCATGATTGGGGGAACTGCAAGGAAAAATCAATAAAAGTAGTATCACGAACTAATTGGAAATGAATTCCTTTCAGTTTTACTGTAATTTGACTTACGTCACTTATACGCGTTTTTCGGTTATTCAGCGAGGCAAATTTCATCAGCGTGGCAAATTTCTGCAGAAATTATAGTAGAACTAAAAGGAATTCATTTCCAATTAGTTAGCGACATTTCGCGAGTTCTCCTAAGACGCTCTTAAATAATTTTTTATAAAAGTATGCGTTGCCTTTTGCTTTTTTTAAAAAGTTTTTCGGTTCGCCAATTTCTATTCATTTAACGATAGAAATTTAGCATTATTTTTTGTCCCTGAACTAGGTCAAAAACCAATGACTAACGTCGGTGTATGACGGGTTATTAGTTAACACAGTTGTTATTTCAATAGCAGCTATTTTCATTGGTCCATTGGAAAATATTCTGAAATTTAATGTAAATTCTGTCTTTCTTCGAAGGCATCTTTTAGAATACAGGACAATTACGAGGCTAGTGCTTCGATCCTATTGACTCCTTGACGTGTGGTTTGTAAGATCAGCGTTGTACCTCGTCTCCAACTGGGAGGAGAAAATTAATAACTGTATCTAAATTAACCTTATTTGGAATAACCACATTAATGTCTATGTATAAGTTTATTTAACACTGCTAGGTAGATAAGGTGAAAAAAGATACTAAATTTAGCATCAAAAATACAACTGTACTACTTGTAATGCTTCAATATTCTTTTGAATATGACCGAAGAAAGTAAAAAATTGTCTGAATTTATATAACTCGAAATAGTTAGAATATTAACCATGTACAAGCTCATTTAACACTGCTAGGTAGATAAATTGAAGTAAGATACTATATTAGGCACCGAAAATAAGCTTATAGCATTTCTGATTGTTTAATATATAAAAACATTCGTTTTAGAAACTTTATATCGGAATAGGCCGAACCAAGATCATCGATGGGCCGAACCACGACCAACGTAGGCCGAACCAGGATCATAATTTGACTGTCATTAAAAGTCAAATTATAAATCAACTGGTCTTCTAAGGTTTCTTCTAAATTAAGAAATAGAATCGTCTTTAATTATTCTTGCTATACATTCTAATTTTTTTCAAAAAACATTGTGATTTAGATAGATATACGTGCATTAGTCCAAGGGTGCTAAGTGAAACAATGAGAATAGGCCGAACCACGATCAATCACCCTAGAGAACTTTTGGCAATTTATTTTGCAGCCAAAAAGTTCAGGCCATACCTGTACGGTAGAAAATTTACCATTTATACAGACCATGAGCCTAACAAAGGAAATCAAATTAACTGATGTTACAGGACGAGTGACCCGTCAGCGACTGTACTTGGAACAGTTTGATTTCGAGTTAACCCTCTAACGGGCAACAACGTAAAAATGATGCGATCAAGCTTATGACTATTTTATAATGAAAGTACACACCAAAAAACCTTAAGTTCTGATTTTCATACAAAAATAATTATCTGGAGGAGCGCCAGATAAGAAAAAGTCCAATTTCTCTTTTTCTTTTTTCATGTCTAACGCTCTGCCCAGATATTTTTTCAATTCAGATACATTACAAAATTAAAATAGTGCATGAAATTTATCCATAGAAAACATTTTTAGGTCAATCGTTTTGTTCTAAATGTCCTTTTCCTTCAAAAGTAAAAAAGGGAATATTCGCGCATTGATTATTTTCGGAATTTTTGTTTTTGAAATATGATAACTTTTGAATGCATGGTCAGAATGTTATGATATTAGTATCAAAATGTCAAGAAATCTGTTCTGAACACATTTTGTATATCGCCAATTAAAAACAAATTTCGTATGCGGCTCTGGAACTCCAATAGCGAAGGCCGTCTACAGACGGTCTTACCCGTTAGAGGGTTAATTTATAAAAAAGGGAAACAAAATGTGGTTGCAGACGGTCTGTCAAGAATACCGCTGGCTGAGGAGATCGAAGCTAACTTTCAGATCGAACTCCAAAATGAGTTGTATGAAAACAATCCTATCTACGGACCGGAGATCGTCAACAAATTTAAAAATCAATTAATCTTTAACATCTCAAATGATAAGAAGAAATCTTCTCATATCGCTTTTAGTATATTTTTAGGTTACAGCCGTCATATCTTTCACCAAGAACACTATTCAGAAGAACAACTATTGGATATTATGAAAAACTATTTATCCCCTGGCATCCAAAACGGCGTATTCACACCTGTTGGGGTTGCAGAATTGTGCTCAAAATTATTGAACATCCATTTTAAAGGCATGAGTGTACAATTGTGTAACTTAAAACTCCCAGACCTCATATCCCAAACAGACCAAGACGAGTTTATTCGTGAGAGTCATAACTTTAACCATAGAAACTGGAAGCTGACCTACGAAGAGGTCCGTCAGTCTGTATTCTTCCCAAATATGATCCACAAAATAAAATCCTTCGCCGAAAATTGCGAGGACTGTAAATTCGCAAAATACGAACGCCATCCCTTTAAAATCCCAATCACACGCCGAATATATGAAAAACCATTGAATATATGAAAAATATTTTCATAGACGCTTACGTCAAGGAAGGTGAGAAATTCCTCACGCTCGTTGACGCATTCTCAAAATTTGCCCAAATTTACAAAATTAAAAATGAAACCGCCGATGAGCTAATCGAAACCATTATTGATTATTTCAAAACCTTTGGAATCCCTAAGACAATCACGAGTGACCAAGCCACTTCATTCAGAGGCACCAAATTCAAAGACTTTCTCTCCAAAAACAATGTCAATCTACACCATGCAAGTACAAGTAATAGTGACGGAATCATCGAAAGGTTTCACAATACACTCCTTGAAATGTATTTGGCCAATAGAAAAAAAAGTTCAAGAGCTATCTCTTTACGAAGGGCTATCCCTGATAACAGCACTTTACAATGATACTAAACACTCGACTACTAAATTAAGCCCCAAATCAATAGTATTCGGTAATTCACACTCATTAAACCCAGAAGACATTAGTAACAACAAAATGCAATTAATCCGGACAGCCAAGAACAATACTGCCGCAGAAGCGAATAAGCATAATTCAAAAATAATAACAGAAAATCCTGCAGAGTATGTTGAAATAGTAGGAGATAGAGCCTTAGTGAAGGGAAAGGGAAAACCTACCCCGTACTCCGATAGATACAGGACCATTCACATAAAATCACAAACAGAGAAAACATTAACCGATGAAAATAATATTAAAATTCATAAAAAATCGGAGGGGTTGTGTACAAGACACGACCGCATATATAGGTGACGCAGGACTACGTAAGTCTTTTTGTAGTGATAGTGGCATGTATTCATGCTTGTAATCATTCGATTCTTTATGTATACATGCTATATGCAACACATATACATGCTACATGCGTTGTATGTAACATTTAGCAAAGTAGTAACATTGCATACGCGACGAGTGGCCCAAGACCGAGTTGAATGGAGACGAGTGCTTGAAACAGCACGAGCCACCCCGGTTCTATGCTGCTGAAGAAGAAGAAGAACATTGCATACGTTCAATTCTCAAAAGATTGTGCATTTGAAAACAATTTAACAAAATCAAGAATTATTGCTTTCCTACTAACTTACTGAAATTAAAGATTGTTTTTATTATCCATGGTTTCCCACGTTGAAGAGATTTTACCAATTCAATCCTATTTTATCAACAGCACATCTTTCCACTACACTTCTAATGAAACGGCAAGCATGCGTATTCATACAGAGTCGTATTATAACCGAACACTACAGCTGTAGCACATTTTTCCAACACAGATATCAAGTTCGCCGAGGTTTAATCGTCTCGCAGTAAAGAATTTGCGATCTGTTGGGACAACGAGCTTGTGTCATTTTTCCTGACACACTTCCCTAACACAGACATCAAATTGGACTAGGTTTAATCGCGTTCGTAAGAAATCTGTTGGCACGAGGGGGCTTTGTTACTCTCTCTGGCGTACTTCCCAAGCAAGGACATCAAAATGGTCTAGGTTGAAGATGTCTAGGTACGCGATGTTAAGAAATCTTGTTGAAATGAGGAAACTGTCTGTTTGTTTGGCTTACTGTTGTTTTGGCTTACTTCCCAAGCACAGATATCAAATTGGTATAGGTTTAGATCATCGTATCTTCGAATCTTCCAACCAATCATGAAGCGAGAATTCTGGTAAAACATAGGTTCATTATTTTCAATTTTTCAATAGTTCAACATCAAGAATCCATACTTTTCTTCATTCGGGTCAATTCTTAGAAGATTTTCCGATCGATTGGTGTAAGAATATTGAAAATCGATCAAAAAACCGCTGAGCTATTGCGCTCAAAACCTTTCATTTTTCGTGACGCTCTTTTTTTCGATTTTTTGGAATGACACCCTATCTCAAAACTTGCCGTAAGACGTAGTCCTACGTCAAAAGATATGAAAAAACCAACTAACTAAATTATATTTGCAGACAATGGCTGCTCGTGATGGCAGCACTCATTCTGAAGACCAGCAATTACAAAATCTCAATCCATGATCTCAACAGAAACCCTATAGCAATAATAGGAAAATATGGAAGTACGTGTCTGGAAGTCCAGATGCAGAAGATTTAAAAATCATAAATGCAACTTTGAATTCAGTAATTAGCCAGAACGACAAGCAAATCAAAATTAATAACGCAGTTATACCAGGATAAGCAACATAACCAAGAATCTTCATTATTTGATAAATTATCAACAGAATATAACTTCAGAAACTCCAGAGGGTTTTGATTCAATAAACATAATTTTTAACTTAGACGAAGTAATTTATCAATTAGAAGTCATAGAAGAAGGCACAAATCTTCCACATGATTGTGAGGAACGTGCTGCTCGAGCCAAAGATGCTAATACTATAGAAGAAGCTATCACTCTGTCTCGAAAAAATATACCCAGCAGCCGCATCATCAGTCCCGATGAGTTGGGCGTCGCCAAGCAGTTCCTTTCACTGAATGGTCTAGGATCCAACGTTGTTGATACTGTTCTCGATATTGCCAGTCACCTATAGTAAAGAGATTATCATATACACATTGAAAATCCCAAGAATCAAAACAACACCATACAAACTACACTACCTCGAACCAATAATTTCAAAAGATCTCAAGATTCAACTCGAAGCAAACTATTACCTCGAAGGACATATTTCCTACACAACCAAGACTCCCTGCTCTAAAATGAAAGACATGTACATATGCGCTAGCTCCCAAATGGAACCAACGACAATGTGCGTTCAACAAATAATGAACGAACAAACAGCCTTTTGTCCAATGGAGAAAACATATGGAAAAAATCTGGTGAAACGAGTAGATGATGCAAACATTGTGATCAACAATGCAGATATGTTGTTGACATCTAACTGCTCATCACAGGAACGAAGACTTTAGGGATCGTTCCTTATACAAAAGTTAAAGGTAAATGCAACTAAAATTATAAACCGTATTCCGTTTGAGCTATTGCAGGAACAGGATTTGGAGCAAAGAGAACACATTAATCATCTTAACTTAACAACCGAAAACATACATGGTAGCCTCAATTTATTCAGATGGCTATCGTTTAGTTCAATGTCATCGACATTGAACTAAACCTATAATAATCGTTAGTGAGTTCGTTAGTTAGTGGTCCAACCAAAACCTATAATAATCGTTAGTGAAGGAAAACAACACAAGGAAGAACAGGAAACAACACCAACATATCCGGAGATTGTAATGGTGCCACAGGAGTGACATCAGGATTCAGGAAGCCGAGAACGACTCCCAACTAAGGGGGAGCCGTTAGAAAATTTAGGAACTCTTACGTTGGAATATAGCAGCACCGACGCAGTCTGGACACGCCAATGAAACTGCGCCACGTGGAACGCGCACGGATCAGCAGTTTTATGCAACAAAACCGCAGCAACCATACGGTCCGACGACGTTTTATATATTAACTCTTTCGACGCAGGACGCTTGTGAACACCGGTGGTGTCAGTGCTATGATTAGTGTTTAATATAGTTTGCGAAGAAAATTTAGTTTTTTAAAAATTAAATTGGTATCACAAATCCCATAAGTCAGCAACACTTTTATCAAAACTGAACTTTTATACACCTACTCGGCAACTTCGAAATCGAAATTTATTTGCCATAAGCCATTATCGCACAAATTATGCAAAATTCGGTCCATTAAATCGTATGATGGAGGCCGTATGATACGAGGCGTACAATCAATACTGCGAAACCATTGACTTTACAATGTCTCGGCATAGACTTAAACATTACTTTCAGTCAACATGTAATCGTAACGCGTAGCGAACGATACAAAAGAATAAGTACACTTTTTAATCTTTTTAACACTTTTTAATTCTTCATATAAGACTTTTATATGAGAAAATTGTATATATTATACTAGTCTACATCGGTTGACGAAATATATAAATAAATAAATAAATAAGTGGGTGTTTTTGTAGGCAAGTTTTTTTCTATGGTGAATTGAGACCCCTCCTCTCTTTGAGAGGGAAATTATGACCCCTCCCCCCTTCAATAGTTTGGGGGGCTTCTATACAAATGAAATACAAATATCCTCATAACTAGAGAATAAATCAAGCAAATGGAACCAAACTTGGCATGCGGGGGGGGGGGGGGGTTTGGAGGCAGGAATTTTTTTTATGATGGTTTGAGACCCCTCACCCCTGTGGTAGGGGGATAAGGACTCTCATACAAACATAACAAACAAACAGAAATTTTTGCTTAACTCAAAAACTAATCGAACTCGAGAAATTTTAGACTCTTTCATAAAACATTAATCAATAACAAGACCACCAAAAACTATCAATAGTAACATTAGATAATTCAGCGCGAGACGGCCACAGGCCGCGAGTGTTGCCGGCGACTGTTGCCGTCGGAAGCGCCGGCCACTGCGGGGGGCAGCCCCCCGTAGAGATCACCTCTATCTAGGTTTATTTATTTTCCTATATCTACTGACCTCTATTACTTTGCTTCAGTTGGGTCACTCCTGCGAAATAGTACTTTCTACGAAAAGAGTTTCCAGTACATCCCGCGTAAGGTTTTTCGCGAAATGGTATTCTGCGAAATTTTATATTCCGCGTTATGGTTAACCGAGAATTGGTGTTCCGCAACATGGTATTCGGCGAAATGGTTTGTAATGACGGCGAATATTTATATGGTATCCGCTTTATTTTATCAGGCTAAGCAATGAAACGAGTTGTTTTCTACTTTGCTGTGAGGAAAATTTGTATATTAAAACACCCATGAACTCCTCAGAAATTTTCAAAACTCAAGACTGTGACAAAGGTCATCTGAGATTCACGATTTATGTAAAACACAGTTTAATTTGTGGCAATACTAAGTTTGTTGGGTCAGCTAGTATAAATATATATGGGTCATTCCACGGGAAATTTACAGACAAAATTTTTTTTCTCTTCGGAATATTTCTTACGTTCTTTCTTAAAAAAATTGACACGTATTTTTTTATTTCGATGTTACTGTTGGAATTCGCAAAATATGATTTTTTAAAGTATTGTAATCCGAAAAAAATACTATTTTTTAAATGTTGATTGTAATATCAAAAAATGAGTTTCTACCAGATGTGTTCACTATTCCACAAGCTTTCAAAATTGGTATACCATGCCTCCTCTCGATTGTTGTTCAATAGTCAAATAGTGTATTTTTATAAACAACTAGCTGACCCGACAAACTTCGTATTGCCACATATTGAACTGTGTTGTTCATAAATCGTTTTGCCTTTCTACTATATGAAAATATAGTATAAAGGTATAGAAATCACTCGGAAAACCGAAAATCGAAAGAAGGTCCTGCGGGCCGAATGTCATATACCATTCGACTCAGTTTCAGTATTTTCTGTTTGTATATGTGTGTGTGTGTGTGTGTGTGTGTGTGTGTGTGTGTGTGTGTGTGTGTGTGTGTGTGTGTGTGTGTGTGTGTGTGTGTGTGTGTGTGTGTGTGTGTGTGTGTGTGTGTGTGTGTGTGTGTGTGTGTGTGTGTGTGTGTGTGTGTGTGTGTGTGTGTGTGTGTGTGTGTGTGTGTGTGTGTGTGTGTGTGTGTGTGTGTGTGTGTGTGTGTGTGTGTGTGTGTGTGTGTGTGTGTGTGTGTGTGTGTGTGTGTGTGTGTGTGTGTGTGTGTGTGTGTGTGTGTGTGTGTGTGTGTGTGTGTGTGTGTGTGTGTGTGTGTGTGTGTGTGTGTGTGTGTGTGTGTGTGTGTGTGTGTGTGTGTGTGTGTGTGTGTGTGTGTGGATGTAACGCTTTCAATCTCACTCACTTTTCTCGGAGATGGCTGGACCGATTTTAATGTTCTTAGTGTCAAAAGAAAGGTCTAGGTGTCGCATTGGTCGCTATTGAATTTCATACTGATCGGACTTTTAGTTCAAAAGTTATGTATAAAAATACGAAAAATATGGGACTTCATTATCTCATAGATCCCTTAACCGATTTGAAAAATTGATTGCAAATGAAAGAGGAGCCTTGCAAACCCTTAACTTCCAAATTTCATGACGATTGGGCTTTTAGTTCGAAAGTTACATAAAGCATTATATAAGCATTAATTCAATGAAAAACCCGAATTAATCCACCTAGCGGCGTGACCTAGCCTTTCTACTACCACAATAATCACTATTTAATTTCTCAGGAACATCTCTAATTAACTTGACTATATTTTGAAATATCCGTTCTGTATTTCTCAAAATTCTTATTTGCCAGTCAAATTCACAACGTATTGCGTACAATAATTATATTTTCTTTCCTTGGGTGTAAAAATACTTGTAAGCGTCATTTATGTTACTTGATGAACACCTTATTTAGTTTTATAACATTTACGTGATTTATAGAAACATAATGTAAACACAAAAGATAATTTTTGCAGACTTGAATGAATATATATATATATAAATATATGAAATATGTGCAGCAGATTTTTTGATATTTTGATATTAATACCATGCGTTCAAAAGTTAGTATCTTTGAAAAACAAGAGTTCAGAAAAATTATTATTATATTTCGATTTTGAAGAAAAAGGATATCTACAACAAAATGGTTGATCTCAAAATTTTACTATTAGTTTGCTTGGCTTCAATTTTGCAATATATCTGAATTAGAAAAAATAACTGAATAGAACATTAGATATAAAAAAAGAGAAATGGAAATATTTCTTAGCTGACGCTCCTTCAGATAATTATTTTTGAATGAAAATCAAAACTTAAGGCGGAACCGAAAGTGGCTCACGTTATTGTGTTAGTGCGACAAACACTGTACTGTACATCTCATGTGTTCGTTAAAAACCTAAACGTTTATTTGAATATTGCATTAGTATTGGTAAAATATGTCAAATAGCGGAGCTTGCAAACATAAACAGCTGATTCGCAGCCAACCGCACTGACTACAAACATCCCGAAAAAAGGTTTGTTTTCTTTATCAAGGCATTCCGATTCAATCAAAATTAACAGCAGCAACTGAATAATGCGTAGGATAACTAGGATGTTTAATTAATCCGCTTGCATCGGATTGCGTTTTTGATTCCTGCGTTTGCGTTTTGTTTGTTTATTTCACTCTAAGCTCATCGATGCGGCGAAAGTTGAAAGCTCTTTAAAAGCTCATTGATGTGACGAAAGTTTGATACTGTGTTGCTGCTTTTTCGGAAATCGCTAGTTCAACGAAATATGTGCGTAACCAAATATCTATTAACTAATTCAAAATTATACATTGGTCGCTTTTATGAACACGTATGATCGATATGTTCAGTTAAATTTATTTTCCATTAGCAATTATGTTTTGCTGAGCATTTATTGATACATAGCAGATCGATAAATTGAATTACAAGTTTTAGGAAATTATAACAGCGCTGGAAGCACTGATTACGTGGCGAAAGCGTGCTTTGCCAATACAGATGCATTTTTAAGGCGCAAAACAATACATGCTTCGAATGGTAGCCATCTTTGAGCCACTTTCGGTTTCCCCTTAAGCTTCTTTTGAATGTACTTTCATGAAAAGATAGTCATTAGCTGGATCGCATCGTTTTTACAATGTATCCCGTTAGAGGGTTAGGAAAACAAGATGAGGTCGAATAGTGCAAAAGCTGTGCCATAAACATGCTTGAGAATGGGAAATATGATCGATGTGATTTCCAGTGCTTGTCAATTCGATTTATTTATTGAAATATGATGCATGACATAATATTTCTGTCTTTTAAAGTGTCACTAACGAAAACAAATCGTACAAAATTACTACCGTACAATGTTTTGCTCCTATTTTTATATAAAATTTATAAGCTCTATAAGTTACAGCAAGTGAAGAAAATGACAATCGAAATCTGAAATTAAAGAAAAGAAAAAACTTTTTCCGATTGAATCCCACTATAGTGGGATTTCGAATTTGGCATGGTTCGATTTTGGCAACAAAAGTATCCGTTTTTGGCAACACAAAATATTTTACTACTAAAAGTATGCTTAAATATCAGTCAGTTTCCGCATTACTTTAAATGACGAAAAAATATTGCCCTAAGTGTGTTCATGAAAAAAAGTTTGCGATCATAGAATGTTTCGAACAATAATATTTTTATTGCCGTAGGACTATGTCTTACCGTAGGTCACCAACAACTTACTTACAGCGCATGGATAGGTCTTGACGGATTTTGTGAAAAAGGTTGCAATCATTGATTAATAACATTTAGTCAATTTCCAATGCATTTACATTCAAATTTGTCATATCAAAAAGGGTCTCTATTTTGGCACGGTTTCGATTTTGGCAACATAGGCGACACGCATTTGTTGCCAAATTCGAAATCCTACTGTATTTAATATTTATTTGCGAGAGATGCGTAGTTCGCCTACAACGTGCAGGCTTCATCAGTGTCTTATTTCGAAGTGTATCCGTATCTGTGGCGAATAAATTTTAAATAGTGGAATTTAGTCGGAAAAAGTTTTTTCTTTTCTTTAATTTCAGAGTTCGTATTCCACTAAGAGGCTTCAAAAACTTCAGACAATTGACATGTTTCACACTCTCCTTGAACTTAAATGCAAATTTCAAAATCGCAAATTGTCGCCACAAACACACATATACATACATACACACATACATACATACATACATACATACATACATACATACATATATACATACATACATACATACATACATACATACATACACACATACATACATACATACATACATACGCACACACATACATATATATATACACACATACATCACACACATTGAATACAATCAACATTTGATTGAAATGTTTTGATTTTACACAATTCAACGGTTTAATATACGGTGCTTAAGTGTTAAAGTTGGAATAACTTTTAAATGAACCGTCCGATTTTCAATAACTCGGTTTCGTTTGATAGATCTTAACAGTAATTTTCAAATGATAATAAATCGTGTGATGCTCTTCATTGAACTAATGCTTATATGTTATAAAAATATGTTTTAAATACAATTTTTTCACATTTCTTTATGTAATTTTCAAACTACAAGCCCATTCGTCATGAAATTCGGAAGTTAAGGGTTTGCAAGGCTCCTCTTTCATATGCAATCAATTTGGTTCAAATCGGTTGAAGGACCTATGAGATAATAAAGCCCCATATTTTTCGTATTTTTATACATAACTTTTGAACTAAAAGTCCGATCAATATGAAATTAAATAGCAACCTATGGGACACCTAGACCTTTCATTTGACACTAAGATCATAAAAATCGGTACAGCCATCTCCGAGAAAAGTGAGTGAGATTGAAAAGCGTCACATACACGCACACACACACACACACACACATACATACACACACACACACAGAAAATGCTCAGTTTTCGAAACTGAGTCGAATGGTATATGGCATTCGGCCCGCAGGACCTTCTTTCCATTTCCGGTTTTTCGAGTGATTTCTATACCTTTATACTATATATTTATATAGCAGAAAGGCAAAACATCACACATTTTATGATTATTTGAAAATTACTGCTGAGATCTATCAAACGAAACCGAGTTATTTAAAATCGGACGGTTCATTCAAAAGTTATTCAAACTTCAACACTTAAGCACCGTATATTAAACCGTTAAAACGTGTAAAATCAAAACATATCAATCAAATGTTGATTGTAGTCAATGTGTGTGTATGTATGTATGCATGTATGTATGAGTGTATGTGTGTATGTATGTATGTGTGTATGTATGTGTGTATGTATGTATGTATGTATGTATGTGTGTATGTAATGACAATTTGCAATTTTGAAATTTACATTGAAATTCAAGAAAAGTGAGAAACATGTCAATTGTCTGAAGTTTTTGAAGCCTCTGTGATGCAGAAAAAGGAGCCTGGACAGACACCTGTGTTTGAGTCAAATGACAAGGCATAAAATTTCAGTGTCAGATAAAATTCTTATCACTAATCTAAATATCTCGCAAAAAATAAAACTTTCTAAATTAGCACATTTACTGAAGTGATAAAGAAGGTAACAGTATAGCAAAATTAAAATTAAAGTGAAGTAAAATTTTTTGATATTAGATAACTAGATTCTAACTTAATTCTAAAATGTTTACAGGCAGTTATACTAATTAAACTAAAAATTTTTTGGAAGGGGAAAAATTTCTTAATAGGAGAAAAATTGTAAAATGCAAGGTGAAGAAAAATTGTTAAATACTAGAGTAAAACTAATTTCAGCTTCGAGCTAACTTGATTCAAAGAGGAGTTTGCTTAATCGCGGAATCTCCGAAAAATCCTACCAACACTCTTAGTGGAATACGAACTCTAAAATTAAAGAAAAGAAAAAACTTTTACTAAATTCTAACTAAATTCCGCTATTTAATCGTAACAGATACGTATACACTTCGAAATAAGCTACTAATGAAGCCTGCACGTCGAACGCGAACTACGTATCTATCGCAAATAAATATTAGATAGTGGGATTCAATCGGAAAGTTTTTTCTTTTGTTTGATTTCAGATTTCAATTGTCATTTTCTTCACTTGCTGTTACTGACAATTGTACAAAAAAAGCAAAAAGCGAAGAAAAGCAGTTAATTTAAGCATGTAGGTATAGTGGCGTATGTCATGTATCACATTTAAAAACATAAATCGAATTGACAAGCACTGGAAATCATATAGATCATATTTCCCATTCTCAAGCATGTTTATGGCGCACCTTTTGCACTATTTTTCGACCTCATCTTGTTTTCTAACCCTCTAACGGGATACGTTGTAAAAACGATGCGATCAAAGTTATGACTATCTTTTCATCAGTACATTCAAAAGAAGCTAAAGTTTGCAGCCAGCTAAGAAAAAGTTCAATTTCTCTTTTTCATATCTAATGCTCTATTCAGTTGTTTTTCTAATTCAGATATATGTATTACAAAATTGAAGCCAGGCAAACTAATAGTAAAATTTTGAGATTAATCATTTTGTTGTAGATATCCTTTTTCTTCAAAAGCGAAATACATATAATAATAATTTTTCTGAACTCTTGTTTTTCAAAGATACTAACTTTTGAACGCATGGCATTAATATCAAAATATCAAAAAATCTGCTATGAAAACATATTTCATATAGTCAATTCAAAACAAGTTTCGTATGTGGCTCTGAAGCCCGAAAATTAAGGCCGTCTGTAGACCCGTTAGAGGATTAATTTCTAATTTTCTATATATATTCTATATATTCAAGTCTGCAAAAATTATCTTTTGTGTTTACATTATGTTTCTATAAATCACGTAAATATTATAAAACTAAATAAGGTGTTCATCAAGTAACATAAATGACGCCTACAAGTATTTACGCACACAAGGAAAGAAAATATAATTATAGTACGCAATACGTTGTGAATTTTACTGGCAAATAAGGATTTTGAGGAATACGGAACGAATATTTAAAAATATAGTCAAGTTAATTATAGATGTTCCTGAGAAATTAAATAATGATTACTGTGGCAGTAGAAAGGCTAGGTCACGCCGCTAGGTGGATTAATTTGGGTTTTTTAAATTCCACTATTAATATTTATTCGCGACAGATACGTATTTCGCCTACGACTTGCAGGCTTCGAAAATAGACACTGAATCAATAGATACTAGAGCTTAGAAATTTTATATGAAAAATAGAAAGAAAAAGTTGCTAGTAATTTTGTACGATATATTTTCGTTAGAGACACTTTAAAAGACAGAAGTCTTATGTCATGTATCATGTTTTAATAAATAAATCGAAAATGACAAGCACTAGTAATCATATCGATCATATTTTCCATTCTCAAGCATGTTTATGGCGCTTCTTTTGCACTATTTTTTGATCTCATACCATTTTCTAAACCCTCTAACGGGCTACATCGTAAAAACGATGCGGCTATGCTAATGACTATCTTTTCATGAAAGTGCATTCAAAAGAAGCTCAGGTTTTGAGTTTCATGCAAAAATAATTAACTGAAGGAGCGCCAACTAAGAAAAAGTTCAATTTCTCTTTGTCGTTTTTCATATCTAATGCTCTTGGTTATTTTTTCAAATTCAGATAAATTTCAAAATTGAAGTCAAGTAAACTCATAATAAAATTTGAAGGCCAATCATTTTGTTCTAGATATACTTTTCCTTAAAAAGTGCAAAGAAATTATTCGTGCAATAGTTTTTTTTCGTAATTTTTCTGAATTCTTGTTTGTGAAAGATGCTAACTCTTGTACGCATGGTATAAAAATCAAGAAATCTATTATGAACACACTTCTCAAATTGTAAATTCAAAACAAGCTTCGTATGTGACTCCTACGCCCAAAAGTTAAGGCCGTCTGTAAGCCCGTTAGAAGGTTAATTTCTATCACGTAAATATTATAAAACTAAATAAGGTGTTGATAAAGTAAATTAAATGATGTTTACAAATATTTACGCACTCCAGGAAGGATAATTTAATTATTGCACGCAGTATGTTCTTGTGAATTTTAATGGTAAATAAGGATTTTGAGGAATAAGGAACGGAAAATAGAGTCAAGTTTATTATAAATGTTCCTGAGAAAGTAAGAAATAATTATTGTGGCAGTAGAAAGGCTAGGTCACACCGCTAGGTGGATTAATTCGGGTTTTCCTCATAGTAAAGTAGAAAACAACTCCCCCCATTGCTTGGCCTGATAAAATAAAGCGGATAGCATTTAAATATTCGCCATGATTATATAACATTTCGCCGCATACCGTTTTGCAGAACACCACTCCTCGGTTGACCATTACGCGGAATATAGAGTTTCGCGGAATACCATCTCGTGAAAAACCTTACGCGGGATGTACCATTTCACGGAAAATGTTTTCGTGGAAAGTACCATTTCGCAGGGGTTATTCTCTCCTTACTCGCTGTCGCTCGTTCGGACCCAACTGAAAGGAAGTACTAGAGGTCAGTAGACCTAGGAAAATAAATAAACCTAGTTGATTGAAACCTAGTTGAGTTGATTGATAGTTTTTGGTGATCTTGTTTTTGACTAATGTATTATGGAAGAGTATAACATTTCTCGAGTTCGATTAGTTTTTAAGTTACCGTCATCCGGGGCGAGATTGTGCCAAAAAAACATATGTTTTTGTTCTTCAGCTCAGTATATACACAATTTAGGAACTAAGTTGATTTCAAACCTGTCAATATATACTAAATTGTTCAATTAACAACTACCGTAGAGATGGTTTAGTTACAATGAAACCTAATTTTACCGGGAGTGCTTGAGCTTTGGCACAATCTCACCCCTTCTAGGGGGTGACATTGTGCCAAAAACATAAAGTTAAGCTAAAAACCTAAACAGTGAACATTATCATGTTTATAAACAATACACATAAATATCATTATAAAGTAGTTCATATGGGGCCGTCCATGAACTAGGTGGACTATTAGGGGCAGGGGGTCGGCCAAAAACAACGCATCATACAAAAAGTATGAACGAAAATAACCCGGGTAGGTCTGAAATAACTAAAAAAGAGTTCGTAGTCAATGGACAGCCTTTATATAGCCAGTAGCGTTTCTAGGGTTAACATGGGGGAGATATATGAATTGGTGTGTTCTAAAGGGGCATACCTATTTGATCATTTAACAAAAGTTGCCATTACTTCGTTCGAGAACCCTCGGCCGCAGAACATGTGGCCCATTCCACCCCCCTCCCCCCTCCTTAAAACCGGCAGTTTATATACGGGATAATATATTCGTCTTATATTAGAGTGTTTATTCAAAGCATCTGAAATTTCCAGAGAAAAAGTAAAAATTAGTTTAAATTATTTAGCAGACCTATGATGCTGTTTGCTCCAAAATGGATGATGCAATCTAATCTGTCAAAATATTGTGCTCAATAGTAAAGAATGTGAGTGTACTGGTGTATACTGACGTATTTTTGTTATGTAAGTGAAATCCACAAAATGGATCGATCATTATGGCTTGGCACAATCTCACCTCGGTGAAGCTCAAAAAGTACAAAATTTCGAAAAATATTATTTTCGTAATCAAAACTTATCCAAAGCCTAATAACTTTTCAATACATTGTAAATGATTAGTTTATATACCTTCAAAATAGCAAGTTGATGCGATTTCTTGTTTGGGTTGGTTTATGCGAGACATTTTTTACAAGCGTTATTTCCGAGTATTTTTGATCGCGAACTTTGAAACACTGTTTAGGCTAAATAGTTTGCTAATATTATCTGTGTTCCGTTCTAAGTTATGAATAAATATGTTATGTTCATCATCATTTTGAATTTAGGTCACCAGTTTCTACATATATAATAAATTTTCACAAATAAACATTTTTGGTTTTTGGCACAATCTCACCCTCGTGGCACAATCTCACCCCGGATGGCGGTACGCAAAAATTTCTGTTTTATTTATATGAGAGTCCTTATCCCTCTACCACAGGGGTGAGGCGACTAAAACCATCATAAAAAAATTCCTGCCTCCAAAATCCCCCTCATGCCAAATTTGGTTCCATTTGGTTGATTAGTTCTCTAGTTGTGAGGAAATTTGTACATATTTCATTTGTATGGGAGAGTCCCCTTTTATAGGAGCCAGGGGTCATAATTTACCTCCGGAAGAGGGGAGAGGTCTCAATGCACCATAGAAAAAGAATTTGCCTCTCAAAACACCCACATGCCAAGTTTAGTTTCATTTACTTGATTAGTTATAAAGTTATGAGGAAATTTGTATTTCATTTGTATGGAAACCTAATTCATCACAGAAGAAATTCTTGCCTCCAAAAACCCCCACATGCCAAAATTGGTTCCATTTGATTGATTAGTTCTCGAGTTATGAAGAAATTTGTATTTCATTCGTATAGGAGCCCCCCCCCCCTCCTAAAGTGGAGAGGGGTCCTAATTCACCATAGAAAAAATTCTTGCCTCCAAAAACCTTCACTTGCCAAATTTGGTTCCATTTGCTTGATTACACGGTGCGACAAAACAAATTTTTTTAATATACTTTGCAAGTGACACGCAGTGTGTTAGTTGCACCTAGTACATCATGAAAACACATATGACATCATCCTAACACCTCCAAAAGTTCAAGTTATTGCAAAAAAAAAAACGTTTTTTTGGCTAGGTGTACACATATTGTGCTTCCCGAGAAAATATTTCGTTTTTCAGCTTTATATAGTTGTGCGCAGAGGTAAATCATGCATTATTGACAGTGTAAGCACGTGTAAGTTTTCTATGTTTATGCTCTTATTCTTTGCTTAGATAACATTTGTTTTGTTCTATTACGTACAGACTTACAAACAACACAGTTACAATGTCTTACGTTAACCGAAAATGATAAAATTTAAATGCTGATTGCGTTTGTAAAAAATTTGTCCATGTTTGAACGGGCAAACACGAAGCAAGCTACCTTAGCATTTAGCTTATAAGCAAGAGAGAAATATTGTTGCTATTCTCATCACTCTTGCGTTGACAGTTTCTTACGAGATTTCGTGTGAGTGTAAAAGAGATACTTTGACTGCGAGCAACCAGAACAGAGCTGCGCGCAACTGTTAGGCGCACAACTAAACCGACGAAAGAAAAATTTTAGATAATAATCGCAATACTATCATGAATAACTCAATAATTTTCCAAGCAATTTGAAGTTTTTTATACATTTTTGGAAAGCTTAGAGGACAAGCTTTCAGGATATATGCACATTCACGATGATTCTACGAGATTACGAGATTTTTTCAATTAAATATAAAATTTAACTAAAGAAATAAAAAAATCACTTTAGGGGTCTTTAAAGTGACCTTAAAAATGACCCAAATTCCTCAGCTCAACATCACTTGTTTTATATTCAATCCTAAGACTTTGGTCAAAATTTTAGCCAAATCGGTCAACATTTGCAAATTTGAGACCATTTTTAAGAGTTGTAGAATTTGTTGCTTCTCATATATCACCGCCTAATCTTACAACTGAGCATCTTGTACACGATGTAAGATTAGGCGGGTGATATATGAGAAGCAACAAATTCTACAACTCTTAAAAATAGTCTCAAATTTGCAAATGTTGACCGATTTGGCTGAAATTTTGACCAAAGTCTTAGGATTGAATATAAAACAAGTGATGTTGAGCTGAGGAATGTGGGTCATTTTTAAATTTCTCCATTTCCAAATTTTGCATGCTTCTTCGAGAAAGATCAGCAAATATTTTAAAATAAAAAAATTCGAGAAAAAAAAGTTCAAACTTTGAAAAAATTGCAATTGTTTATATAAATGCACTATGTAACTATTGAAAAACAATCGAGAGGAGGTATGGTATACCAATTTTAAAAGCTTGTGGAATAGTGAACACATCTGGTAGAAAGTCATTTTTTGATATTACAAACTATGTTTACAATCAACATTTAAAAAATAGTATTTTTTTCGGATTACAATACTTTAAAAAATCATATCTTGCGAATTCCAACAGTAACATCGAAATAAAAAATACGTGTCGATTTTTTTAAAAAAAGAACGTAAAAAAATATCCCGAAGAGAAAAAAAATTTTGACTGTAAATTTCCCGTGGAATGACCCATTACTATATAGAGTTTCCTTGTGTCTGACTGTAACGCTAGATCCTACACTCAAAATAAATTTCACGTCGAAATCTTAGGAAAAGTTATGTGAATATTTTCCATCCAACTTTTCCTGTACTATTTACGTGATTTTCAGGTAGTTCGCACGCATACTAATGCGTTAACGTGAAAATCAGATAGATGCTATTATTTTTTCCAATAACAGTCTGCTGAAAATCACGTAACTGCCTGTAGAGAAATTTAAGTGATTTTTCACGTGGAACGGACGTGTGGATTATTTTGAGTGTAGCAAGGCGTTAAATAAAAAGTTTTCTAGACTCCAACACGCGTAGTGAAGATAACAATGATTTCAGTGGGTGGGTGGGTGAAATCGGCAATTTGATGGGTTGCAACATAATGCAATACTGATTTCAACAAGGCCTACAGTTGAACAATAAAATTTGATTTTAAAACAATATTTGAAGCAAACGTTCACAGAGCCTTCTAAACTTGTGATTACGCACACTTTCCTTCCCGAGTCAGGTGTGGGATGATACCTGGATCACACAGAGGTGATGTAGCGTGTTTTCACACATTCAAACTTTGATGATAAAAAAAACAATAATCCATCAAAATCATCATCCTTTCAATCATCATTCGCCTTTCTGATCACGGTAACCCTTATGCAAGGTAAGTTTTTTGGAGTCAATCCCGGCGTAGTGGTTAGCATTCACGCCTCTCACGTCGAGGACCCGGGTTCAAATCCCCGTAGAAGTCATGAATGGCCTAAGCTGTTAAAGTGACTAGAATAAAACAAAAACAAAAATCAAAATGTGGTTTAGGTGGGACATGTTGTTCCACGATTTTGTTGCTAAGTTGATTTACGAACGCGAACTGAAATATCTTAATATAAAGTAACATAAATAATGAATTCCGCAAATTTAGGTTTTAAGTTCTAAGCTCTTTAAGACATTTACTGCAAAGTATTTTATTTAAAGTATTTTAAAAGTACTCTAATATTTTAGAACACTGGGTCGCAAAAATACCGTTGAAATCTCCAATATCCAAAGATTTTGTATTGCATTAGTTTCCTATTTTTTTCGATTTCAAACAAATAACTAATCCAAGAGTTCGTCCGGTTTACTAAAATGAAGGATGTTTTTGTAGTTGTCGTCCAACCACTGGTATCAGACTAGACAGCAAGCGTCTGTCCGGTATAATGCAATCAATATTTTCTGCAAATTATAGTTTTGGCGAGATCGAATCTAAATTTTGTCTTAATTCTAAAATTGAGTACTTTTTCAACATGTTCTCCCTTGAGCGTGCTGTTCTTCACAATTAGTAGATTTTTGCCCTTTTATCTATGTCCCGTTTGCTCCATTTATAGATTACACGTGTTTAATTAATAGCAAATTGCCAATTTTAAAGTTTTTTTTACTAATGCATTTTACGTGCTATTGAATTGTAAATCATATTACATTTTCAAAGGATTTGTGTATCGTGGGTCGTGCCTAGCCACCACAGCGCACAGGTCAACCTATATAATATAGTTTCCTTGTGTCTGACTGTAACGCTAGATCCAGGCAAGCTGTAAATTAAAAAAATCTAGACTCCACCACGCGTAGTGAAGATAACAACGATTTCAGCAATGGGTGGGTGGGTGAAATCGGCAATTTGATGGGTTGCCACACAATACGATACTGATTCCAATTTCCAGCATTTCCTACGGTTGAACAAAAAAGTTTGATTTTAAGGTGAAGGTCGTCAGAGACCAGCTGTTTTTTACTGATTGCAGTACTTGTTGCCACTATCGTTTTGTTTATGCTAATTTTATGCTGAGTTGCTAGTAGTAGGTTTTAATATGTTATGAACAATTATGAAACGTAGAATCGCGTATCTATTCTTGCTGTTGAGTTCAACATGGGGATGATATCTGAATCACACAGCAGTGATGTAACGTGTTTTCTTACACAGTCTAATGTTTTATCAAGTACACACTTGAAGTTTGATGATTAAAAAACAGCCAGAATTAATTAAAATATGGTTTATGTGGAATTTTTTGTTCCATGATTTTGACGTTAAGTTGATTTACGACGGGGGGGGGGGGGGGGGGGGGGGCTTCTAGGTTGCAAACAAGCCGTCGAAATCTCCAATATCCAAAGATTTTGTATTGCATTGGTTGGATTTCAAACAAATAGCTAATCTGAGAGTTTGTCCGATTTACTAAAACGAAGGATGTTTTTGTAGTTGTGGTCCAACGAGTGGCAGCAGATTAGACAGCGAATGTCTGCCCGGTATAATGCAATCAATATTTTCTGCATTCATATTTTTGACAACACCGAATTTAAATTTTGTCTCGGTTCTAAAATTGAGTACTTCCCTCGATCAGCACGTTCTTTACAATTGCTAGATTTTTGTCCTTTTATCTAAGCCCCGTTTGCTTCGTTTGTAGATTACACGTGTTTTAATTAAGGTAAAATTAGTCGTCATCGATTATGCCAATTTCAAAAGCAGTTTTTTTGTTTGAAACATAAATTTTCTTTATGAAAATATATTCGCTGCGTTCAGATTGGAAAGAAGAATGCAGTATTTACATTTTTATAAACAGAATCCCGCTTTTGGGCCCAAAAACTGCTTCCGAAATTGGGCTTTCCGACGAAAAGTTAATGACTGTTAGTTTCCCGTTAATGGAAGATTGCCAATTTTAAAGCTGTTTCACTGTTACGTGCTATAGAATTGTAAACCATATTACATTTTCAAAGGTTTTGGTATCGTGGCTAGCCACGACGGGTAAATAAATAGTTCCATTAACACGTACAAACGCATTGCGGCCGGTAAGATTGGACAGTACCCACCGTGTTAGCCATCCAGGAAAACCCAACTTTGCCAGCTTACCATCAAAAATTGCGGTTTGCCACACATAAATTGGTAGACTTCAATTTTGATGGGGTAGCTGAGGGTTCTCTCTTTGATGATAGCTGCTAGTCTTTGCGAAACTTGGAACGAATAAGATGAATAGGTTTACCTTCAAGTTACTCTTTGTTGGATTATAGTCACTTTAACAAGATTCGAACCCGGGTTCTCAGTCTGAGAGGCGTGAATGCTAACCACTACACCGGGATTGAATTCCTCCTTTCAATATTATTACCTATTTATGTTTATATCTTATTTTAATATTATTGCTTTAGCATACCTGCTATAATTCGTGTGGCAACGGTTGCTGCATAATATGTTGGCATTGCAGTGAAGAAAATACCATTTATCAGGAAAAAGAACCCAGATATGATCTAAAAAATTAAATTACAATTTAAAATGAAATGAATGTCTTAAAGAAAAAAAATATCAAAATAATTTAACTTACCAACCAAACACGTGTTGAAATTAAATCTTTACAAAGACTTAATATTATTAAAATAAATCCAACGCCAGTGAAAAATGATAAAATTGCAAATCTGTATTCGTCTATAGTTATTCCGACAGCCCATTTATTTCCAGTGATATATAAATGAAATATGCTCCATCCAATATGTATACCACCACAAAATATAAGTAAGATACCTAAAGAACAAAGAAATATTTGCAAACTAGTTTAGAATTCTGTTTCAACTAATCAGTTCAACCCATCAAATTCTGTTTTAAAACGGCTGAAAATAGTCTCTAGGTTG
The DNA here is from genome assembly GCF_943734655.1 of Sabethes cyaneus. Classification (NCBI taxonomy): domain Eukaryota; kingdom Metazoa; phylum Arthropoda; class Insecta; order Diptera; family Culicidae; genus Sabethes; species Sabethes cyaneus. Next base: position 124,218,358 of record NC_071354.1, read on the forward strand.
GTGTAAGCTACGCGGTCGTGTATGTATTTATGCACCAGCCTGAAACATCAAGCAATCATATGAAATACGAAGTAACTTCGAAAACGACACTATCAGAACGTCGGAACGTTGGGAGAATATTAAAATTGTCTAAATGTTTCCTGAAGACTTCTTAGCAAAACCATCCACAATTACATTAATGAATCAGTATATCAGTAGTATCAGTAGTATATTTTAATACTTGCCGCCTGAAATAGCACCTATCTGACGCACCAACCCAGACATTTTGATTATCACACTAAATCCAAATACTAAATGTTTATTAATTTTGTTTTAATATTATTTTCCTAAACTTCGTATCTTTAAACTAATAATTTGACTCTACGGTATGAAATAGAAGCCTGCAATGGAACGAATTAATTAAAATTAGTTATGAACTCATAGGTTGTCATTTTATCTACATAATTTGCTTATCTAGTGATTAAGCTATCGCAATCAATCGATTCATTTTTAGATACAAACATAACGTCAGAATCGGAACTATTGTAGTAGTAAAAATATTGTTACGGTGTGATAGTCAGTCATGTGTCAATGAATTATGATGTATCCCATTATGCTGCCCATAACTAGAAGACAGTCACATGTGCAAAAACGTGCAGCTGCGAAAAACGCTGTTGAAACCGCTACATTTTTTCTTTAATATTGAGTCAATTTTGGAAACAAATCGTCCAAATCATCATAATATCACTTGAATGTACATTATATAATACTTTTACAAGCACACAAGAGACCTACAATTTGTTCCAAAACTTAGAAAAACTACCGAAATTACTGATATGCGTTTATTTATTTATGTTTATTTATTATTTAATCTCAGATTATAGCATGGCTCGACCCATGCACCTTCCAGCATTGGACAAAAGGTAGGAGTCACAACGACAACGTGTTAAGCGTGGCTACCTATTAACCCCCCCCCCCCCTCCCTTCCTTTCCACTCTTTCCCACCATTCCCAAAAAATCCTTCTTCATTACTTTCCCTTACCGTCCCTTCATCAATTGTAGAACCATCGTTTCAAAAAAAAATATAATATTCTAAACTAGTTTTGCAATTTCGCGTACTTAGAGATGTCACCTGTTGTATTTTAGTTCTATTCAGAAACAGATCCCCGTAGGGGTATCCGGAACATTTCCGGATATGTGGTTAAATATAGTTAATGACGTCTTAAACACTTTATACGACTACGGTAATATTAAAAATATTTGTATGTAGTATGTTCAAACATACTATAAAGCTTACAAAAATCCTGACTTGCCATATTGTTTATTGACAATTCATGCTAAAATGCACCTTACAAGTGGGAGGTTAGCAATATGGATTTTTTCATCACTTAGGCAAGGCTGAATTTAATTCTCTGTCAATAGTTTTAAGCCAAAATAATTTAAAACTGTATGTCGTCAAAACATGTTTTATTACTAGGGTAACATTTTGTTCATACAGAGTTTTTTGAAAAACAGGTACTTTTATAGTGGTGTCTCGTAACGAAAATTTTGCATTTATTTCCATATGCCAGAAAATTTAAATCCGAATTTTTTGAAACTATGGATTTTCTTTAATCATATATGTACAATCAAAATCGCGCTGTGCTTGACTTTTGATAAGCATTTCTATGTAAAATAGAATAGTGTGAGATACATGTATGTGAGGTGCATGCAGGACTCTATATATAGTCACTCTACTTCCCCCTTAACGACGAAAGTGTTGGCAACGCTGTCATGTGAAACTGTCACAGTGCGCGATTATCATTGGCAACATTGCTCGCGTATCGGCCTCTTTTTCCAGCAGACTCTTGGACAGGTAAGACGTACTTTGTTCACACAGCGCTTCTCCACGTCGAGTGATTTCTACGGTGCGATTTATAATGGCGTCTGGCATGAAACCTGTTATGCCATTGAGTATTTACATTGGCGATTCCTGCCTACTATTTCGAACAGTTGATAGTTTTTTTTACTCTCGTAGAATCACTCGACATGGAGGTCTGTTATAATTATCCAAGTGACGTGTAACGAAAACCGTCTAAAATATGGTCTGTAAGGAAAACGACCAAAGATAAAATGGCGTGCCGAGACGACCGCCGTGTGTGTAATGAAAACCACATAAAATATGACGAGTAAAGAAAACCGTCAAGACTTGAAGGTGTGTAATGAAAACCACCTAAAAAAAGGCGAGTTGAGACAACCGCTGGGGGGTAAAGAAAACCCTCGTGAAAAACTCGGCGAGTTGGGACAACCGCTGGCGGGTAAGGAAAACTCTCCTGGGAAAACTCGGCGAGTTGGGACAACCGCTGGCGGGTAAGGAAAACCCTCCTGAAAAAAAACCGACGAGTTGATACAACCGCTGGTGGGTAAGGAAAACCCTCCCGGAAAAAAAATCAGCAATCAAAGATGTTGGTTTTCTGTTTAGTATGTCGTAATGATTACGGCTAGCAATATGTGAGTAGTGAGTTGCTGTCAGTCGAAATTTACAGAGTTGCCAAATTCTTATCGAGCCAACGAAATGATTGAGTTGTCAAAATAATTTGAGCAGTGCGAGCGGTAACGAGATAGTAACAGTTGTGACGACTTCCAATGCAAACGAAATATAAGGTGAAATATTGCGGAGATATGACGGCACATTTTTTATCATTACGCTATAGGTAGAGTTTTCCAGTGATGATTGTGTTGGTGCTTGAAAATGAGGCAAACAATGCAGTAAATAAAAGAGATGCATTCCTTTGTCACCAAGGCACGAAATAAATTTTATCTTTACGCTAGCTCAAATACCAGCAAATTATCAAACTATTCGCTTGAATTTTGAACAGGATGAAAATTTGACCGAGATATATATTCTACAGTAATGGAATAAACGGAGCAACATGATTAGTTGATATTTTTTGGTTTATGTACATATTCAATCCTGCAGCTCCAGTTGTTTCCAAAAATTAAGCAAAAATCATGCATTACACGCGTATTTCGTTTTCGCTAATATAGGTGCCTAAACTGTTAAGAAACTATTGGGTTTTTTTTCTCTTAAATGCAAGTGTACTAAAATCTGGGGGGCACACAAAATCTCTAAGCCAGGCATATTTGTATGCAGAATGTGTTTGACTGCCATTTATTCTGAATATTTCAGAATTTGTGCCTGTTAGGGGTGCAAAAGATTTTTTTTATAGTTTACATGGCAAATAATGTTGTTTGCGTATACACTGACAGTAAAGTTCCGGTTATGTAGAGAAAAATAATGTTTATCGGACACTTTAAATGCTTCCAGATGTACCAAAATTCTTAACACAGAATTTACCAATGGCCGATATTTTATTTCGATATTGTTGAATTCCTAATCACTTGTGTGAGTTCTCATGTGCGGGCATGCCGTAAAAGCGTTATAAAATCAAGACAGAGTTGACTTAATTTATAAATTAGAATTTATTAGCGGCGACTTTAGCAAAAGTTCTGTATTTATATTATAATATCCACAGAATTATGTATTCACTCAAGAGGGTTAAGAAGCTGCCCTTCATTTACGAGCGGATTGTCAAATTTAAAATTAAATTGAATTTAATAAAATTTGAATACCACATGTAGAACACTATTTAATAAGTTGAAGGCAACTAGTAGGGTGCACAGATGTATATTAGGTATCCAGTTCGAATGTTCCTTATTCAAGAGGTCTGCGCTTCTTCTGCTTGGTATCATTTATTTAAATATGTCGATAAAAAAAATGAAGTACTTTGAATATTGGTTGGTAAACGGCTGGACAATGCGGAATATAGACCCCATAGTGGTCGTTAGTCTCTTATCCAGCCACTCCGATCCCGACCTCCTCGTGGTACCAGCCGGAATACGAGCAACCTTAGCGGAGATCGGGTAACCAACCCCGGTGGAAACTAAGGTCGTATACTAACCGGGAAGAAGGTATAGTGAGTCTCGGCACTATAAGATGGCAGCCCCATCACGAGACTCGGTAGTGTTGCCCCAGTACGGCTACACATCTAAACAACACAAACTAACAACATTCAAGCATATACGGAGCGGAATATTCGGCATCGACCTAGGCGACGGAATAAGGACGACGAATGGAGACTCGGGACTTGGAACTGCAGATCGCTAAATTTCGCAGGTTGCGAGCGGGTGCTGATTGAACAGCTGGAACCCCGCAAACTCGTATCGTAGCATCGTAGCTCTGCAGGAAATCTGTCGCAAAGGAGAGAAGGTATGGAAGATCCGTGGCGGAAAGGCCCAGTTTTACCAGAGCGGTGACGCTACCAACGAACTGGGCGGAATGCAGGATCGCGCGATTGATTGGAAGGCGATCAACGAGAGAATGTGTGTATTGAGGATAAAGGGCCGTTTCTTCAATTATAGCATCATTAACGTGCACTGCCCGCACGAAGGTAGACCCGACGATGAGAAAGAAGCGTTCTACGCGAGGCTGGAGGCAACGTACGACAGCTGCTCGTCACGGGACATCAAGATCGTCATCGGGGATATGAACGCCCAGGTCGGTAGGGAAGAAATGTATAGACCGGTGGTAGGACCCCATAGCCTGCACACCGACACAAACGATAACGGCCAACGTTGTATAAACTTCGCAGCTTCCCGAGGCCTGGTGATCCGAAGCACCTTTTTCCCGCGCAAGGATATCCACAAAGCCACCTGGAGATCACCTGACCAACGTACAATGAACCAAATTGACCACGTTCTCATAGAGGGCCGGTTCTTCTCTAACATCACGAACGTACGCTCCCGTCGGGGTGCGGATATTGATTCTGACCATTACCTAGTAGCAGTACATGTGCGCTCAAAGCTGTCCACCGTATACCGGACACGTCAAAGCCGCCCTCCTCAGCTGAACATCAGGCAGCTAGACAACCCACAAGCTGCCGAGAACTACGCGCGAGTACTGAATGAGGCACTGCCTTCTTCCGAGGAGTTAGGTGCTTCAAACCTCGAAGACGGTTGGGGCAGAATACGCTCGGCCATCGGAGAGTGGACCTAGTGCGGAGAGGCACTAGGTATTGAGCCTCGGAGTACACAAAATGATTGGTTTGATGGGGAATGCCAACAAGCGGTGGAAGAGAAAAAAAATGCTTGGAGAAATTATCTAAGTATTGCCACTAGAGAGAACCTGGCCAAGTACCGACGAGCTAGGAACCAGTTGACCACGATCCTGAGGAGAAAAAAGCGCCAAAAGGAGGACAGAGATCGTGAAGAATTAGAGCAACTATTCCGAGCTATTTTTTATTTTTCCATGTTGGGTATTTTTATCACTGCGACCATTTGTTCCGAGCTAATGACACGCGCAAGTTTTATGAGAAGGTGAACCAAACTCGGAAGGGCTACACACCGAAACCTGACATGTGTAGGGACGAGGGAGGGAATCTAATTACAAACGAGCGCGAGGTGGTCGACAGGTGGAAGCAGTTCTTCGATGAACACCTCAATGGCGAAGTCGCAGTAGGAGGCGGGACGGAAATTAACCTAGGAACGCCCATGGAAGATAGTGATGTCCTAGCACCTGATCTCCAAGAAGTCAAACGAGAAATCAGGCTGCTGAAGACCAATAAAGCCGCTGGGAAGGACCGCCTACCGGCAGAGCTTTATAAACATGGCGGAGAAACGCTAGCAAAGGTTCTACACTGGGTTATTTCTAGGATTTGGGAGGAGGAAAAGCTACCGGAGGAATGGATGGAAGGAGTGGATTGTCCCATCTACAAAAAGGGTGATCGGCTAGACTGCTGCAACTATCGTGGTATAACGCTGGTAAACGCCGCCTACAAGGTACAAGGTTTTCCGGACAAACTGACACGACTGATCAGAGCTACATTGGATCGAGTGATGTGTTTCGTACGCATCTCTGGGGCACTCTCGAGTCCCTTCGAGACGCGACGAGGGTTGAGACAAGGTGACGGTCTATCCTGCATGCTGTTCAACATCGCTCTTGAGGGGGTGAGAGGCACGATTTTTACCAAGAGTAGCCAACTTCTAGGCTTTGCAGATGACTTCGACATCATTGCCAGGAACCTTGCGACGGCGGAGGCTATCTACGCCAGACTGAAAGCGGAGTCTAGGAGAATTGGGCTAAAAATAAATGCGTCGAAGACCAAATACATGAAAAGAAGAGGCTCAAAGGAAACAAATGCGTGCCTCCCACGGACGGTAACCGTTGACGGCGACGAACTAGAAGTGGTAGAGGAGTTCGTGTATTTGGGATCGCTGGTGACCGCGGACAACAACACTAGTAAGGAGATCCAGCGGCGCATCCAAGCGGGAAATCGGGCCTACTTTGCCCTTCGTAAAACGATACGATCAGGAAGCATACGCCGCCGCACGAAGCTAACAATGTACAAAACCATTATTAGACCGGTAGTTCTTTATGGACTTGAAGCCGTGACGCTGCTTACGGAGGACATACGCGCCCTTGCCGTGTTTGAGCGGAAAGTGCTGCGGACGATATTTGGCGGAGTACAAACTGAAAGCGGAGAGTGGCGGAGGCGTATGAATCACGAGCTACAGGCACTGCTTGGGGAGACTCCCATCGTACATCTAGCGAAAGTTAGCAGGCTACGGTGGGTCGGACACGTCGTAAGGATGCCGGACGACAGTGCGACGAAAATAGTCCTCTTCAACAACCCCACCGGCACCAGGAACAGGGGGCCCAACGTGCACGATGGCTCGACCAGGTCGAAAGCGATTTGCGACTTCTGAGACGACTGATGATGATGATGATGATGATGATGGTCCCACCTCATACCCCTACAACGGTTTGAGCGGGACGATTTATCTAATTAAGATATTTATGATATAACAATGTAGCCAGGTGATAAAAACAAATAGCGAACTGGCTTCTAATACAGACATATCAAACTTTCAAGTGAATATCAAAATTTCAAAAAATGTCCAAGGCTAGTCCAAAACGTTTCCAACCCGAAAATTATCTGGACTTGATTAGGAATCGAACCTAATATTTTGAGCTACAGCTGGTCAGAATTGGTTCTAGATAACGATCTAGAACTACGAGGGAGATCCTGCAGTCTTTTGGTACTCGGTACCGTCGTGAGCGATGGTATACGAGTTCCAAAGTCCACAAGCGAACCCAAGCCTGTCCAGCTGCTGCTCCGAACCCTTTGTTCAGGACTTTAACCTGATCATTCAATTTCAAGATTATCTATGTCTGTTCTCGCGCGCGTGGCTCAAACATGTGTAGTCTTCTCTATACTTTTTAAATTAATAATAATAACAATTTTAAATCCATCATCATCAGTGAACATGATAACTTAATATATCCAAAAAATATACAAAAATTAAAAAAATATACAATCTTCTTGAATCAATACAAAAAATAAATCAAATTACGTCTATAAAGTAGCTTTAATGTGTAAAATACATAGCCTTTTGAATTCTGCCATTGTTGCTGCACGTTTTATTTGTCGCGGCATCGAATTAAAAAAGTTAATTCCTTTGTACAACAGAGAGTTCTGTGATCTTCCAAACAAAAAATTTGGTGTTCTCGCATCTTCCGCGTTTCTAGTGTTGTACGTATGCAAATCACTTCCCCTTTCAATTCGATCACACAAATATCGAGGCAGCATTCCATTAAGAATTTTATAAAGAAACACCATTGTCAAAAAATAAACTCTTTGCTTCACAGAAAGCCATTGCAATGCGTCCAGCATAATATGTGAGGAAGTGTATCTATTACATCTTAAAATTAATCGCTTAACTTTATTTTGTAAGCGCTGCAACTTCAATATTTGTGTTTCGTTTGCAAGGAACAAGATGGATGAACAAAAATCTATATGCGGTGAAATGATTGACTTATATAAAAGAATTTTACTACTAATTGTCAATTCATTTTTTAAGCGGCACAAAACACCGTACTTTTTCGCCATTTTCTTGATGACATTATCGATGTGAGACTTAAAATTTAACTTGTCATCAATGATTACTCCAAGATACTTTAGTTCATTTACGCGATCAATTGCCTCACCATCAATTACAACGTTTACGTCTGGTCTGGAGTTGGCTGAAATAATCATATATTTTGTCTTGGTAATGTTGAGTTTAAGCTGTTTAAACTTTAACCAATCCGAAAGATAATGTAAATCTTGGTTCAGAAGTGTTACAATTTCATTGGGATCCTTAGCCGCAATGAATAGAACAGTGTCGTCAGCAAATAAATTCATGTCGCAGAACCGTAAAACTCGTTTCATGTCATTTATATAAATTATGAACAAAAGCGGCCCTAATACACTCCCTTGCGGTACACCAAGTGTATTAGCTATGGACTCAGAATTAAAATTATCAAAGCGAGTCTTCTGAGTTCTATCACATAAATAGCTTTCAAACCATTTATATGCTAGCCCTCCAATACCAAATCGCTTCAAGGTTTGTAACAATAAGGGCCTGGAGATTGTCTCAAACGCGCGTTTTAGATCCAAAAATACAGCAAGAATAGTTTCTTTAGCTTCGATTTTTTCTTTCCATTTTGCTAGTACCAGATTTAATGCAGTTTCGCAAGAGTGTCCCTCTCGATACCCTGATTGCTCTGGAATTAACAAATGATGACTGTTTAAATAATTCATTAGCTGGCCTTTGACAACAAGTTCTAGGATTTTCTCTAATGTGTGCAATATGTTAATAGGACGGTACTCTTCGGCTTTATCCGTTCCATTAACTTTGGGAATAGGAATCACAAGCGATTCTTTCCAAACTTTAGGCACGTGCCCAGTTTGCAACGATTCATTAACAAGATCCAGCAAGTCGCGTCCGATGACATGAAAGCAATCTTGTATTACTTTTGCGTTGACATTGTCGATACCAGCCGATTTCTCTAAAGAAAAACAAATATCCTTCAACTCTGCAAAAGTAATAGGGCGAAATCCATCAAATCTGATATTAGAAATCGGCTGTATTATTTCGTGAGGTTCACTGACCAAATCAATACTTTGATTGATCAGCTGAACACTATCAACGAAATAACTGTTAAATTTATTCGCTATTACTCGACTCGATTGTTCTTCAGTGCCATTGAAAGTTATGGAGCGCGGGGAGTTATCTTTACATTTTATTAACGAGAAATTAGCCCTCATCATGTATTCATGACTACCCTGATTGCTTTGAGTGTGTTGGTAAATAGGTCTTAATGGCTCTTTAGTTGCAATTTTTTAAATGTAGTACAGTAGATTCGCTAGGATAAATGTTTATTTGTCGCACATTATCGATAATCTTTAATATGCAACTCAGTTCCATCGACAAAAATGCTTTTCTGATGAAAAAACTGCTTATGAGCACATGCCCTTCAACATCATCTCAGCATAAAACATAAAGCATAAAACACACACACAACACTAGCCTCATCGCGTATCGCATTTTCCTTGCATATTTTAAACAAAACCGGCCCTTCACTTCACTTGAAAAGCAGTAGTTGGAAACATTTAATTGTAGCACATCAATATCTGACTCACTTTCTATCAATATATCTCCGCAGCTGGAAAAAATTTACAAAATATAAAAGCACACGAGCAGCTAATCTACATTTGCGCATGCAAAAGACACTCTGCATGCACTATGAAAAATATGTATGTACAACTGGCGTAAAAACTTGCGCAGTTTTCATCCACCGAACTTTTCACCAAAAATTTGCATTTTAACGACTTTTACTCATATAAGCCATTCCATATAAAAATCTGGCAGGTTTTATTTACTTTATTCTTAAACATAAGACGAAATGCATGCCGACTGCAAACCAGATGATTCCAAAATCATTCCGGTAAATGAGCGTATCGATTTTTCAGCGTGCATCTATTTCATGCGGCAGGGGGATTCTTGTATTCTTTCTTTTGTCTCTTGCTCGTAGTAACACAGTGGTGCCATACAAAATACTAAGATTGTGGCTTTTTCGACATGTAGTAAAGAAATCTAACGGAAGATATGGCAACATTACGTTGGGTAAAGAATACAGGCGAATTTTGTGTTAAGCTCTCGCGTGACTTTAGCTGAAATGTTCATCATATGTTATACAATACTCCCGTTTTTTAATAACATTTCTCGTCAAACTGCATGTACACACACAATGCGTTTGGTTATTTGTCGCTTACAGTTTCTATTCTATTCGCAAAACAATACAAATATAAAATGATGATATCTTAATGATCACTAATTTCACCTTAACTGTTTTAAAATTTTCCATAACTCTTTGCTGTTGTTTTGATGGTGATTAATCTTCCGTTGTATATAATCACATAGAGCCTTTTTCAAGGCTCGTGAATATACGTTACGCGCGACTGTGTATCTACTCCAATCATCACTACTATTACTTCTACGAAACTTCTTGTACTTTTTATCTCTTTTCCGTTTCAAACGTGTCAGATCTAAAGAGTACCAGTTGTTCGTATTATGTAGTTCCACATATTTTTCAATAACAAGCTTATTGGTACACTCTTTCAGCGTGTTGGTAAGAACAGCTGCCTTGTGGTCCACATCACCAGTTATTGGAAGAAAATCCAAGCTTCTCGAAACAAGCTGAGACACTGCCTGCTTCGAATATCTATTCCAGCACTTTATCTTTACTTTATCATCACGGGTTTGGTCATTCTTGATCAAAATAAAAATTGTCTCATGATCTGAAATTTTGTAATCGGCCTCTGTAACAGAATGTACCATGTCAAAGTTCGAAAACACGTGATCAATTAACGTTCGACTGTGTCTGGAAATTCTTGTAAATTGGCAAACTGTTTGTCTAAAGTTGTAAAAATCTGCTAACTGCTTTAATTGATTCGAATTTTGTCCACTAAGCCAATCAATATTAAAATCACCAGCAATAATATTTAGTTTATTTAAGTCTATAAAATTATCCCACCAGTTGTCTAAAATTTCTAAAAAGCGCTGGTCACTTGAGCTAGGGGAATGATATATTATTCCATAATTTCCAATCGTCATGCCTCTTTCAACTGAAATCCCTAGAAACCAATTATTCTCAACAGATTCGTTTGTACGAATGTTGAATTTAATTGATTCCCTGGCGTAAATAGCAACACCACCAGTATGCCTGGAATGCGAAAGGCAAAAAGCAACTTTATAACCCGGTATACTATATTGGTTAAAGGCATTAGCGTCCACTATATGAGTTTCAGCTAGTGCTACCAACATTGGACGTTTCATTTCTACAAGATGTCGCAAAGCAACATAATTTGTAGATAAACCAGCAATATTCAGATAGACTATTTCTAATTTCCCATCGCATTGCAATTCCTTTTGTTGCTATTTACTTGACAATATGTTGCTCTTTCTTTTTTCATACAGTCTCCGATAAACCGGACACTGTGAGCTAGATGCTGGATGTTTTACGTCCAAATTCATATTAAGTTCTTTATTTGATTTTATACAATTGACGCAATTAAATTCAGTTGAAGAGCAATCGGATGTTTTATGATTTCCACTACACTTAGAGCATGTTTCAGTATTAACACACTCCGTGCTTTTGTGGCCAAATTCTCCACATTTAAAGCAACGCAAAACATTAACGGCCTCTTTAACAGGACACTTATCCCACCCGATGCCTACTTTACCAGCATTCATCAAACTTTTATAAGTGTCTTTGTCAACTTCAATTACTACATTATATTTGTTATATTTGAAGCGTGGATTTTCATATTGCGCAATTATTTTTACTTCATTAATGCCGATGTTCTCGTTTTGACTCTTAAGCAAGTCAACGAAAACATCGGGGGAATACTGATCACTCATTCCTACAATTTTAACCTTCGGTTTAGCAATTGTAGGAATAACAGCGTTAAACTGTTCACCCAGATTGCTTTGAATGTCATTTTTCACGACTTCAATGTCATCCCCTATTGCACACTCAGCAATAATCGAACCATTTTTCCCGTTTCTAAAGTTACTAATTTTGTGTTTTTTTGGATCTAATGTTCTTTTTAAAAAAGATCTAGTATCTTCATTAGATTGAGAAGACTCAACCGGTTTAATTACAATGACTGGTCGAGCCTTACGCTTCTCTTCTTGCTGGACTTTATTTAACTCGCTAACACACTCGCGTAAGTTTTATTATTACTAGAAAAAACCTCGTCATCAGATCTATAATTGTCAATAATCGGCTTATCACGAATAATTAAAATTTTCTTACTGGGATTTGAGTCCGATTCAGAGTGAACCGTTCGCTCATTTCGCGTTCTTTTCCTACTCATTGCGGCTACACTAATATCCCGACTCATGTTATCAATAATAGTTTTTTTGAAATCATCCAGCTTTTTGGCAACACTGGCTTCAATGTTTACCATACTCTCACGAAGAGATTCACTGATAGATTTCAAAATACTATCGATACCATTAGAAATTGCACTATTTATCTGGCTTTCAATTTCGCTTTGGCTGTGTGCAAGCGACTGAGAGACAGATGATAATTTACCTATCATCTCAGTCAGCTCACTACAGACAGCGTCATTTTTGCCACCGTTATCTTGGGCTGATAAACATGATGCACACTTAAAGACAACATTTTCATTATCATTTACGATTTTCGCAGCAATTTTTGTTAGGGGCGTACAAACTCTGCAAAATACAGATTTGCATTTACCTACGCAAACAACTGGATCGTCGCTGGCCCGAATTACATTACCACATGCTGCACAATCCATCCCGACTTGCATACACACGCACGCCGGCTGGACTCGTCCAGCAGCAACGGCAGACACTCAAGGCAGTGAACAATGAAAAAAACACAACAATGAAATTTCAAGCAGCCGCCGGCCGTAGCGTCTACTTTCATAGGCACTATGTACGGCGCTGGTTTAGAATTAAACCGTTGATAAACAGAATAAATCAAAAGTATGCAAAGAAACTTTTACTTATCTGTCAATATCACTAAAATTGCCGTCAGATCACTGCAACAGATCACTAATAGCACTTGTTTTCACACAATAAAGCTACTTTTAAACTAGACACAAATGATACACAAGCTACCATGTTCACCGTATCATCAAGAACCCGACTAGAACGACTAGGAAATTGGCGACGAGTGGCCCAAGACCGAGTTGAATGGAGATGAGTGCTTGAAACAGCACGAGCCACCCCGGCTCTATGCTGCTGCTGAAGAAGAAGACTTTGAATATAATCTCTTTCATATTAACGATAGCAAAGAGCGGTGTTTATTTTTCATGTGCCAAAATACTACACATTTTGCTTGCACGCTGCTACCCTCTGTTATGCATGCTGCGAAGTAGTTAATATTCGTAGGTTTTCGTGCTGTAGGGTTTTTACATTTGTACTGAACGTACTAAATAGTCAATACTCGAAGAGTCGAAGCAATGAACTGCGAAATTATGAAGCAAGTTTTTTGAACGGATTTTGTATAGACGATGGAATTAACGCTAGTGTCTCGTCTATTTGTTTGCAGTTTCCACTTATGTGAGATAATAGTTTTCATATGCCAAATAATTTGATCAAATATATGAAATTGCAAATTTCTCAATATTTAGAGGAACTGAAAGGAACATTGGTTTATTAGAGCGGGATTCTTTTTTTAGAGAAGGAGGAGGATGTGAGATACATGTATGTGAGGTGCATGCAGGACTCTATATATAGTCACTCTACTCCCTACTCTACTACTACTTAGACACTCTACCCCCTTAACGACGAAAGTGTTGGCAACGCTGTCATGTGAAACTGTCACAGTGCGCGATTATCATTGGCAACATTGCTCGCGTATCGGCCTCTTTTTCCAGCAGACTCTTGGACAGGTAAGACGTACTTTGTTCACACAGCGCTTCTCCACGTCGAGTGATTTCTACGGTGCGATTTATAATGGCGTCTGGCATGAAACCTGTTATGCCATTGAGTATTCACAAATAGGTGCTTCAAAATGGTGTCCCGTCACGTTTTGTTTAACGCAAAAAGTAAATGAATGAAAAAGCACTTATCACATCATGATTCAACTAATCTTTATCGACGATAACAAATCTATTATTTTGTTAAATGAATGCAAGTAAATATGTAATTACTAGAAGTATGTATAAATATGATTACAATATAATAATATATTGTAATATTAAGGAATGTGCGGTAAAGACGGACACCTCAAGATTAAAATTCAATATCTACACAAGTATCTCTGTTTGATATAGCCATACTACTAGTAAATTTTGTTCAAAACTAATACTTTATCATCAAAAACATTACCTAGTAATCATATTTTCTAGATATTGTACAGAAAAACGGACACATTATATGAAAAGTGGACACCGCAAAAAAAGGTGTGATGCCTGATGAGTAATACCTAACCATCCAGTTAGCTTCGAGGTATGATACCAGTCGTCGTATGTTCGAATCTCGACTGGATGGTGCAGCCAAAATCAGTAGGTTCGTTGTACAAGCCCCGTAGAGTGATTTATCTATTTTGGACAGACGTTGCGCGTACGTTATTTTGGACATTTACGGCAAAATCAAATAGAAGTGACCAAAATAAAGTACGCGTAAAGCTTATCCAAAATAGAGAAACCCACCTAATTGTTTTGTACTCTAATAACTAGCTGCAGAGTTTCTCGACAAAGGATGGCTTCAGGCAAAGGGTGAACATGTGCATTCCATAACCTCTGTTTACTAACTTCTATCCCTCCGTCCACGTGTTGCCGGCTGGGGTACGCAATTTCAGTTGCTGGAGGCCAACAATGAAGAGGACACAGTGGCTTCCGCCCACCTTAAGATGTCAGCGAGATAGGGACCTGAGGCTAACAACCCACTGTACCCAAAAACAAAAAAAAAGTTAATGAAGAAGAAAATCTCTCGATAAAGAAGAAGGGTTAAGTCTTAAAGACATTTATATCTAACGCCGATTTCGACTTACTTCAATACTTTATCATTAAAATACTTGAATAGTCTAAAAATTTGAAATACCGTTTCTGAAAGTTGTTTAGTCAGCTTTTTTAGCAATCATAGTGGCTTCGCTGAACACACTAGTAAGAAAGCCTAGCCCAGAAAACATTTTGCAAGATGCATTGCTTGCAAGATGCATAGTAAGTGTCGTACTTCGAACGGCATCATTTTCAGCTACTTTTTCTAGCGTTTTTGCCTTTCTACTATATAAAGGTATAGAAATCACTTGTAAAACCGGAAATGGAAAGAGGGTCCTGCGGGCCGAATGTTATATACCATTCGACTCAGTTTCGAAAACTGAGCATTTTCTGTGTGTGTATGTATGTGTGTGTGTGTATGTGTGTGTGTATGTGTGTGTGTGTATGTGACGCTTTTAATCTCACTCACTTTTCTCGGAGATGGCTGGACCGATTTTAATGTTCTTAGTGTCAAATGAAAGGTCTAGGTGTCTCATTGGTCGCTGTTGAATTTCATACTGATCGGACTTTTAGTTCAAAAGTTATGTATAAAAATACGAAAAATATGGGACTTCATTATCTCATAGGTCTAACCGATTTGAACGAAATTGATTGCATATGAAAGAGGAGCCTTGCAAACTCTTAACTTCCAAATTTCATGACGATTGGACTTGTAGTTTGAAAGTTACATAACGAAATGTGAAAAAATAGTATTTAAAACATATTTATGTAACATATAAGCATTAATTTAATGAAAAACATCACAAATTTTATGATTATTTGAAAATTACTGCTGAGATCTATCAAACGATACCGAGTTATTTAAAATCGGACGCTTCATTCAAAAGTTATTCAAACTTTAACACTTAAGCACCGTATATTAAACCGTTAAAACGTGTGAAATCAAAACATATCAATCAAATGTTGATTGTATTCAATGTATGAGATGTGTGTGATGTATGTGTGTATGTATGTATGTATGTATGTATGTATGTATGTATGTATGTATGTATGTATGTATGTGAGGACAATTTGCAATTTTAAAATTTGCAATGAAATTCAAGAAAAGTGAGAAACATGTCAATTGTCTGAAGTTTTTGAAGCCTCTTAGTGGAATACGAACTCTAAAATTAAAGAAAAGAAAACTTTTACCGACTAAATTCCACTATTTAATATTTATTCGCGACAGATACGTATACGCTTTGAAATAAGACTCTGATGAAGCCTGCACGTCGTAGGTGAACTACGTATCTGTTGCAAATAAATATTAAATAGTGGGATTCAATCGAAAAGTTTTTTCTTTTCTTTGATTTCAGATTTCAATTGTCATTTTCTTCACTTGCTGCTACTCACAATTGTACAAGAAAAGCAAAAAGCGAAGAAAAGCAGTTTATTTAAGCATGTAGGTATAGTGGTGTATAGAATCAAAAATACAAGTGAGTTGATTTTTCCAAATAAATTTGTACAAATTGCAAACAAATTCTGCGCATCAATAGATGCTCTTTTCAATCAATAGATACTAGAGCTTAGAAATGTTATATGAAAAATAGGAAGTAAACGTTGCACCGGAGATATTTTGTAAGATATGTTTTCGTTAGTGATATTTTAAAGGACAGATGTCTTATGTCATGTATCATGTTTTAATAAATAAATCAAAATAAGACAAGCACTGGGAATCATATCGATCGTATTTCCCATTCTCAAGCATGTTTATGGCGCAGCTTTGGCACTATTTTTCGACCTCATCTTGTTTTCCTAACCCTCTAACATTGTAAAAACGATTCGATCAAGCTAATGACTATCTTTTCATGAAAGTACATTCAAAAGAAGCTTAAGTTTTGATTTTCATGCAAAAATAATTATCTGAAGGAGTGCTAGTTAAGAAATAGTTCCATTTCTCGTTTTCATATCTAATCAGTAATTTTTTTCTAATTTCAGATATATTGTAAAATTGAAGCCAAGCAAACCAATAGTAAAATTTTGAGATCAATCATTTTGTTGTAGATATCCTTTTTCTTCAAAAGCGAAATATAATAATAATTTTTCTGAACTCTTGTTTTTCAAAGATACTAACTTTTGAATGTGCAGCGTTTCGGTGCGGTTTATTTCTATGCCAGGCTCAGGGGCAAGCGTAAATGTTTGCACATGGAAAATAACAACCATTGTACGTCGAACGTGCGATGGGAGTTAGCTTAGTACATGTGTGAGAGGTTTCGCGCGCCAACTGAAACTCTCATAGAACTTAAGTTCCGCTCTACTCTCTCTTTGTTTTTCTCAGCAGCTGCTCTAGTACTTCTTGCTACGAGCAATTAAAAGCTGTTATAAATACGGGCGGCTACGCCACGAGCAGGAATCAGATAATTAAAACTCAAGTGGAAAGTGCAGGAAATTTATCTCCCCCCCCGGTGGGGGCTAGATTTTTATTCATGTAGAAAACATGTAGATAGTGATTGTAGTTTTAGGAATAAACTTCTACACACCAAAAATGTGTTTTTTTTTATCTCCCTAGCGTTTAAGCTACATCTCCGTAGCGTTGAAGCTATAAATGCATGGTATTAATATCAAAATATCAAAAAATCTGCTATGAACAAATACTTCATATTGTCAATTCAAAACAAGTTTCGTATGTGGCTCTGAAGCCCGAAAGTTAAGGCCGTCTGTAGACCCGTTGGAGGGTTAATTTCTAATTTTCTATACATATTCATTCAAGTCTGTAAAAATTATCTTTTGTGTTTACATTATTTTTCTATAAATATTATAAAACTAAATAAGGTGTTCATCAAGTAACATAAATGACGCCTACCTGTATTTACGCACCCAAGGAAAGAAAATATAATTATTCTACACAATACGTTGTGAATTTTACTGGCAAATAAGGATTTTGAGGAATACGGAACGGATATTTAAAAATATAGTCTAATATAACATCTATACATCTACAATTAAGTTCCTGAGAAATTAAATAATGATTATTGTGGCAGTAGAAAGGCTAGGTCACGCCGCTAGGTGGATTAATTCGGGTTTTTTAAGTTTTCATGACCCTTTTCAACTGTTTTATTTTTTTTATATTTTATATAAGGCAATCATTTTCAAAGTTTTTGTCACCCCTCCCCCCCCCCCCCTTGGAAATTGGTTTGAAAAATCAGGAAGCAAAAAAATAATGTGTAGGATATGAGTTAATTTTTTTATGTAAATTCAATTGTCTGTGGGCTCTACAGCTTGAAATACTCGAAAAATGAGTGTACGAGTTGAGTTAACGCTTCTAGCACGAAATAGAAATGGAAGTTCAAACAGTGGAATTCCCGAAACTCGGCCAAAAAAATTTTCTTTCGTTTTTGTCTTTTTGTTCGTAGATTTTTGCATGAAAAATAACAACGTATTTATTAAAAGCAAGAATAGATTTGGTTTTCACGTTTAAACTTTAGGTAAAAATGCCTAAAATCTATTTTTTTCTGCTCGATTAAAAAATTCTCTTTGTTTTTTTTCGCCCCCCTTCAGTAGCCCAACACCGGATGGACAAAACCTTTTTTAAATATTTGTAATGGCCTAACTGTTTTATAACTGTAGAATAATTTGCAAGTTATCAACAAAGTTATTTTAATGAACAGGCAAAATTAGTTTCCAATTTATGTGTTCGTCTTTTATAGCAACTTATGTCATAGTTACAGTTCGCAACATGAGTTGCTAATGTTCCATAAAAACTTTTAAATTTATGAGTTATGATACGTTAACTGATACGTCTCAAGTAATATAAAATACCTAATTTTCGAATAATTGCTATTTAATACCATTTTGGCGTGCAGCGCAAATAAAGCATACCTTTCGCATCAAGACGAACCTTTTTTACCCTTTTAACCTCTTTTAAATAAAATTTTTGAATTTTTTTATTTTGGCCAAAATCATGCAAAATCTTATATAGGAGGGGGCGACTAGTCAACAATGGGGAAAACTCGTTACATAATTAATGCACAGCCCCTACATTTTAATTACTAAAGTGTCCAAACCCTATGATTAGGCAAGCATTTCATTATAATACTTCAGTATAATTCTCACATGGGTATTCCTCTTTACCTGGAAATAACTTTACCTTACATATACTTCGTTATGTATATCTTATTACCAGACTATAACACACCAAATCAGTACACTTTTGTTACAAAATATAGTGAATATAAACCAGATATAGAAAACTGTACAGAAATCTAGAGATAATAAACCATATAATGCAGTTTACTTTTTTCGTTACGGGACACCATTTGCAGAATACCGCACCAACAGCGCATGGTGTCCCGTAACGAAATGATTTTTATTATATGTTAAAAACTAAACACAAAACCTGAATTTACTTTTACATTTTGAGTTTCAGGGTGCCTTCAGCTAAAAATTTTCGGAACATGTCGACTTTGAAAAACTTGAAACAGAGCAGAGTTTTGCAAATGTTTGAATCGTGTTCAGAATACGCATTTTCTGCGATGGTGTCCCGTAACGAAAAGTATTCCGCCACTATTCAATGATGCTTATTATAATGAATATTTCGCCCTCGTATTGAGAAAGTATTACTAAATAGCAGCTCATAGCACCTATTTTGAAAGATATTCGCCAGACTGTTAGTAAAATATGAACAAATTTGCTTCGAAAAAACGGTTGCTCATGGTGTCTCGTAACGCTGGAATGTGTCTATGTAACTTAGTTTGGAAACAGGATCAGGATACATAATACGAAGACCACGGCGAAACAGCAGCAGCAAACAACTCATGAATAGGATAAAGCTCTCATTTAAAATAATTTGCTAAACTTCCTGCTAAACATAGTTTTAAAGACTGAGCTAATTTTTTTTCAACTGTTAGAGTTAATATTTTTTGATAGTTGTGGGCACTCCGTCCAACTATGAATGAATAATAAGGCCATTGCAAATTATTTTTAAAACTTTTGTCACCCCCTCCCCTCCCCCTTGGAAATTGGCTTGAAAAATCAGGGGCAAAAAAATAATTTGTAGGATATGAGTTAAATTTTTTTAAATCAATTACCTGTGAGCTCTATAATAGCCTGAAAAATGAGTGTACGGGTTGAGTTAACGCTTCTAGCACGAAATAGAAATGGGAATTCAAACAGTGATATTTCCGAAAACCGAAAAAAAAATTTCTTTCGTTTTTGCCTTTCGACATAGGACTACGTCTTTGTTTACTATACTGAGCACTTTGTGAAAACGAAAATAAAAGTGTAACGTTTGAATGAAAGATTTCAAATGCAGTTATTAGCACTAAACTAGAGGGAGTAAGTAGAGCAATTTTAAGGAAGGCGTAAGAGGGGGGGCCGTATACAAATGAAATACAAATTTCCTCAAAACTCGAGAACTACTCCAGCAAATGGAACCAAATTTGGCATGTGTGGGGTTTCAGAAGGCAGGAATTTTTTCTATGGTATACTGAGACCCTTTCCCCTTCTAAGAGGGGTGGGGGGGTCTCCCATACAAAAGAAATACAAATTTCCTCGTAACTCTAGAACTAATCAAGCAAATGAAACCAAATTTGGCATGTGGGAGTTTTTGGAGGCATGAATTTATTTTATGATGGTTTGAAACCCCTAACCCCTGTGGCAGGAGGATAAGGACTCTCATACAATAAAACAGAAATTTTTGCGTATGTGCCATATTTTCTGCTATGTAACAAGCGGTAAGCTGTGAAAGTAAACTAGTAGAACCTTCTCGGAACAAGAGACAGTGAATCGACGCCGCTAACTTACGTGCCTGTTGCCATTCATGTCGAAAGAGAAGGACATTCGAATGGCACGTCATATTTGCGATGAACGTGCTCTGGCTTTGATGTTATTTGTAACCAATGGCCCTTTTAAAGGCCACACGTGAGTTAAAGTAAGATTATGGAAACATGTCTAGCTACGCATAAACATATTTAATACAATAATCTGTGGGCTGGTTATTCATTACTATTTCACCCTTTGTGCACACAAGTGATTTTTAAAAGAAATCTCTATGTCTCAATGGTTGCAGGCGTTGTACTTATGAACCCCCCTCCACGTATTTTCAAAGCCACCATTGCATTCAATGAAGAATTGAATCTGAATATTTCGCTCTTCTCTTTAAAACATTCACTTAAACAACGATTCTGCATTTTACATTGGTCTTTGATCTAATGATCTGATATAGTCCTACGTCACCCTTTCACACAAACCTTAGGGCTGTATAATTTTTTTTCGTGGACTTTTTCATGGAAAATAATAACGTATATATTAAAAGCAAGAATAGATTTGGTTTTCACGTTTAAACTTTTAGTAAGAATGCTTAAAATCCATTTGTTATTGCTCGATTAAAAAAATCTCCCCCCTCCCTTCAGGGGCCCAACACCAGAGGGACAAAAACTTTTTAAAATTTTTGTAATGGCCTAACTGTAACAAAAGAATTTGACTCAGAATTAATATTTAAGTTAATGAAACTGTAATATTTGGCAAAAATTCTGTAAAAAAATCAGAGAGGTTGTGTACAAGACACGACCGCATATATAGGTGACGCAGGACTACGTAAGTCTCTTTGTAGTGATAGTAGCATGTATTCATGCTTGTAATCATTCGATTCTTCATGTATACATGCTATATGCAACATATATACATGCTACATGCGTTGTATGTAACGTTTATCAAAGTACAGGGATACCTCGATATAAGACAATTTATAATTTCTAAAAGTTATCTTATATCGAAATTGTCTTATATCGAAACATGATTTTTTCAAAAAAAAATTTGCCTTCGCGGTCGCCAGTTTTGCTCTGTGTTATGTGTTTACGGTTTTTGAACTATTTATCATTGTTTGAAGTATTAGTGTTTACTATTTTTGGGGTTATTTTGAAATAATGAACATCTTCATGGCGCCGATTTCAGAATGGAAATTCAGCTCTGGTATCATTACCAGCTATGTCAAAGGGATTTGTTTCGATATAAGACAAAAATTGTCTTATATCGAATTGTCTTATATCGAGGTTGTTTTATAACGAGGCTGTCTTATATCGAGGTATCCCTATAGTAACATTGCATACGTTCAATTCTCAAAATATTGTGCATTTGACAATTTAACAATTTAACAAAATCTGAAGAAGAAGAAGAACATTGCATACGTTCAATTCTCAAAAGATTGTGCATTTGAAAACAATTTAACAAAATCAAGAACTATTGCTTTCCTGCTACCTTACTGAAATTAAAGATTGTTTTTATAATCCATGGTTTCCCACGTTGAAGGGATTTTACCAATTCAATCCTATTTTATCAACAGCACATCTTTTCACTGCACTTCTAATGAAACGGCAAGCATGCCTATTCATACAGAGTCATATTATAACCGAACACTACAGCTGTAGCACATTTTTCTAACACAGATATCAAATTCGCCGAGGTTTAATCGTCTCGCTGTAAAGAATTTGCGATCTGTTGGGACAACGAACTTGTGTCATTTTTTCTGGCACACTTCCCTAACACAGACATCAGATTGGACTAAGTTTAATCGCATTCGTAAGAAATCTGTTGGCTCGAGGGGGCTTTGTCACTCTCTCTGGCGTACTTCCCAAGCAAGGACATCAAAATGGTCTAGGTTGAACCGCGGTGTTAAAAAATCTTATTGATATGAGGAAGCTTTGTCACTTGTTTTGGCTTACTTCCCAAGCACAGATATCAAACTGGTATAGGTTTAGATCATCGTAAAGAATCTTCCAATCACGAAGCGATAATTCTGGTAAAACATAGGTTTATTATTTTCAATTTTTCAATAGTTCAACATCAAGAATCCATATTTTTCTTCAATTCTTAGAAGATTTTCCGATCGATTGGTGTAAGAATATTGAAAATCGATCGGAAAACCGCTGAGCTATTAGCGCTCAAAACCTGTCATTTTTTGTGACGCTCTTTTTTTCGATTTTTTGGAATGACACCCTATCTCAAAACTTGCCGTAAGACGTAGTCCTACGTCAAAAATGCGCTTCCGTTCAGCTTTTTGATTTTCAGCCTTTCGTAGGAGACCCTTTGCTTTGCTTTCTCTATTTGTTATTACTAGTTCAAAATATACATTTTGGTGAAAAATTCAGAACTTTATTTATTATTGTGACCATAATCAGAGAGTTGTTTATGTGTAACATATCCTAAAAGATAAAAACAGAAAAACATTAAGTATATCTAAACATGTATATTTTATTTACATTACCTGAAATATTCTTTGCACCTGTAGAAGTTGCAACGGAAGTTTTGGAATAACTAACGCCGCTCATACCAGCCAGTGATTGCGTATATCCACTTGACACGGTCTGAAAAATCAAGAACAAAATATTAGACTCAGGATTTCAATAGGTTTTGCCTTCTTAAATTTTTGCTGAAACTTTATGTACTAAATCGTTATCAACAAATATGCAAAAATACTCGATCGGTGAGCGGATTTAAATCGTAGGATAAGTTAACCAATAGTGGACTTGTAACCGTTCGTAGACTAACCTTTAACAAATTTCTACTTTAAACTTGGTGACTTATGCGCCACTCCCGGTAACCCGAGAGACCACCAGTCGTGTTAGGTTTGCCCGACTAATGTTTAGCACGAGATGTTTCTCAGAGGTCGGCTAGAACGGTACAGGGGTTACGCAACTGAAAACAGATACCAAGGGAAACGCTTCGCACCGCCGTGCGATAGAACCGCTAAAAACAGGTATGCTATTAGATCCAAACCCGCGAACCTTACGACCCGGAACGAAGCTGAAATACCAAAGTGAAGGCAACGAAAGGAAGAGTGAGTGATCCTTAGAATGGACTCTGCTCAAACGTAAGAATGAAAAACGTAAAATATCTTGAACTTTGTATTCAGTAACCGTATAACGTTCGGGCTGGACAATTGTTTTGTAGGTTTTCTAGCGCTGAATTTATGGTCATAAACGTATCACATACCTGCGCAGGGTTTTTGACGATGCTCGACGATGGCTAGCGTTGTCCTGGTCGACGGCGAAGATGACGACGTCACGGTCGATGGCGGATTGGCCGAAACTAAAGGTGCGGAGGGTGGTTCGGCTGGACGGAAGGCTTCCGATTTTACTACTCACGAGAGCGACGCAATGACTAGGGTCATGCGTACCCGAGTTTTGTCTTTGGCAGGGACCAACGTGCCCGGAAGACCCCACGTACTACGTTTCCGTGATAGATCTCCCGAAACGGAATGAAACCCCTACCTCAGACTCGACAAAAGGCACGCAATTGACGACGTGTCCTGATTGTCGGCTCTCGGACTTCGGCCACGGAGTGTAACGTTAAAAAGGGCCGGTAAAACACGCGCGGCAATTGACGACCGCCGTGTACACTTTCGCAACGCAAACTTAGCGAAAAACACCACACACACCCGTTTAACTGCCACGAAGGCGGGCCTTAATTGCACACAGGAACGGAACGGAAAGTGGACCGTAGCACTCCAGAATCCAGCGAAAAGAATTCCGTACAAATAGCGCATGGAGCGCTACTGTACAATTCGAACGAAAATACGTAAATTACTACACCAACATTTAAACAAGAATTCAAAAATTACCTTTGTACGATTTATACCACGGTACACTTGAACAGAGTTCTTCTTTGAAGGGTTTATTTCAACCCCGTGATCAAATACTAACTTTCTACTGGAAAATAAATAAATTTCTTAACAACTCACTCACTTTCAATGGTAACAGTCTTGTACCCTTTATAAAAGAATTTAAATAGCACAATTAACCCCTTGGTTAATCTTCAATATAAGAACACAATGCTCGTTAAAACTGTATTCAACTCCGCCTCCGACTTCACCAGCCGATGCGTAAGCGAAATGGACGAGTAGCTTTAATATTCTAATAAAGAAACCTCGGTTCCTTTATTTAAATTTTGGCGGTTTCTAGACAGCATGGCTGCGCCCACTAAACGGATAAACTAATTTAAGTATGGCGAAATGAGTACCTTATTTTCTCTTGCACACCTTTAGCAGCATAATACTAAAGTGACATCTAGTGGTCGTTACCGATTTATGTTTTATCGAGCTTTACTTTCATGATACGAAATATTTCACGCATGCAATTAGAATAAATCATCGCACGTGACTTATACAGTACGAGCGTTGCCTATATTCCGGCGTTACCCGAAATATTACGTTCGCGAAGCTTTTCACATATGAGCAAACCTTTTAGTCGAGCTGAGCAAACATTAAAAGTCTGATGCAGATAAAATTTATTATCTAAATTTCGGCGTAAAATCCACAACATGTTACAGACTCTCTACCTATAATCTAGGACAGGACGTGCCAAGTGTCAACCGCGGCGTTGACCCAAAATTGACCCAATTTCTGATTGGCTGAAAGTAACGAGCAACCGTTGACTGGGGAAAATATAACGTGATATCGCTTTCAGTGTTGCTGAAACTCATTAGTGGGAATACGCCAATAAGTTATTATTTCCGAATTTTAATTTCTTTTGTATTCTGTAGTTCTATGCTTGGTTTTATATTAGTTTTGTTTGTACACGAATTTTAATATTCAAAATAAAATGCAAAACATGATTTTGGTCGCATTAACTGTGGCGTATTCGGGAGCTGATTTTCGGCAAACGAAGTTATTTTTAAAACAATATGTGCAGGCAACAGTGGTGCAGAGTGTACAAAGAATATTCAATCGGGATGGCGGTCATAATGAAAAGAAGAGTAAGAAGCCAGATGGCACGTCCTGTCCTAGCCTATAATGAACACTCGGGGACAACTTCGGCGTTTATTACCCTTAATGGCATGAAGCAGAAAATAATCAACGTAACATATATTCAATTTTTTTTTAATTTTAGCAGCATGTGATTACTAATGCCTTGAAATCAACATTTTCAACGAATGAGGTAGCATTATCTTTTGTTTATAGTTTGTTTGTTTATTGTTTATTTGTTACCAATCAACAGACCCAGATGGACCTAACGATGCTTAAGTATACTTAAAATATTCACTTTAATTCTAGAATGTGGAATGTGGTAGTCGAATCCAGAAGAAACTCTATTAAAGGTTCGCTGCAGACCGATGACAGCACCATGGGTTTCGTAATCAGTACGTCGAACAGGCAATCTGAAGAAGGCACTATCGCGAAGAGCTCGAGAGCGGATGTTGATATTTAATTCGCCGAGAAGCGAAGGGCAATCGATGTGATTGGTTAGCAGATCGGCAATCAGCATAGCACATGAAAGCTCTCGCCTCACTTGCAGTGAGTCAAGTCTAGGGCTGTCTATCCGGTAGTACCGGTAGTACCGAAACCGGTAATACTGGCCAATTTTTGGATACCGAAATACCGGTTTTGGAAAGGCAAAAAAATCGGTATTTCCGGTATTTTCTAATCTGCTTGTTTTTTCCAGCTCCTTATTCGAATAAGAGCTAAATTTGATAAAACATTATAAATCTCTTAGAAAAACAACTTGGTGTTAATGCCAACGAGATTCTTCGACTACTAATAATCAAGAGAGTGAAATTGTGGGTCAAATAATTATAGCTCTTGAACCCGTTTAAGGCACAGTAGAGTAACTTTGCTGTAAAAATGTTTCATTGTATGAGCCAGACGTCGCGTTTCAATTTATTTTTGAACATCTTGATATTCAAAAGCCTCCAAATTATTCGAAGCTTTAAAATAGCGAATTTAGGAAACAAGATCAGGGCCCAGAAATGTCATTTACAATAGCAAATTGTTATTCAACACTGAAGTAATGAAGCTTCAGTTTCAACAGAAGCAGCGCCGCTTTGTTTCAAAACTGGCTTCAATAAGCGTCATTGAAACGATTTTCACTTCATCATGACGACCGGTTTTAAAGTTTCATTTTCATTTCATTTCACTTCATTTCATTCTCTATCAAATATTCAAAAAAGGTCAGCCTAGACTTTGAATAAAATTGAATTGATTTTGAGTAACATTTTCTACAATTTAACGCATATTATGATTACTCTACTCAACATCGACAAATCGTGCCTGACTGTCAATCGTCGTCATTTGACACATCAGTAGCTTCAGCTGAAGCTTGTTTGAAACGTTCTGTCCAACAAAGAAACAAGTCGCTTCATGTATGAAGCTAAGGTAAGGAAAAGTTAGCTTCATTTTTTTTCGACTATGCCGGGCTTGGATCAGAATACGGGGATCTTTGCGTTTTTTGAGCATTCTTGCCATCAAAGGTTCTGCCAGGAAAGAATTTGGAATATTTTTCAAGTCTTTCGAGTGATACATTGATTAAAACTTGTTTTAATCCACCTAGTGGTGAAAGGAACCTTTGTTATACGGTCTTACTTGCTATTTAAGATAGAAATCGACACGTCTTCGGAACATAATTCATCTATTGGTTAACGATGCATGGTGCGTTGGTTTACATAAAATTTTTGGAAATTGAATAAGTTCACGAAATTTGAATAAAATAAGAGCACTTATAAATTTTGATAGATTCTTTTTTCAAGAAATTGCTGAGTAAGTTGTTCCTAATATGAGTAAGTGCAAGTAAAAGTAAGTTGTAAAAGGAAATAATATTCTTTAACATATACATTGCGTAGTAAAGGTCTTTTAAATGCCATATTGTTATAAAGTTACAAATCATGGTTTAACTAACGTATATTCTTCAATAAACTTGTTATGAGCAAAATGTTAGAATTATTCAATGCATTAATACTTTATTTTGTTAGGAAAATAGATCAGCATAAGATTCCAGAAGAAACAGCAAACACGAATAGACGCGTTTTGTGTATCTGACACTTTGGTATCTCGCTATTATAAACATTCAAATTAAAAGTTAAAACAGTTTGTTAACATAACTTCGCGTCGGGTTTTCGAAGCAGATATAGAATTGGCATGTGCCTTGAAGATAGTGACAAGCAAGTTACATGTTTGGATGCAGACGGAATTACTGGAGGCAACTGTTACTGGAAGCGGTCCGAATTTACGCTTGTGCATACGGTAGTGACTTTTGCGGTTTGTGGGGTTCTACCGCGGAGGCACCCAAAACCTGGCTTTCGAATGGGACTTTGGACTGTTTCAGGTTTAATCGAAGATGCTGTTCATTGGCGGGATTTAATGGAATGGACGAAGAAACAAATGCCGGAGAGGTCGTTTCATAACTTCACTCGTTTATCTATTTGATTTTCCTGCATTCATATATTTTATTATTTCTAAATTTTATTCTTTTACTAAGTAATTAAAATGATGCCAGGTAGACGGAATTTTTCAATTTTCAGAGAGCGAAAAAAAGGCGCTATAACCTTGGCCTATTGCAGCCAGACTATGGTTAATGCCATAAGTTCATCCCCGAGGGTCCGGAGTATCACTTAACCTTTATTAGCAAAGATACTCCCAACGACTACAATTTGTAATCTGTAAATTAATCAATATCTTCAAGGGAAGCGTTTGGTACGGGAGGTCCACGCTTTCTTCCTTCCCCTTGATTTCAATGAGTTGAATGGAATTAAGTATCATTTTTAATTCCACTTAATTCTTTGGAATTCTCTCTGCGGTACATGCTGCGCAGTTGGCCTGGCCGTTGACAAGAAAAATGACCGATTTAAGCAATCGGCATTTTCCAGGATGCCTTCAAGTATTGGCTGCGTTAGTGTGAGATAAGATAAGATTAGGAAAATAGTTCAGCATAAGCCGACATCACAGAAACGAAGCAAGCAGCATGTGAAGTCCGCAATTGATCTCAACTGGAACTTTTTCTCGTTTCTTCATATGGAAAAATGGGTCTGTATGCAGCGGAATTACCAGCAAATGTAAAAGATTTAAAATGTATCCGTCTGTTGGTAGTCAAGTAATTCGAGGTCAAAATTGGGGTATTTTTTATAATCAAAGTTCTACAGTTCCTAAACAAGCAAACATAGAGCTATACTACATTCAGCAAACTTGTGTATTTCTACTATTTGTACAACTTTGTAATACATGAACCAGTCATACAACAATTACAAAAAGAGCTAAAGTAGAAACACTGATTTTACAAATCCATTTACAATAAATAAAATTTTTCCATCTTCGCTGAAGAGATAGAAGGTTGCTGTCTTCAGCAAAATTTCTTGTAATAAAATGCTCTAAAACTTTGCAGAACACATCAATGCGTAATATTGAAACTGAAGACAAATATTTTTTTTATTTCACTTTTAGGGGGATTAATCAAAATTTAAATTCTACCAGACGATAGAGCTTTCAATTTCAAGAAACTCTTCCAAAGGTTCGATAACCCTAAGACCAAGTTTTCCAGGCAAAACTATAGTGCGCACGTTTTTTTTTTGGTTTTGGGTTATTGTGCGCGCGAGTAAACCGTGTTACAAAAGTTGGCGCGAGTGTTCGAGGGTTAATATCTTTTGACCGGCAAAACCAATTCTTATGAAATTTCGCAGATACATTCGCAGTGTCAAAACCTTTCGTTTGATACTAAAATAATTGAAACTTGATACATTATCTTAGTCAAAATTATTATAAATTATTGTTAATTTTGATGTGTTGTACACGATTGTCCATAACTTTCAAATTAAACGTCCAATCAAAAAACAAATCAATAGTGACCTATTAGGCTATATTGCCTCTCAAATGAGACTAATAGCACAAAAATCGGTTTAGCCATCTCTGAGAAACAGGCGATAATTATTACCTTGTCAAAACAGGTTTTTTAAGGTTAACTTTTAAACTACTTGTCTGTTCTCAATAAAACTTCTTGACAATTTTTATATTATAGTAAGAGCTTTCATTTGGTACTAAGATCATTGAAATCGGTTGTCTAGTTCCGGAGAAAATCGTGTCTGGTAGTTTTCACATTTTTACTCATAACTTTTAAACAAAAAGTCGGACCATGAAACAACACAATAGTGATACACTAGGCAATAGTACTTTTCAAACAAAAGTAAAATCGAACGAATCGGTTCAGCCATCTCCGAGAAACAGGCGATAGAAAATGAAGCGCACACACACATACATACATACACACACACACACACACAGACATTGCTCAATTCGTCGAACCTTATCGATTGGTATATGTGACTCGGCCCTCCGAGCCTCAGATCAACTTTGTGTTTTTCGACCAATTTTTAAACCTTTGTTATAGTATAACAAAGGTAAAAAGGAGATGAAATCTGCATCCCACTATTTTCGAATAGTTGGATTGATAACAGAGAAGAGAAGGTATTTGTGAACGACGATGAAGAGGATGACGTTATGCAGGAGTTCCGGTTTGGGGATTTGGGGAGAAAAAATTGTTGAGAAGCTGTAGGAGACCGGGGCATTCATTATGCTAAAAGCTACAATACAAAATATTTTGTAAATAATTAAAGGCGGGTTTCCCTACTATAAATTTGCAGAAATGAAAGGAAAATTCCTGATGTGCTTAGAGCCGTTCGCTAGACATCGATGAAAGCGAAAGTTTTTTCAATTGTTGGAAGTGTTGGCCATAAAATTCGTTCGAGTAAGGGAATTAAATCGCTAAGAGTATTATATCTGCCTAAATTTTATTTTGCTAAGTAACAATACTAAAGCTAAAGTTTCAAAATAAAAAGATTTACTGAAAAACATCGACATTTCTATTGATTTCGAATAATCTGCCAATACCGGTATTTTCTATGCCAATACCGAAATACCGGTTTTCACCAAAAGCGCCCAATACCGAAAGCCCTAATCAAGTCCCATAAGCTGTGCACGACTTTCGTAACTTGGTAGCTGGTGTGGATTATTCCAGGGTAACCGCCGAAGAGCATATCGAACAAATCTTCGCTGGACAGCTTCGATCCTGTGTACTCCATTGAGGTAATGAGGGTTCCAAATTACCGAGCAATATTCAAGAACTGAACGAACGAGTGAACAGTAGAGAGATTTCAGGCAGTAAATGTCCGTAAAATTCCTAGACACTCTCATTATGAATCCCAAGCAACGAGATGATTTCCCGATTACATATGAAATATGCTGCTGGAACGATAGTTTGCTATCTAATAGCACGCCTAGATCTTTGATGCAGTTAGTCCTTCCAATGCTAGTACCTAAAAGCTTGTAGTAGAAAGAGATAGGTTCTTTTTTTCTTGAAAATGTAATCGCGGCACATTTACTCGGATTAACTTTCATATGGTTTGTGCAACACCAGTCTGCAAAGTTGTCTAACTGTTGCTGAAGCGCGTGGGCGTCTATCGATAAAAGATTTTCAAATCGTCGGCGAAGGACAAACGGGGAACTTCGAGTTTAAAATTCACGTCATTGATGTATAGAAGGAATATCAACGGTCCTAGGTGGCTGCCTTGGGGAATTCCAGATGGAGCAGAAAATTCTTCAGAATAATTATCACCAATTTTCACTGCTAGCCGACGGCCAGTGTGATACGAACGCAGCCAACTGATAACTCTGCCGCCGAATCCTAACTTTTCCAGTTTGGCTATGGCAATTTCGTGGTTAATACTATCGAATGCTGCTGTTAGGTCAAAATAAACTGCATCAATTTGCTCAGAATGATTATAGCTATCTGTTATATAAGAAGTAAACGATAAAAGATTGGTCACAGTTGAGCGCTTTGGCATAAATCCGTGTTGGTCCTCAACAATGTATTGTCGGCAAAATCCAAAAAATGCAATCCAATACAGCAAGTTCAAAAAGTTTACCAACCGAGCTCAAGGCAGATATACCACGATAATTTTCAATATGCATTTCCTCCCCTTTTTACCTTTGTTATACTATAACAAAGGTTTAAAAATTGGTCGAAAAATACGAAATTGATCCGAGGCCCGGAGGGCCAAGTCACATATACCAATCGATAGGGTTCGTCGATTTGAGCAATGTCTGTGTGTGTGTGTGTGTGTGTGTGTGTGTGTGTGTGTGTGTGTGTGTGTGTGTGTGTATGTATGTAATGATTTTTTCTATCGCCTGTTTCTCAGAGATGGCTGAACCGAATCGTTCGCTATTACTTTTGTTTGAAAGGTATTATTGTCTAGTAGATCACTATTGAGTTGCTTCGTAACACGACGTTTCGTTTAAAAGTTATAAGCAAAAATGTGAAAAATACGTGACACGGGTTTCTCTAGAACTACATGACCGATTTCAGCAATCTTAGTATCAAATGAAAGCTCTTATTAAAGCTAAGTTATTCAGGAATTTTTAATTGAAAACAAACAAGTAGTTTAAAAGTTATGCTTAAAAAACCTGTTTTGACAAGGTAAGAATTATCGCCTGTTTCTTAGAGATGGCCAAACCGATTTATGCGCTATTAGTCTCATTTGAAAGATAATATATCCTAATAGATCACTATTGAATGCTTTTTTGATTGGACGTTTAATTTGAAAGTTATGAGCAACCGTATACACCACACCAAAATTAACAATAATTTGTAATGATTTTAACCAAGATAATTTACCTAATTTCAATTATTTTAATATCAAACGAGAGGTTTTGACACTACGAATATA
The DNA here is from genome assembly GCF_943734655.1 of Sabethes cyaneus. Lineage (NCBI taxonomy): Eukaryota > Metazoa > Arthropoda > Insecta > Diptera > Culicidae > Sabethes > Sabethes cyaneus. The sequence continues at coordinate 124,250,637 of NC_071354.1, forward strand.
TATGCAAAATTTCATAAGAATTGGTTGTAGCGGTCAAAAGATATTAACCCTCGAACGCTCGCGCCAACTTTTGTAACACAGTTACTCGCGCGCACAATAGCCTCAAACCAAAGAAAACGTGCGTACTAGAGTTTTGACTGGGAAAACTTGGTTTTAGGTTTATCGAACCTTTAGAATAGTTTCTTGAAATTAAAAGCTCTATCGTCTGGGGCAATCTAAATTTTGATTAATCCCCCTAAAAGTGAATAAAAAAAAATATTTTTCTTCAGTGTCAATATAACACATTGATGTGTTCTGCAAAGTTATAGAGCATATTATTACAAGAAATTTTGCTAAAGACAGTAACCTTCTATCTCTGCAGCTAAGATAGAAAAATCTTATTTATTGTATATGAATTTGTAAAATCAGGTTTTATATTTTTGCTATTTTTGTAATTGTAGTATGACTTTTTCATGTATTACAAAGTTGTACAAATGATAAAAATACACAACTTTGCTGAATATAGTATACCTCTATATTTGCTTGTTTAGGAACTGTAGACCTTTGATTATAAAAAATACCCTAATTTTGACTACGAATTACTCGACTACCAGCAGACGGATACATTTTAAACATTTTACATTGGGTAGTTTTGCTGCATACAGACACCATTTTTATATATGGAGAAACGAGAGAAAATTCCACTTGGGGTCAATTGCGGTACACCTCGCTTGCTGATTGCTTCGTTTCTGTGATGGAGGTTTATGCTGATCTATTTTCCCAACAATTTAAATTATTAATGCATTGAATAATTATGACATTTTGCTCAGAATAAGTTTATTGAAGAATATACGTTAGTTAAACAACGATTTGTAACTTTATAACAATATGGCGTTGAAAAACCTACACGTGTTGTACAAAATACAACAGCGTGAGAGTAACCGAAGGTTAATAAAAATTGATGAAAATTATTCTAGAAAACTCTATTGATGTGAATCAAATAGAATGGCATTACAGGAAATTATGCATAGTTCAAAAACCTATAAACTAGAGCTTTACTAGGCAATGAATATGTTAAAGAATAAGATTTCCGCTTACAACTTACTTTTATTAGCACTTACTCAAATTAATAACAACTTACTTATCCTTACTCAGCAATTTCATGAAAAAAGGATCTATCAAAATTTAAAAGTGTTCCTATTTTGTTCAAAATTTGTGAACTTATTAAATTTTCAAAAATTTTATGTAAACCAACGCATTACGCAACGTTGACCAATAGATTAATTATGGTGCGAAAACGTGTCGATTTCTATCTCAAACAGCAAGTAAGACCGTATAACAAAGGTTCCTTTCACCACTAGGTGGATTAAATCGGGTTTTTATAGACAGGAAACAAAAACGAAGATTTCCAAAAAGTCGGGAAATTGCCTTTAACCAAAGACATATTAAAAATACGATGCAGTGGAGTCAGCAAGCTGACAGTGCACTTTTTCAGCAAAGCAGATGGAATGCCATCAGGGCCAACGGAGTAAGACGCTTTGAGTCTAATTATTGCTGACTTTATCATTGATTCGTCTAACTCGATTTGGGTGAACGAATGACCAAGAAAGGGTACAGATTCAGCAGCAGATTCAATTTGTTCGAGGTTCAAAAACTCCTCCGAAAAAACACCTCTGAATTTAGCGGCAAAGAGATCACTAATCATCTGCGGTTCGGAGCTCCAGCGCCCATTATACATCCTTGAGGAAGGTAGTCCAGACTCATTCCTTTGATTATTTCCAACAAATTTCCAGAACGACCGCCCAATACCGAAAGCCCTAATCAAGTCCCATAAGCTGTGCACGACTTTCGTAACTTGGTAGCTGGTGTGGATTATTCCAGGGTAACCGCCGAAGAGCATATCGAACAAATCTTCGTTGGACAGCTTCGATCCTGTGTACTCCATTGAGGTAATGAGGGTTCCAAATTACCGAGCAATATTCAAGAACTGAACGAACGAGTGAACAGTAGAGAGATTTCAGGCAGTAAATGTCCGTAAAATTCCTAGACACTCTCATTATGAATCCCAAGCAACGAGATGATTTCCCGATTACATATGAAATATGCTGCTGGAACGATAGTTTGCTATCTAATAGCACGCCTAGATCTTTGATGCAGTTAGTCCTTCCAATGCTAGTACCTAAAAGCTTGTAGTAGAAAGAGATAGGTTCTTTTTTTCTTGAAAATGTAATCGCGGCACATTTACTCGGATTAACTTTCATATGGTTTGTGCAACACCAGTCTGCAAAGTTGTCTAACTGTTGCTGAAGCGCGTGGGCGTCTTTCGATAAAAGATTTTCAAATCGTCGGCGAAGGACAAACGGGGAACTTCGAGTTTAAAATTCACGTCATTGATGTATAGAAGGAATATCAACGGTCCTAGGTGGCTGCCTTGGGGAATTCCAGATGGAGCAGAAAATTCTTCAGAATAATTATCACCAATTTTCACTGCTAGCCGACGGCCAGTGTGATACGAACGCAGCCAACTGATAACTCTGCCGCCGAATCCTAACTTTTCCAGTTTGGCTATGGCAATTTCGTGGTTAATACTATCGAATGCTGCTGTTAGGTCAAAATAAACTGCATCAATTTGCTCAGAATGATTATAGCTATCTGTTATATAAGAAGTAAACGATAAAAGATTGGTCACAGTTGAGCGCTTTGGCATAAATCCGTGTTGGTCCTCAACAATGTATTGTCGGCAAAATCCAAAAAATGCAACCCAATACAGCAAGTTCAAAAAGTTTACCAACCGAGCTCAAGGCAGATATACCACGATAATTTTCAATATGCATTTCCTCCCCTTTTTTATAGACAGGAAACAAAAACGAAGATTTCCAAAAAGTCGGGAAATTGCCTTTAACCAAAGACATATTAAAAATACGATGCAGTGGAGTCAGCAAGCTGACAGTGCACTTTTTCAGCAAAGCAGATGGAATGCCATCAGGGCCAACGGAGTAAGACGCTTTGAGTCTAATTATTGCTGACTTTATCATTGATTCGTCTAACTCGATTTGGGTGAACGAATGACCAAGAAAGGGTACAGATTCAGCAGCAGATTCAATTTGTTCGAGGTTCAAAAACTCCTCCGAAAAAACACCTCTGAATTTAGCGGCAAAGAGATCACTAATCATCTGCGGTTCGGAGCTCCAGCGCCCATTATACATCCTTGAGGAAGGTAGTCCAGAGTCATTCCTTTGATTATTTCCAACAAATTTCCAGAACGACTTCGGGTTCGATTTCAGTTTTCGTTGCATAGAGCTGATATAGGACCGATAGCATAATTGGCTCATACATCGATATTTATGGTTTAGTCTCACCTAATAATCCCTCAACATCACAGTGCGGTGCCTTGAAAAACGACGTAAAGCTGCTCGCTTTGCGGTTTTCAATTGACGTAATTCTCTTGTTTGCCATGGGGTACGCTAGAACTTTTCCCGGAGATATTCCAGATCGCGGTGGGATTTTTTTTGTCGTCATAAGTAACAGATGAAATATAGAGTAAGGAGGTGTAAAAGTGCGATGCGGGTAAAAGTGCGATTCAATGATTTATTGGTGCAGATTCCGAGTAAATTTTCTACATTGGCATGGATGGATGACTACTTTGACAGCTTGAATCTAACGTAAACTTTGGTTGCTTACGAAGCATAGTTGCTGAGTTATGTGCAAATATTATTTTAGGGCGATTTTGAGGTAATTTTTCGTTATATGGCAAATATTTGTTTGTTTATTACGGCAAATATGATATCAACAGGAGGATATTACTTGTTGAAAATTTGTACCAGCGTTTTACATCACTCACATATCTGTTTTGAAAATACGGTGAAAATAATTTACAAAATATATTTCGCTTTTCCGTAATTTAAGCTAACCCCGTCAAGCGCCTAGCGGGGTAAAAGTTCGATTCACGGCCGGGTCAAAAGTGCGATTCATGGACGAGGCAAAAATGTATAGCTAATTATATACAGCTTTAGGCTCTATATCACAGATACTAGAAATGAAAGATCTGCAGAAAACTGTGTACTCTACAGATGTTGGCCGAAAAAAAATGTGTTTCCGCTGATGAAACTAAAAACAAACGTTTGGAAAAGTTTCGATCTAACGAAGGCTGCAATACACCAGCGCAAAATAGAAAAGGTGCAAATTGAGAATATTCCTTACTGAAATATGACGCAGATTGAAGATAATATGGGTTTGTTAGCTACTGCTGGGTTAATTTCATGGATTCTAGCTTCGAACTTTTGCCCCGCGGTATTCGCACTTTTGCCCCGCTAGTGGAGTAAAAGTGCGAATCTGCACTTGATCAGAAGAAAGAAGAATTTATTTTGCAAAACACTATTACCGCAGATGATTTATAGTTGAATGTGAAGACATTGAGTTACTGCATCACTATAAAATAAATTATGTTGTTGTCCTTCTTTATATGTCACGAAAATTGATGACAACTTCAAACATCGCACTTATGCCCCGCCCTACTCTAATTAGAAATCTGCTTAATTGACTGCGCAAAAGTTATCCATTTTATTTGTAGCCACTAATAATCACTTTTACACTATCATGTAGAGCCCTGGCTTACGCCTGTCGGTTCTACCGGAACTCAAAAGTGGCCATTTGGAATTCTCTTCGAAAATATGGCAAATGGGGTATCAAATCACAGGATTTTTCAATACGAGCTCTTTAGTGCATATTTGAATGTATTTTGAGTCGATTTGGACATTCCGGAACATCCGGTATCGGTTCTACCGTACCTCGAAAGTGGCCATTTGGAATTTTCTTCGAAAATACGACAAATGTGAGACGTAAGCCAGCACTCTCTAGTATAGTGTAAAAGTCATTATTAGTGACTACAAATAAAATGGATAACTTTTGCGCAGTCAATTAAGCAGATATCTAATTTTTTACCTTTGTTATACTATAACAAAGGTTTAAAAATTGGTCGAAAAACACGAAATCGATCCGAGGCCCGGAGGGCCGAGCCACATATACCAGTCGACAGGGTTCGACGAACTGAGCAATGTCTGTGTGTGTGTGTGTATGTGTGTATGTGTGTGTGTGTATGTGCGCGACGCAATTTTTCTATCGCCTGTTTCTCGGAGATGGCTGAACCGATTTGTTCGCTATTACTTTTGTTTGAAAGGTATTATTGTCTAGTATATCACTATTGATCACTATTCGAGGTCCGACATTTCGTTTGAAAGTTATAAGTAAAAACGTGAAAATTACGTGACACGATTTTCTCCGGAACCAAGTGACCGATTTCAACGATCTTGGTATCGAATGAAAGCTCTTGTTAACGCTAAATTTTTCGGGTAAATTTTATTGAAAACAAACAAGTAGTTTAAAAGTTATCCTAAAAAAACCTGTTTTGACAAGGTAATAATTATCGCCTGTTTCTTAGATATGGCTAAACCGACTTAGGCGCTATTAGTCTCATTTGAAAGGTAACATAGCCTAATAGATCACTATTGATTTGTTTTTTGATTGGACGTTCAATTTAAAAGTTACGAGCAATTGAATACAACACATTAAACTTTATAATAATTTATAACCATTTCATCTAAGATGATTTATCTAGTTTGAATTATTTTGACATCAAATTAGAGATTTTAATGCTGCAAATATATCTGCAAAATTTCAGTAGAATTGGTTTTGCCGATCAAAAGATATTAACCCTCCAACACTCGCGCCAACTTTTGTAATACGGGTTATTCGCGCGCACAATGGCCCAAAGCCAAAAAGATATGCGCACTAGAGTTTTGACTGGGAAAACTTGGTTTTAGGTTTATGGAACCTTTGGAAGAATTTCTTGTAATTGAAAGTTCTATCGTCTGGTGCAATTTAAATTTTGATTAATCCCCCTAACAGTGGAATAAAAAAATTATTTTTCTTCAGTTTCAATATAACACATTGATGTATTCTGCAAAGTTTTAGAGTATATTATTACAAGAAATTTTGCTGAAGACAGTAACTCCCTATCTCTTCAGCGAAGCTAGAAAAATATTATTTATTATATATGAATTAGTGAAATCAGTTTTTTATTTTGGCTCTTTTCGTAATTGTTGTATGACTTTTTCATATATTACAAAGTTGCACAAATAGTAAAAATACACAACTTTGCTGAATATAGTATACCTTTATGTTTGCTTGTTTAGGAACTGTAGAACTTTGATTATAAAAAATACCCTAATTTTGACCCCGAATTACTCGACTACCAACAGACGGATACATTTTAAACATTTTACATTATTGCTGATTGTTTTGATGCATACAGACACCATTTTTTCATATGAAGAAACGAGAGAAAATTCCAGGCCAATTCCGGTACATTTCATATGCTGATTGCTTCATTTCTGTGATGTCAGTTTATGCTGATCAATTTTCCCAACAATTTAAAGTATTACTGCATTGAATAATTATGACATTTTGCTTATAACAAGTTTATTGAAGAATATACGTTAGTTACACAACGATTTGTAACTTTATAACAATATGGCGTTCAAAAACCTACACGTGTTATATAAAATACAACTGCGTGAGTAACCGAAGGTTAATAAAAATTGATGAAATTTATTCTAGAAAACTTTATTGGTGTGAATCAAATAGTCATTACAGGAAATTATGCATAGTTCAAAAATCTATAAACTAGACCTTTACTACGCAATGTATATGTTAAAGAATAATATTTGCTCTTACAACCTACTTTTACTTGCACTTACTCAAATTATTAACAACTTACTTATCCTTATTCAGCAATTTCATGAAAAAAGGATCTATCAAAATTTATAAGTGGTCATATTTTGTTCAAATTTTGTAAACGTATTCAATTTTCAAAAATTTTATGTAAACCAACGCACTACGCAACGTTAACCAATAGATGGATTATACTCCGCAGACGTGTCGGTTTCTATCTCAAATAGCAAGTAAGACCGTATAACAAAGGTTCCTTTCACCACTAGGTGGATTAAATCGGGTTTTTTCATCTGTTACTAATGACGTCAAAAAAAATCCCACCGCGATCTGCAACATCTCCGGGAAAATGGAACCATAATTTACCAGCATTTTTTTTCCATTAAAGCCCAATCTAATGTGGTTGTTTTAAGACTAGTTGCATAAAAATCGATTGAAAATCAGTGGAGATAGAGCCAAAAGTGTAACTGAAAGGACCTTCATTTTTTATGTCGGGGACGTAAAGGTTAAGAAAGCAACTTCCTTAAGGTCTGATGCAAATATGGTACTTCTCAATTCAAAACAAACAAATCATCACGTGGGTTAAAGTTGGTACAGCGAAATTGATTATTACATGGAAGGATCCTAATGCTGGAAGGCGACTCTTATAACCCCGGAATAGGCACAAGTGCCTCTGCTTGTGGGTCCGCCCAATCCCTTTTGGCCCTTCTGTAACAGCATTAGTGTGAAATTCATTTGATAATCAAATTTGGATCTACTGTAATTCTACCCACATACATTGGCAAGTCCTTGAAATGATGGTGGCTTTCCCCTAGTACTACTACTTAAGAAAGCAACTTCGGCTATCTGGGCATGCAGGTCACTGTTTGGCAAAACCTGGGGATTGAAACTTCAACTAGCCTTTTGGTCATATACTACTATTGGCACGGCCTAGAATAACCCATGCTGAAATTGTATGATGGCCAAAAGTGAATGAGGTGACAGCCCAAGCCATACTAAACAAAGTTCAGCACCTGGCCTGTCTTACAGTTACCAGTGACATGCGTACAACGCCTACTGCAACCAGGGTTACCATTTTCACAGGTTTTTCTGTAAAATCACAGATTTTTTCGTCATTTTAAAGCACAGAATCTGTGATCACAGATGACAGATATTTTTGAAAATCACAGATTTTCACAGATATGCTACATGTTGAAGAAAAGTTTATCAATTTTATCACTGGAAGCGAAATGGCACAAAAAATCGGGAGGTAAAGTTGCAAAACCGAAATTACTGCGCATCTAAAACAAAATTCACGAAGCGTATGGATGATATAGAATGAACCATATTGTTCAAAAACATTAAAATGCTAATTTTTCTTCATGGAAGCATAATTATGTATCACAGATTTAGTAACAGATTTTTTTCGATAGTTTTACAGATTTTCACAGATTTTTAAACTGCAAACACAGATTTCAAAATGGCAACTCTGACTGCAACCATGGAGGCAATGCTATGCTTACTGCCTTTGCATCTTCATGTGAAGAAGAAAGCAGAGCTCGGCGCACTACGGTTGCAAAGAAGTAAAATTATACTCGAAGACGACCAAATCAGTCATCTTCGCATACTTCGGGAATTCAATCTGACACTCTTAGTAACTTCAGTCTCTGACTGCATGGAAGCCAGGCCCAATATGGACGTTCCATATGAGGTGATTGAAACAGATCGCTCAATGTGGAATAATGGAGGGCCCGATCTTCCATCTGGAACTAGCTGTTTTTTACAGATGGTTCAAAAATGGGGGCCTGCACAGGCTCCGGAGTCTACGGACCCGGCTTCAGGGAAACTATCTCGTTAGGAAAGTGGCCCACAGTTTTTCAAGCAGAAGTATATGCAGCAATATACATCTGTGCAACAATATGTTTGAAACGAAAGCACAGACATGAGAAAATCGGTATCTTCACAGACATCTAAGCAGCACTACTGGCACTCAAGTCCGCCAAATCCGTGTCCAAATTAGTTTGGGAGTGCAGCATTGCGGGAACTCTCCCGCCAAAACAAAGTTTTATTACTTTGGGTGCCCGGTCACTGCGGAATCGAGGGCATTGAATTTGCTGACAACCTAGCAAGACAAGGATCAGCTCAGCAATTTATTGGTCCTGAACCGTTTCTGGGCACCTCCACATCCGCCGTGAAAGGCGAACTGATGACATGGGAAAAGCTAGAAATAGCATCCCGTTGGAATCAAACACAGGGTTGTAGACAAGCCAAACAGTTTATCTACCCAAACCCTGCAATAGCTAAAAAACTACTCCATTTAACTTGTAGTAATTTAACATTGAACTACGCACGATCACGAGACTCCTAACAGGACCCAGCTCCGCTCTTTATCATTTAAAGAATATCGGCAAGGTATCATCCGACACTTGCCACTTTTGTAACTGTGAACCTGAAAGTTCAGCGCATCTGCTCTGCAATTGCGGAGCTCTTGCATTATTAAGGCAGAACTTCTTCGGAAGTTTCCTTCTTACTCCATATCAGTGTTGAACGTTTTGCTCATTAGCTTTCTAACTAAATAAAATATGGAATCAAAGCGCAGGCCATAGGGATATGTGGTAGTAAGTTGTTCAATGCTGAAGATGAACGAGACAATAAAGCGCCCGCGCTTTCGAATAAAAGCTGTGTCACATTCTCTTTTTATCTCCTTCGTACCAACACATTGTCCCTGGTACTAATTCAGTATCAAGAGTTAATACCAGGAATAATGTGTTGGTATGCTTGTGCATTGAGATCTCTAAAGCAACGTTCAAATGTCGTGTTGAACGGTTTGCTCAACAGCTTCGTAACTAAACTAAATTCGTATTGCATTGCACATGCGTCGGTGCAAACGAAATTTTGTCGGGCTGAATTTTGTTTGCCTGTCCTATGTACAGGTTGAACATGCGGACGAGTGTCCACTGAATTCAATAACAAGACCACCAAAAACTATCAATAGTAACATTTAATAATTCATCGCGAGACGGCCACAGGCCGCGAGTGTTGCCGGCGACCTGCCGTCGGAAGCACCGGCCACTGCGGGGGGCAGGCCCCGCCTCTATCTAGGTTTTTTATGTTCCTAGATCTACTGACCTCTATTACTTTCCTTCAGTTGGGTCACCCCTGCGAAATGGTACTTTCTACGAAAAGATTTTCTGTGAAATGGTACTTCCCGCGTAAGGTTTTTCACGAAATGGTATTCTGCGAAACTCTATTCCGCGTTATAGTTAACCGAGAATTGGTGTTCCGCAAAATGGTATTCGGCAAAATGGTTTGTAATGATGGCGAATATTTAAATGCTATCCGTTTTATTTTATCAGGCTAAGCAATGGGGGGAGTTATTTTATATTTTACTGTGAGGAAAGGTGTATTAGAACACCCATGAACTCCCCAGAAACTTGCAAAACTCAAGATTGTGACAAAGGTCATCCGAGATTCACGATTTATGTACAACACAGTTTAATTTGTGGCAATACGAAGTTTGTCGGGTCAGCTAGTAAGAATTATAAGTGTTTTATTTCTACTGACAATCATAATTCAATATTATACAACAGATTTATAACAATAACGAATGATTTCAATTTTATTACTATATTAAGGAAACTACACAAGTGTATCAATTATCAAGGGATAATCATAAGATGTATCCGACATATTGTGAGGATTTCTGGAGCATGATTTTTACTCAAAATGATTTCGCGTAGATGCATCATTTTTCCTTTGGGGGGAGGTGTCGCGGTTGCGCATTGGAATCATTGATTTAGCTATTTCTTTACCATGCAACATTCTTGCATGTTTTCATAGAGGCAACCCTTGGTCCATTTCCGTTCTATTATAAATTGTTTCCTTACTTGGCGTTTTTCTGCTTAGATTGTCAAACTAGTTAAAGTGGAACAACACGTTGCTTGTTGTCACATTTTCGAACAACTCAGCGCATAGCGCATATTTGATTTGCGTGGCCCACTTAAGAACCGCTTATATCGAAAGGAACGATCGATGATTATTGTTTATTTTTCCACTGTTTATGCCTTCTGCATAAACCGTTCATTACTGCTGATCGTGCCCCGGATTTCCCGATAGGGTAAAAATGTAAAACTGCAGAGCCTTTTGGATTGAAAAATAAAATCATTAACGATTCACACTTCGACGGTACAAGTGCTTTTTATTTCGTCCGTTAAATCACATGCCCTAACACATTTGTATGGAAGCCCCCCCCCCTCTTAAAGGGGAGAGGGGTCATAATTCCCCTTCTAAAGAGGGGAGGGGTCTCAATTCACCATAAAAAAAATTGTCTACAAATCACCCACAAGCCAAATTTTGTTCCATTTGCTTGATAAATTCTCGAGTTCTGCAGAAATGTGTGCTTCATTTGTGTGGGAGCCCCCCTCTTAGTGGGGGAAGGTGTCTCTAACCATCATAACAACCTTCCCTGACCCAAAAAACTCCTACTTGCCAATTTTCACGCCGAACGGTTCAGTAGTTTTCGAATCTATAAGGAACATACAGACAGACAGACAGAAATCCATATTTATGTAGATACTAGCTGAACCGACAAACTTCGTATTGCCACAAATTAACCTGTGTTGTACATAAATCATGAATCTCGGATGATCTTTGTCAAAATCTCGAGTTTTGCAAGTTTCTGAGGAGTTCAACCTTTGATGATTCATTTTGGCAGTTACGTAGCTATGAAAGCATCCCAGGTAACCAATAAGCATCACCAATGCTATTCAAATACAGGCCAATAAGCATTTAAGTCGCCTTAAATGCTACTTAAATGCTATTTTGGCAAAATATACAGCTACGCTGATAACCTTCTTATAGTGCTGACAATGCTAATTTACAGCTAATTACCGACACGAAGAATTTGAATACAATTTTGGATGCCAATTTACAACACCTATGCAGTCAAAAAGCTAACATACAATAGCGTGCAGTATAAAATGCCAGATACGCTGATTTGCTGCTTACGTTAAGGCTTATTAGTTACCTGGAATGGGTAGTTTAATACACAAATTTGCAATTTTTCCTCACAGTAAAGTAGAAAACAACTCCCCTGTCCCCTCATTGCATAGCCAGAAAGCGGATAGTAATATTCGCCATGATTGTACAACATTACGCCGAATAACATTTTGCGAAAAACCTTAAGCGGAATGTACCATTTCACGGAAAACTTTTTTGTGGAAAGTACCATTTCGCGATCCTCTCCTTACTCGCTGTCGCTCGTTCCAGGAAACCCAGGTAGACCTAGGAAAATAAATAAACCTAGACAGTAGTGATTTCTGCGGGGAGTTGCCTCCCCACAGTGTGCGGCGCTTCCGACGGCGGGTCGCCGGCAACACTCGCGGCCGTCTCGTCCTGAATGATCTAGTGTTACTATAGATAGTTTCTGTGCTCTTGTTATTGACTAACGTGTTATGGAAGAGTCTCGAATTTCTCGAGTTCGATTAGTTTTTGAGTTACGCAAAAATTTCTGTTTTATTTGTATGAGAGTCCATATCTCCCTACCACAGGGGTCTCTAACTATCATAAAATAAATTCAAGACTCAAAAATCTCCCGCATGTCAAATTTTGTTCAATTTGCTTGATTAGTTCTCGAGTTATGAGGAAATTTGTACTTCGTGTGTATGGAAGCCCCCCTCTTAAAAGGGAGAGAGGTCATTATTCTCCTCCTAAAGAGGAGAGGGGTCTCAATTCACCATACAAAAAAAAAATGCCTACAAAAACACCCACATGCTAAATTTGGTTCCATTTGCTTGATTAGTTCTCGAGTTATAAGCAAATGTGTATTTCATTTGTATGGGAGCCTCCCCCCCCGTCTCCTAAAAAGGTAAGGGGTCTCAATTCATCATAGAAAAAAATCATGCCTCCAAAAACACCCACATGCAAAATATGGTTCCATTTGATTTATTAGTTTTCGAGTTATGAGGAAATTTGGTATTTCATTTGCATGGGAGCCCCCCCCCCGCCTAAAGTGGGGAGGGGTCTCAATTCACCATAGAAAAAATTCTTGTCTCCAAAAACACCCACATGTAAAATTTTGTTTCATTTGCTTGATTAATTCTCGAGTTATGCAGAAATTTGTGTTTCATTTGAATGGGAGCCCCCCCTCTTAGTGGGAGGAGGGGTTTCTAACCATCATAAGAACCTTCCCTGGCCCCAAAAATCCCTATAAACAAATTTTCACGCCGATCGGTTCAGTAGTTTTCGATTCTATAAGGAACAACCGGGCAGACAGATAGAAATCCGTTTTTATAGGTATAGATTTGTATGGGAGCCCCCCTCTTAGTGGGGGAAGGGATCTCTAACCATCATAAGAACCTTCCCTGGCACCAAAAACCCCTACATGCAAATTTTCCCTCCGATCGGTTCAATAGTTTTCGATTCTATAAGGAACATAGAGCAGACAGAAATCCATTTTTATAGGCATAGATTTGCCCCCCTCTTAGTGGGGGGAGGGGTCTTTTGCCATCGAGAGAACCTTCCGTAGCCCCAAAAACCCCTACATGCAAATTTTCACGCCGATCGGTTCAGTAGTTTTCGATTCTAAAAGGAACATAGGGACGGACAGACAGACAGACAGAAATCCTTTTTTATAGGTACAGTAGACTCTCGGAAAAGTTAATCGATTGGGGAATGGGTCGATTAACTTTTCCGAAATATTAACTTTTCTGAGTAGTCCTAAGAGTCATCGAAAATGATAAATACAAAAGCGAAAAATATATTCTCGGATACAGGATATACATTTTTAGGAATCTGGAAGTTGTAATGTAAAGAAATATGTAGCAAGATCCTTATGAAATGATAGTTAGTTCCTTTCAGTAAATTTAAAATAGTCGGTTATTCTAGTTTACTTTTGATTTTTCGTAGTCTACGACAACGTTTTGACAATGTTCGCGCTTATTTTTTGATTTGTACTGTTCCTTCTTTTGCATTTAAAATTCAATCTGAGATGCCGCTTTTCCAGTTTGTTATCAAAAATCCTGAAGCAACTATGTGGCCGTATTGAACTAGTACTACAACTGTCCGGTACAAGAATTTAATTTAATCCCAGCTATGATGATACTCTGTATTAAGTTGTGGAAAGGCGATAATAAACCGAAAAATGAGAAAGATAAAAGGAAACACACGCGTGTGAATGAACGCTTTGGACAACCAATAAATTTAAACTCTCAGAAAAGTTAAGCCAAAAATTAACTTTTTAGAGCGTTGCATGAGAGCTAATATTCGCTTAACTTTTCTGAACAATTAACTTTTCAGAGAGTTAACTTTTCCGAGAGTCTACTGTATAGATAAGTTGAGGTACCTACACTTTAAATCGAACAACCAAAAACTAGTAACCTACCTTTGCCCTTGGTGCTTGCACATAACCATTCATGCATTTATTTGCTACGGGTGCCGGAATATAGTCAGCTGGAGCTGAATTTACAATATTTTTTGGGATAACATATGTTTTCGAATCTGATTTCATATTAACCGGTGCTTGTAGGGAAAGCATAATATTGTCAATTTCAAATCGACTCTCCTGAAAACAAAAATTTTATTAATGTAGGCATATAGATACAATAAAAATAGGTATATTGAAGCTTTGACAGATTGAACATATGAAATAAACGCTTTTCTATTTAATTTTTAAGAGATTTTCTATTTAATTTTTAAGCAATTCAAAACAATAAATAAAGTGTTCTACCATAGTTTATACTCAGTTTCAGAATCTATTTGAATATTTTCTTGATAATAACAAGAAAGTAAATTCATTAATGTATGTGGGGTGAATTTTACTTCTTTGAAGAATACCAATTAAAACAGCAAATGTCGAGCAACATGTCAAAAGGTCTAATGTGCAAATGAGACATTCTCTTCGTGTCTCCTTTCTTACGCTTATCACGGCAATAAAAATGCATTTAAAAGTATCTGCTATGTATATGTGCACTGACCAGATTTTAATTTACATACATGACATTCCGAGCAGGAGCCAATACCTCATCCATACCTAATGAATATCAAACACAGCTATCATATCTAAATTTGATATTCATTAGTTATCGCATTTTTATAAAAAAATAACTTATAAATATCTCGATGAGATATGATACCTCAATATACTATCAATAAGTTATTTTTTATTTTTGTACTATACCAAATGAATTACTGAATCAGCTATGAAGTTACAAAGAATGACTTACAAATGCCTCATTGAGGTATAATACCTCAATTTGTTATTAATTACCGTCAAACGGGGTAACTTGCAACAGCGGGGTAACATGCAACAACGCAATATCGATCGAATTTATTGTATTTTTGATCTGTTACTTCAATTTTTAATCTCTATCAGTCATTGAATCTTATTAACAACAGGTCAAAGAAGCCTTAGAAATTAATATGTAGATTTTCTGCTGTTTTGGTGATTTGAAATAAATCTTACAACATGGTGTCAAATTTATTGCCATTTTTTCGTCTGTAAAACGTTTGCTACGCCCACAAGCACTTCAAATAAAAGAAGCCTAACATGCATTTTTTATATTAAAGTGAATAATAAGGCAACAAAATATTTGATTTATGATGACTAGTTTCGTGTTTCGTTAACTTCACGAAGCAAGTTATCATTTAATTTTGCATCAAGCTATACTAAAAGCACAGCTGAAGAGTGTAAGGTGCTTTCGGTAAGTCGGAAATATGCCAGTTTTTTTGGGATTCAGTATATCCCAATGCTCATAGAAGAGGCCAAAAAGAAAATAATCTCACTGAAGGAAATCGACCAGCAATATGATAGTTTCTAGTTACGATCACTCGTAACGCAATGAACATTCATATATTACGTAACCAAGATACCGATGATTTTTAATCCCCCTTTATTTGATTTTGTATAATGGATATACGACGTGGAATGCGTTGTTACACAACTCCCGCTCCCATAAGTACGTTACGTAATTTGTGAATGGTCCTTAAAGAAGCTCTATAGGATCTAGACACGGAATATCAACTCCATGAATAACATAAAAACTTAAATTTGTAATTTCCGTTACGCGGTCATAATTTATTTTGACCAACATGACATAGGACATTTATGCGAATATTCATAACAAAAGCATTAAATATTGCAAGTCGAATTAACATTTACATATTGAAGTCAAAAGAAACTTATACAAATCATTAAATTCGTTCAATGTCCAAAAAAATATTAGGGTAAATGATTTTGAAATGGACCTAGTGGAATTCTAATCTTGAATGGACCTATTTTTAAATAAGAATTTTAGGATATAATTATCAAGTCTTTGTACTGTATTTAGCTTTTATGTTTATCTTTAATCATTTATGAACGTAAATATACTAAAATTAAATTAAAATTATAGCCAAAACCACTTTATTGCCGCTTATTTAAAAGTAGCTGTTTTTCAGCGTTTTGGCAGTCACCATAGAGCATTTTCAAACTGTTACTACCCGGGACCCTTCTGGTTTGAAATAAAACAATACTCTTAAAATGATGCTAAAATATGTGTAATTTCAATTTAGGTATTTAAAAGCTCAGTAAAACCAGTAAAATCTTCAAATTCCTTAAAAATGTTAACCCCCTTTTTTGATCTTGAATGGACCTAGTATTGATTTTAGAATGGACCTAGTTTTGCGCTCCGAGACATCACTGGCGGTAGCTATCATTGCCTACCACTAACGAACTCGTCGTTGTATATTCATTGAAACTGCTTATTGTCACTATAGTATCTCCGTTTATAATTAATCTATAAGCACGGGATATTGAAAGTAGGCTTGATTTATAGCCTAAATAAAAACTTAATTATATTGATAAAACTAACTATCACTCATCCTTTTTCGTAGTTGCTTCATAGTGTTTGTACATTGTAGCCTCTATTTTTGCAACTAAAAAGTCTTCCTAATTAGTTAGCTAACATATGTCGTTTTATGCTTAAAACAATATAAACTTAATTTATTCTCAGTATTGTACAAAAATTTTAACCATCATTGATTAAAAGATAAGATGGATCAAAAGATAAGAGGGATACTAACTGCCTTCTGTTAAGGGGGCATAGTACCTTTTCAATTTTCTAAAACCTAAATTTTTTTATTGATTATTTCGAAAGCTTAACATTTTGACCATATGTGTTTGAAGTCATTTGCATGAATTCCAAATATTGACAAAGTTACAGCTATTTGTACCGCGCATGTCTGGAGCGATTAAACAACGAGTAAAAACTTCAACGTCGTTTTTCTCGAAACCAGGTTTTGAAAGTCGGTACCATAAATATCTCAAGAACGGCTCAAGCAATTCTTATGATTCTTTTTTTGTTTGAAAGCCAACAAAATTATCTAGTGTTTGACCCATCCTTTTCTTGATATTGTAATTTTTGAATTTTTTAGAAATGTTTAAAGTCAATTTTTTCGCTTAAAAACCATACTTTTATGTTTCAATGTCCGCCATTTTGTTATGTGTTCGAATTCTAAAAAAGGATGGATCAAACACGAGATAATTTAATGTTCTTTCATGTCGTTTTGGAATTTTTCAATTCGGATAAGCCCCCTAGCGCCAATCCATGGTACCGCAATTCATGGTTTTTTTGAACGACTATCTTCAAGGAGCCGTAGGGGCAAGGGGAAGAGTTATGAAAACAAAATTGCAAATATTAGTATAAAATGCAATGTTTCAAATGCAAAAAACCCGATTCAATTTGCCTTTCGCGTTATCGAGAAAAAATTCTTTGAAATTAGGCAAAAAATATGGTGTAAAAGGTACTATGCCCCTTAAAAAGAGCTATTTTTGCTTCATTTAGCGCAAAACCAGTTACACTTAAATTTTTCAACTGGATTTTACGTATTTGTTTTAGCACGAAGCAAAAGTGTAATCTATATAATCTATATAAGTAATCTATATAAGTAGAGAAAAATTTTCCCAATTTGTTCGCCCTATGTAAAAAAAATCAAAATTATGCTAAACGGGACAATTCTTGTATCATTAAAAGTAATGCACAGAAGAATGAAACAAGTTATTTGAGAATACACTTCTGAAGATTTATATATAGCTTTATTGTATAGGAAACTCTAATATTGGAACTTCGAATTGAGTTACGAAGCTAATATTCCAAACTCTATTTAAAGTGGTTATCCCTGTTTAACTATCTACAGGCAACATCGTCTTTTTTAACTCCGCCTGCAAATGACGGATCTCGGTAGAAGCATGTTCGATGAACCTGAAAATACTGAGAACCTGAGCAGAGGGTCCAAAGCCCCTAAAAGGAGGATGGTTGAATAGCTGTTATCCATGGCTAAAAGTAAAAACAAGAATGGATAAACCCCTAATCCAAGGTGTCATGCGACCCGTGCCGAGGGATGAATGGTGGGGGGGGTTCTATAAATACCCAGCCTCAAACGGAGCCTGTGGAGTACCAGAGCGCCCTCCACAGTAATCAGCCCTTACCGCATCATGAGGGGCTCTGATGCGGCGGACTCTTCTTTCCCCTCAACTCGTGGGATTCTATATGAATAATCAAAATCAAAAAAACTTTACTTCAGTGAGCGCGGACGGACTAGATAATCCGTTCGCAAGAGGTGGTATCCAGCGATCTCCGCCGATGGATACGAGCAGAAGCGCCAGCGTAAGCGGAAAGGGAAGCGGCATACCTGTCGCTCCAACTGCATCTACGCCGGACGCAGCGATGAATGGCCCGTCGCTAATAAAAGCAGTGGAAGGAAAGAGAGACATGCTACCGAGAGTGGTAGCGGCGTCTCATCAGCTCGATGCCATTATCGAGTTTGTGGCAGGCCGCAGCACCCTAGCGAAGGACCTGAAACAAAGCCTGCTCATGCTTCGGGGCACCATCCGTGCTGCGACGAAGGAACACGGCGAACTCGAAGCGCGAGTAAAAGTGATAGAAAAGGCGTTTGTATCGAGGTCTGTACAAACGGATGCCTGCCTGTCAACGACTGACCACACCGTAGCCCTTGTGACTACGGAGCAGTCCAGTGATAAGATATCGACTAAACGTGCAAGGCAGTCCCCAGGGGAAGAAACCCCCACGGGCCCGAAGAAGCGCTTGATCGCTGAGGATCGTAAGCAAACTGTGAAACCCTCCGAGGATAATAAGACGCAGTTAGCTCCCGACAATCAGTGGGAAACAGTGAAAAAGAAGAAGGCCAGGAAGAAAGAGGAGGATCGAACTCCACCGAAAGTGGCCAGAAAAAAGAGGAGCAAAGGCGATGCCCTTATCCTCAAAACTGAGGGGCTGAGCTATGCAGAAGTTTTGAAGGCCATGAGAGGGGACGAGCAGCTGAAGGGTCTTGGCGCGGATGTGCGGAGTATCCGCCGCTCCCGCACCGGCGACATGATCCTTGAGCTCAAAAAGGATGCCACTGAGAAGGGTTCTGCCTACAAAGTGCTGGCAGAAAAGGTCCTTGGTGATGGCATACAGATCCGCGCACTGACGCCTGAGCTGACTCTCCAGCTTAAAAACCTGGACGAGATCACTAAAGCGGTCGAACTGACATGAGCTCTCAAGGAGCAATGTAACGTGGTGGTGGCTACCGAAGCAGTTCGTCTGCGCAAGGGACCGGCGGGAACCCAGGTAGCTACAATAAGACTTCCACTGGTAGACGGGAATACAGCCCTGAAGGCGGCCAAGCTGAAGGTGGGATGGTCCGTATGCCCACTGAGCGTGTTCCAGCAGCCGGAGGCTTGCTTCCGGTGCTTTGAGCGAGGGCACAAGTCCTGGAGCTGTAAGGGGCCTGACAGAAGCCACCTGTGTAGAAGATGTGGCGGTGCGGGCCATATAGCGAGGGACTGTTCGGCGCCGCCCAAGTGCCTGATATGTACAGGCCAACGGGACGCTAAGCACACAACAGGAGGCTCAAAGTGCCCGGCAGGCGCGCCTGCGACTAAAACACGGGCGTAGTGCAGGTAACGCAACTAAACTTGAACCACTGCCATGCGGCCCAGCAGCTGTTATACCAAGCAGTTATTGAGTCGTTGACGGACATTGCCATCATCTCGGACCCATACCGCATTCCTGCCGGAAACGGTAACTGGGTCTCGGATAGGTCCGGGTTGGCGGCTATATGGACGACAAGCAGGTTCCCGGTTCAAGAGGTTGTGTCAACTGCAGACGAGGGATTTGCGGTTGCCAAAGTGGGTAGAGTGTTCTACTGCAGCTGTTATGCTCCGCCGAGTTGGTCGATCGAGCAGTTTACGCGGATGGTAGACCAAGTATCAGTTGCGCTGACTGGTCTAAGGCCGGTGGTTGTGGCGGGCGACTTCAACGCTTGGGCGGTTGAGTGGGGAAGTCGTCGCACGAACCATAGGGGTCGGATTCTGCTTGAGGCTCTGGCAAAGCTCAACGTAGACCTGGCCAACGTCGGCACCACAAGTACCTTCAGCAGGAATGGTGCAGAGTCTATTATCGACGTGACATTCGGCAGCCCTGGTCTGATAGGAGACTGGAGGGTAGACAATGGCTACACTCACAGTGACCATCAGGCGGTCCGCTATGGTGTTGGTCAGATAACGAGGCGGCAGGCGGCGGGTAGAGCCAACACTCCAACCACCCGTGGGTGGAAGACATCATACTTCGATCCTGAAGTATTTGTGGAAGCGATCCGAAGAGAGTGCGGTGATCGCGATATGCCCGATCCGAACGCTGATTATTTGGTTGAGGTGCTGTCGCGAGCGTGTGACGCCACCATGCTTAGGAGAAGCCGACCTAGGTATGGTAGGTCACCGGTTTACTGGTGGACAGAAGAAATTGCGGAACTCCGCGGAGCCTGCTTTCGTGCAAGGAGAATTATGCAAAGAGCTCGTTCGGACGAGGGCAGAGCAGAATGTCGAGTAGCACTAGTTGCTGCACGCGCAGCGCTTAAGAGTGGGATAATAGCTAGCAAGCGAGCCTGCTTTGAAAGGTTATGTGCCAGTGCCAATGCGAACCCGTGGGGTGATGCCTACAGGATCGTAATGGCAAAGGCCAAGGGGGTGATGGCACCCGCAGAGAGATCGCCAGAGATGCTGGAGCGGATCATTGAGGGCCTCTTTCCGCGCCACGAGCCAAGGCCCTGGCCTCAGGCCGCTGAGTCGTCCCACGGCCGACGTTCCAGTATCTCAGACCATAGCGTAGGATGGTCGGTCTCCGGGCCGAACATCCAAAGTAACGTGGGCGACGGTGGTTTGGAGGTCGGGGAGGAAATGACGGTTACGAACGAGGAACTCATTGAGATCGCTAAATCCCTAAAGGTGAGCAAGGCACCGGGACCAGACGGAATCCCGAATATGGCCCTTAAAGCGGCTATTCTGGAGGCTCCCGAATTATTCGGGGCAGTAATGAGTAGATGCCTGGAAGCTGGCAACTTCCCGGACAGATGGAAACGACAGAATCTGGTCCTATTGCCGAAGCCGGGAAAACCTCCGGGTATCCCCTCGTCATATAGGCCGATCTGTCTGCTCGATACTGCCGGCAAGGTGCTGGAAAGGGTTATCCTTAACAGACTCGTACAGTACACTGAGGGTACAAACGGTCTGTCAAGGAACCAATTCGGCTTCCGAAAAGGCAAATCTACGGTGGATGCCATCTTGTCTGTCACTAAGACAGCCGAGGAGGCAATCCAGCCCAAGAGGACAGGTATTCGTTATTGCGCAGTTGTCACGCTCGACGTGAGAAATGCGTTTAATAGCGCTAGCTGGGACTCCATAGCCAACTCGCTTCGGAACGTCCAAGTGCCGGTGTCGCTGTGCAGGATCCTGGAAAATTATTTCCAGAATCGTGTGCTATGCTACAACACGGAGGAGGGTCAGAAGTGCGTTCCAATCACCGCAGGGGTTCCGCAAGGTTCCATACTGGGCCCGGTGTTGTGGAACGTCATGTATGACGAGGTGTTGAACCTAAAGTTCCCGGTAGGGGTGGTGATTGTCGGCTTTGCGGATGACATCACCCTGGAAGTCTATGGTGAATCTATCAGAGAGGTTGAGTTGACGGCTGCCCACTCTATAAGCATTGTTGAAGATTGGATGCGATCCAGGAAACTGGAGCTAGCGCATCATAAAACGGAGGTTATCGTGGTGAACAACCGCAAGTCGGTACAGCAAGCAAAGATCAGCGTCGGGGACTGCACTATTTCGTCAACGCGGTCCTTAAAACTTCTGGGAGTCATGGTCGACGACAAGCTCAAGTTCGGGAGCCACGTCGACTATGCCTGCAAGAAGGCTTCCACAGCTATTTCGGCATTGTCTCGTATGATGTCTAATAGCTCTGCGGTATATGGCAGCAAACGAAGGCTATTAGCCAACGTGGTCCAGTCTATACTTAGGTATGGCGGACCGGTGTGGTCATCGGCGTTAGGTACCAAAAGCTATCTAGCCAAGCTGGAAAGCACCTATCGTCTCATGTGCTTGAGAGTGGCGAGTGCGTATCGCACAGTTTCACATGACGCAATCTGCGTCCTAGCAGGTATGATGCCTATTGGCATTATCATCAGCGAAGACGTAGAGTGCTTCAACCAACGAGGAACTAGAGGCATACGGAGTACCACAAGATCGGCCTCGATGACCACATGGCAGCGGGCATGGTCTAATTCCACAAAAGGTCGGTGGACACACCGACTTATCCCGGAACTATCTGGGTGGGTCAACAGGCGCCACGGCGAAGTCAACTTCCACCTGACACAGATTCTGTCAGGGCATGGTTGCTTCAGACAGTATCTGCATAAGTTTGGGCATGCGG